>NC_037335.1:37888850-38189371 GCF_002263795.3 Bos taurus | reverse complement strand
GGATGATGAACAATAGGAACACTCAAACACTGCTGCTAAGTCACTTCAGTTGTGTCCGACTCTGTGTGACCCTATAGATGGCAGCCCACCAGGCTCCCCTGTCCCTGGGATTCTCCAGGCAAGAACGCTGGAGTGGGCTGCCATTTCCTTCTCCATTTCCTTCTCTAAACACTGCTAGGGAGGGTGTAAATAGATATATCAATGTACTAAACAGTTTCACGTTGTCTAGAACATTGAAGATCCAGAAACCCTATGACCACCACATTCACTCCCAGCTGTCCACTGAGCCTTGTTACTCAGTTGTGGCCTCTAGACTAGAAACGTTAGCCTCTCCCAGCAGTTTGTCACTATAGACCTTAAGAACCAGATTTTGCATCTTAACAAAATCCATCAATGATCTACAAGCACCTATGCTCCCGGATATATGGACAAGAATGTTCCTGATAGCCCCAGACAGAAACAATCCCATTTTCTGTGAACATGAGACGGGAAAGTACACTGCGGTCATACAATAGAACACCATATGTCAATGAATAGGAACAGACTACAGATAAATGCAACATGGATAAATATCACAATGTTGAGGGAAAGAATCAAAACACAAATAAAATATGTAGCATATAAATCTAGGTAGGTAACCCTTGATGACAGTCAGAACCGAGTGTACTGTTAGACATGCATGTTGAGGTAGTGATACTAGAAATGGAGAGGAGAGGAAAGTAAAACAGGAAAATCGGAGGAAGTCAGAGTGGAATTTTTCTCTGGAGGAGAGAGGATTGTGATCTTAGGGGGAGTGGGGCAGTTGTGGGGCGTTTGCAAAACTAATATAGTTGTGGATACTGTTTAAGGGGTTTTGTTTTATGATTATTTTATTGTTTTATGATTATTTTAATGCTGTATGATGCTCTCTGTAGTTTTTCACATGTGTGTTGTATCTCACATTAGATAAGTAAATGCTATAGACTTATTTCCAATTAGGAAGAAATTACCTATGTTAGAAATCAGTTCTGTAAGTTAACATATGGAAAACTGCAGATAGAATTTCTTCTAACCAACACATAGATGAGAAAAATAAAAAAGCAGGAAATAACGGCAAAGTAAATTGGCTCTGACTAGAGAAAAACCAGGGAGGATCCCCTGGAAGAGGGCATGGCAACCCACTCCAGTATTCTTGCCTGGAGAATCCCCATGGACAGAGGAGCCTGGTGGGCTGAGTCAGACAAGACTGAAGCGACTGAGCATGCAAAGAAAAACCAAGGGGTCCCAGTTTCTATTCTATTAAAAATAAGTCCTTTTCCTTTCCAGTAAAGCTATCTCTATCTCTGCTGTCCATGAGGAAAGTTTAGGCACTGTGTCCCAGGCCCTTGGACTGGGAGTGCTCCAGGGGTAGTAGAGCGGGGGAATCAGGAGAGTTGTAGGAACTTGGGAGGAGGCTGTAGGCCATGCCAGGTGGAAGGGAGGTAGGGGTGAAGGAGGCCTGGGCACTTAGAAATCAAAGAAGTGGGCCATATCCTGCAGATCATAGCCTGCCCCTCTTCTTTCTGCCTACCTCTTCACCTTTGACCCTGAACCCTCACAGGAGTAGCAGTTTTGGAACTCTTTTATACATCAGACAGTGCGTGGAGAGAAAGGGCGTTTCATGTTAGAATTCATTGTCAAAGCCACATACCCAAAATTGAGGGTTAAAGTGGATTTGGCCACTAGGGCACCTACACAGAAATTCAGTCAGTTCAGCTCAGTTCAGTCGCTCAGTCGTGTCCGACTCTTTGTGACCCCATGGACTGCAGCAGGCCAGGCCTCCCTGTCCATCACCAACTCCCGGAGCCTACTCAAACTCATGTCCATTGAGTTGGTGATGCCATCCAACCATCTCATCCTCTGTCATCCCCTTCTCTTCACTCCTTCAATCTTTCCCAGCATCAGGGTCTTTTCAAAAGAGTCAGTTCTTCATATCAGGGGGCCAAATTATTGGAGTTTTAGCTTCAGCATCAGTCCTTCCAATGAATATTCAGGACTGATTTCCTTTAGGATGGACTGGTTGGATCTCCTTGCTGTCCAAGGGATTCTCAAGAGTCTTCTCCAACACCACAGTTCAAAAGCATCAATTCTTTGGTGCTCAGCTTTCTTCACAGTCCAACTCTCTCATCCATACATGACTACTGAAAACCATAGCTTTGACTAGACGGACCTTTGTTGGCAAAGTAATGTCTCTGCTTTTTAATATGCTGTCTAGGTTGGTCATAACTTTTCTTCCAAGGAGCAAGCATCTTTTAATTTTATGGCTGCAGTCACCATCTGCAGTGATTTTGTAACACAGAAGTTAGTTGAAGTGAAAAATCCCTAAGATGGAAACAACTAAGGCTGAGCTAGCTTCCTGTAACACTTAACAGCTGGGCCTGACATTCATGGAGTGGCCTTGAAGCCTCTTGTTACTATGGCTTTGATGTGGTTTGGTGCATATATTTTTTAGTCAGGAGAAAGTTCATTTCTGTAAAAAGTAGAATATATAAGATAGTGAAACCTCAAATTGTTGAAAATAAACCTCACTTGAAAGAAAAAAAGCAACCAGAAATTCCCAAGGCTGTGTCCAAACATTAGCAGAAGATAACAGGAGCTGAGGAATCTTTTGATTCATGGTCACTTTAGAATACAACTCACTATTCAGAAGGTTGAGCTTAAAATTACAATTAGGGCTCTAATAAAATAGGCAGAAGGTGAAGGGAAATGAATTTAAGATGGACTTTGAGAAAGAAGTAGTGAAGAGATACGAAAAATGTTACAAGTTTCTGAGAAGATAAAACATAAGAAATCAGTACAATTTGCAGAAATAAAAAGGGTCATTCATTTTCTTAGTCCATTCAGGCTGCCATAACAAAATGCTTCAGACTGGCTAGCTTATAAACAACAGAACTTTATTTCTCACCATTCTGGAGGTTGGGAAGTCCAAGATCAATGTGCTAAAATGGTTGCCTGGTTCATAGTTATGTCTTCTTATTTTGTTCTCACATAGTTGAGGCAGATAAGCCCTCTGGGGTCTCTCTCTCTCTCTCCTTTAAAAATATTTATTTATCTGGCTGTGCCAGGTCTTAGTTGCGACATGCAGGATCTTCGATCTTCCTTGTGGCATGTGGGATGTTTAGTTGCAGCATTTGAACTCTTAGTTGCGGCATGTGGGATCTCGTTCCCTGACACCGTTTGAACCCAGACATCCCGCATTGGGAGTGTGGAGTCTGAGCCACTGGACCACTTTTATAAGACTAATCTCCTGTCATTCATAAGGGCGCTATCCTCATGACCCAAGCACCTGCCAAGGCTGTCCCTCCTAATACCATCACATCAGGCATTGGGATTTCAACGTAGGAATTTTGGTGGGGGACACAAACATTAATACATTAATGAGGCAAAAATCATTAAGGAGACTACGAGTATGAGCTCTGTCAAGTGCTAGGGAAAAAATTTAGACTTTGGAAAATAGAGCAGTTGCTATAGAAAGTACTATAGAAAGTATGCTGCTGCTGCTGCTGCTAAATCACTTCAGTTGTGTCTGACTCTGTGCAACCCCATAGACGGCAGCCTACCAGGCCCCGCCGTCCCTGGGATTCTCCAGGCAAGAACACTGGAGAGGGTTGCCATTTCCTCCTCCAATGCATGAAAGTGAAAATTGAAAGTGAAGTTGCTCAGTCGTGTCTGACTCTTAGCGACCCCATGGACTGCAGCCCACCAGGCTCCTCCGTCCATGGGATTCTCCAGGCAAGAGTACTAGAGAACCACAATGAGCTGAGTAAAACTTGTGAATATACTTGAGATCTGCAAAAGAAAAGGACAAATCTGTTGATTACAAAGAGAATGCCACTTGATATGACTTTGTTTGTGCTGTGGTACCAAAAGTGTGCCTGCCAGAAATTGTACCTTACGCTGATATTTATGTCAATGTCTTATTTCTCCAATGACTGTAGTGGTCTGAAGGATAGAGGATTGACCTTATCCAAATATATTTTATAATCTCCCACCCTCAGCAACAGACTGATGCAAGTACCAAGTTGTACACTATAAATATTTAATAAATACTGTAAGATGTGAATGAAAGAAAAATAGGTAGAGGGTAGAGAGTTTTTTTTTTTGGTTTGTTTTTTGTTTTTTTTCTTAAAACAAGCTGTTACTAAGAACTACATAATGAGTTCTTTAGAACTGATTCAATAATCTTCCTTACTCACCCTGCTCCACCCTCTACATCACTACAGAAATGAAATCACTTTTTATTGTGTTTATTCCTTTAATAGTCAAGTAAAATATAACAGAGGGAAAGGCTGGCAGGTTAGTTCATGTTGTGGTTTCTCTAAAAATTTAATCTTCTCTCTCCTGAAACCTCTACAGATGCTTTCTTTTCTAGATTAGTAACTACTGCTCTGATGGAGGCAAGTGAGAGGGTCCATGGGGAACTGGGATCCACTGGGAAAGAAAGACATTTGGGAAAGACTTGGCTTGCGTTTTGTCTGGAGCGGAAAGAAAAGAGGGCCATTGACCCAGACAATCATGTCTGAAAGCTGCCATCTAGTGTTCATTTCTGAGAATACACCCTGAGGTACTAATTCTGTGGTTCTCTATCTCAAGGACTGTTTTTACTGATATTTTATTATTATGCACCAGATTTTAAGACGATTTGGTTACCAAAAGAAACACAACATGAAAAGAATTATGTTTTTATTCTGTTTAATTGTATACATATAATACTGCCAAACCAAGACTTTGAATAAATATTTCTAAAAGAAACAATCCCAAACTGAACTGAGGTAATAGCAGTTAAAAAATAAAAATCATATACAGGTTATCTTTTCCATCCTATTGTTAGTAAATGTTACCAGTAGTTTTTATTGCAGAGAGTACAAGGAGAAAAGAATCATTTATTGTGTATCACCAATGTGCCCAACTCTACAAATATTATCTTACATACGTCTTAAAACAGTCCTTTTAGTTAAGTATTTTCCCCCTCTCCTTTATCTAGGTATAATTAACAATTAAAACTTGAGTTAAGTCAAATTGCCAACATCTGCCGGATCATTGAAAAAGCAAGAGAGTTCCAGAAAAACATCTATTTCTGCTTTATTGACTATGCCAAAGCCTTTGACTGTGTGGATCACAATAAACTGTGGAAAATTCTGAAAGAGATGGGAATACCAGACCACCTGACCTGCCTCTTGAGAAACCTGTATGTAGGTCAGGAAGCAACAGTTAGAACTGGACATGGAACAACAGACTGGTTCCAAATAGGAAAAGGAGTACATAGAGGTTATATATTGTCACCCTGCTTATTTAACTTACATGCAGAGTACATCATGAGAAACGCTGGGCTGGAAGAAGCACAAGCTGGAATCAAGATTGCTGGGAGAAATATCAATAACCTCAAATATGCAGATGACACCACCCTTATGGCAGAAAGTGAAGAGGAACTAAAAAGCCTCTTGATGAAAGTGAAAGAGGAGAGTGAAAAAGTTGGCTTAAAGCTCAACATTCAGAAATTCAGAAAACTAAGATCATGGCATCTGGTCCCATCACTTCATGGCAAATAGATGGGGAAACAGTGGAAACAGTGGTTGACTTTATTTTGGGGGGCTCCCAAATCACTGCAGATGGTGACTGTAGCCATGAAATTAAAAGATGCTTACTCCTTGGAAGGAAAGTTATGACCAATTTAGACAGCGTATTAAAAAGCAGAGACATTACTTTGCCAGCAAAGGTCCGTCTAGTCAAAGCTATGGTTTTTCCAGTGGTCATGTATAGACGTGAGAGTTGGACTGTGAAGAAAGCTGAGCGCCGAAGAGTTGATGTTTTTGAAGTGTGGTGTTGGAGAAGACTCTTGAGAGTCCCCTGGACTGCAAGGAGATCCAACCAGTCCATCCTAAAGGAGATCAGTCCTGGGTGTTCATTGGAAGGACTGATGTTGAAGCTGAAACTCCAGTACTTTGGCCACCTGATGCGAAGAGCTGACTCATTTGAAAAGACCCTGATTCTGGGAAATATTGAAGGTGGGAGGAGAAGGGGATGACAGAGGATGAGATGGTTGGATGGCATCACTGACTCAATGGACATGAGTTTGGGTAAACTCAAAAAAATGATGGTGATGGACAGGGAGGCCTGGTGTGCTACGGTTCATAGGGTTGCAAAGAGTTGGACACAACTGAGTGACTGAACTGAACACCATTTTACAGATGTAAAGTTGAGATGAAGTAACTGGCTTTTATAATAGAGCAAGTTGGGTAAAGAATTCACATCTGTCATACTCTCAGTTTATGCACGTTCATCTAAATGACAGTGCCTAGGAAACTTTTTTAATAGGGGAAGGTTTGCACCCTCACCCCTCTTTACTGTTTTGTAAGCTGTTAGAAGGCCTAGAAGGCTCAAACAACTTCGTTTGAAAATCACTGCCTTAAAAGGACCCTCCAAACCTATTGCTCTGCAGGACCATTTCCTTAAAGCAAATTGTAGTTTTTAAAATTTCTTTTTTCAATTGGAAAGAAATGGATTTATTTAGAAAGAAACACACTCCACAGACAGGACCATCTCATAAGATGAGAGGCCAAACAAACTGTGCTCTTGAGATCTGAACCAAAATATTAAGAATTCTAAGTTAAAAACACTAGAGTGGTTTTATTCTTGAGTTTTACTAGAGCAAATACTTATAATGTACAAGATATTTTAGTTATAATCTAACTGTAATACATTTCAACTAAAAGTAAACAGGGTTTACATTCAGTTCAGTCTGTCACTCAGTCCTGTCCGACTCTTTGTGACCCCGTGGACTGCAGCACGCCAGGCTTCCCTGTCCATCACCAACTCCCAGAGCTTACTCACACTCATGTCCATCGAGTAGGTAATGCCATTCAACCATTTCATCCTCTGTCGTCCCCTTATCCTCCCACCTCAGTCTTTCCCAGCATCAGAGTCTTTTTAAATGAGTGAGTTTTTCGCATCAGGAGGCCAAAGTATTGGAGTTTCAGCTTCAGCATCAGTCCTTCCAATGAATATTCAGGACTGATTTCCTTTAGGATGGACTGGTTGGATCTCCTTTCAGTCCAAGGGACTCTCACATTTACATTATGT
Source organism: Bos taurus (assembly GCF_002263795.3). Lineage (NCBI taxonomy): Eukaryota > Metazoa > Chordata > Mammalia > Artiodactyla > Bovidae > Bos > Bos taurus. The sequence continues at coordinate 38,182,273 of NC_037335.1, read as the reverse complement.
TCATTTACATATATAACATTTACATTATGTTCATTTAAACTTTTAGCTATTCCTTATTACATCAGGAATTCAAAATCTTATATGGATTCAATAAAATAAGCTAAGCCCCCAAATACTCCAGTTTTGTGTCTAAATGGTGTTCATCACAATAGAAAAACATGCATGCAATTAATTTCTTAAAGAAAAATATTAAATTTCCTTGGTTCATTATGTAATATATTTAATTACCTCTTTAAGTTGGACAGGTATTTTAATGCAAAATTCCCAAGTTTAGAATAAATATTTTAGAACACCGATATGATTCATTAATGAATCATTTATCAAAGAAAAGAACTCATTGATTTGACACCTATCTGTCTAGTTCCTGAGCTTTTGTTCTTAGCCAAGATTTTCTTTTACTCCTAACAACAATTTTATAAAATCTGTAATAATTGTATGCTATCCAGGCAAACTAGTGTTGCAAATAACCCTACATTTTATGGAATTCAACACAATAAAGTTTGTGGTGCGGGTGCGCAGGCTCCTCATCGTGGAGGCTTCTCGTGTTGCAGAGCACGGGTTCTAGGGTGTGTGGACTTCAGTCGTTGTGTCTCATGGACTTTAGAGCACAGGCTCAGTAGTTATAGCCCATGGGCTTAGTTGCCCCGTAGCACATGTGATCTTACCAGGCCAGGGATGAAAGTCATGTCCTCTGTCTTGGCAGGTGGATTCTCATCCACTGGATCACCAGGGAAGTCCAGGCACGTTAAGATCTTTAAATCCCAACTTTTCCCCTTTTAGGAGTCTGGCTTCAGGGCCAAATGTCTTACCCATTTCTTGCCTGTGATTTGTTCTTATCAACCCAGAGTTAGGCTTCTTTTCTTACTCCTAAGATGTGATTTTATAAAGTTGACTTTTAAAATAATTTATAGAATACTCAACATCAGACACAGTTATTCACACTATCAGGTTGTCTTCTGGCTTATACTCCACAAATACACTCAGGCAAAATATTCAGGAATAAATTCTTCACATTTCACACATTTTTATTAATTGAAACTTCGTGAGGGCACTTTTGAAAATATGTGCTTGTGTATATACACACACACACACACACAGACATATAGAATAAAGATATAGATGTATCTGTATATATGTGTTTTAATTTATTGACAAATGGGCAGTTGTTCTTGAAACCTTAAATACACACATATGTATTTATTTTTTCACACATTTATTTGTAATTTAGCAAGCTGTAATACATTTATAGCATTCTGCAATCTTTTTTTGAGGGGAAAATTATATTATCTACATGTTAAAACAGATGTGCTTTCAGTTACACATATTTAAATTTTAATATTTATTCAGTGCCTCCAGCTAGACTAGGATTCTTTATTTCAGATACTGTGCTCCCTAGCCTTTGATTTAGGCTTCCTTTGAATAGTGTGAAATTACACTATTATAAGCTTCCCAGGTGTCACTAATTGGTAAAGAACTTGCCTGTCAATGCAGGAGACATAAGAGACTCGGGTTCAATCCCCTGGGTCAGGAAAATCCCTTGGAGGAGGGCGTGGCAACCCACTCCAGTGTTCTTGCCTGGAGAATTCCATGGAGAAAGGAGCCTGGTGGGCTACAGTCCATAGGGTTGCAGAGTTGGACACGACAAAGCAATTTAGCATGCAGGCACACACACACTATTATAATATATTTACAATTATTGAAAAGTTAGAAAGAAGTTAAATTCATTAAACCACATGTAGGGAGCAGTCTTGGGTTCATTTAACATGAAGATATGTCTTTCTTTGGAGCACAGATCTTTTGGGGAGTGGCTGACTACTCTAAATATGTCCTTTCTATGGTGTGCCCTCTTAAAGGCTATAGGCTTTTGGTGATAATATATCAAGTAATTAGTCATATATGTAGGCAATTTGGTAGAAGATTCCTGCCATCAAATAGTTCCTGGCATTCCCAGAAGAAGGAAATGTAGTCTTGTGAGTCAGTACAGGGTGACTTTAAATTAACAGCAGCATAAGGGTTTTCATTTTTTCCCCAATGGCCATGTCTTTACCATGGTCACATTTGTGCTCCATGGTCTGTTGGAAAGATGTGGCTGGCTTGGGGCTTTCATAGGTACCCAGCAAGGCAGTATTTATTCTTTGACCTGGGCAAGAGGACCCTGCACTACAGAGGTCACCACATAATCACAAACATGCTAAATTGCTAAGGCCTACAGTGTTCTTGCCTGGAGAATCCCAGGGACAGGGGAGCCTGGTGGGCTGCTGTCTATGGGGTCCCACAGAGTTGGACACGACTGAGGCAACTTAGCAGCAGCAGCAGCAGCAGCATAGAGGAGGGAAGACTTTTCTTTTCCTTCTAGTCATCTGAGGTTCTCAGGCTGGGGCCCTGTAACTTAGACGAGACAGACTAAGAAGAGAAAAAGAGTGTATTAACATGCACATCGTGCATACTCAAAGAAATAGTTAAAACTCAGTCTATATAATGTCTTAACCAAAGAACAATAAATTTTAGGTAAATGACAAGACAAAGGAAAAGATTTTGAGTTTCTAGGACAGCAGATTGTGGGAAGGTAAAATGTGTTTATGGAGATTCCTCTGGTGCTCTCTCTGGAGCTGAAAAGCATAGCATCTAGAGTTGTCTCCAGTAATTAGCTTTTGCCCTTGCTGGTAGAGAGAAGAGGGGCGACACGTAAATGAATTTATGTCCTGCTTTTAGGTGAATAGGAGGACAAAAGAAAACCTTCCTTATATCTGCTTCTTCTCAGTTGTCTTAGGCGAAAAGCAGTCCTGATGCCAAAGTGACATATTTTAGGGTGGTACATTCTGCTACCTTTCAGGCCTCAGGAGATGAAAAACCAAGCATAAGAAAATACAACTGTGTCCAAATACTATGAAGTCTCCTTGGTTGTGTATGACCAACATCGGAGATGAATATTGCTTCAGAGAATGGAAAGGCTTTGAGTAGAAGAAGCACTTAAGTAGGAGAACGTAACAAATTACTTTGTCAAATCCTTTCAGATAGCATGAATGCAAGGGACTCTTACAAAGCACAGCTACATAACAGTATGGAGCACTGATTTCTTGCTTCTCTTCCTGTTTCAATGAGTGGTTCCAGAATTACTCATGATTTAGCTTATTAGCACACTATTCGCAACAGCTGTGGCTGAGAAACTCTTAGGAGTATCACACAATTCATATTCTCTTTAAAGTCCTATATATGAATGTCAAGACCTAATATACATGAAATATGCTAATGACTAAAATTGGCAACTGGATGGACTATGAACACTAAAATCATGTTAGTTTTATTTCCAGAACAATATTTAGTAAGATTTAATTATATTTTCCAAAAATTCTAAAGTCTAAAATAAAAAGTCTAAATAATTTTGACTTAAAATCTTTATATTCTTTAATTATAACATATTTTGCCTTTTGATTTTGGAAGATAATTATGAAACTTAGAAGAAAAAATAACTTTTCAAAAGTGTATGACAATTTTAAAAGTTATACAGTAATTTAATTTACTCTTGGGGAAAATACATTACAATCTATACACTTAGTACACAATTATTACATTTTATATTTTTAATCATTTAGATCAGGGGTTGGCCTAAATGATTAAAACATTAAGGAATAGACAATAAATAGTATTTTAAACTTTGTGGGTCAGTCTCTAGGACAACTGCTCAACTCTGCTGTTAAAGTTCAAAAGCAACCACAAATAATACATAAATAAGTGGACATAGCTGTACTGCAGTAAAACTTTATATTCAAAGACTGGTAAACCAGGTTTGGCCCATGGCTATTATTTGCTGACCCCTGATTTATATGATTACTGTCAATAAGACCTAAGTAATAGCAAAGTATTAATTATAAATACATAATTAGTAACATTGCTTAAGTTAGGGCAAGAAAAACTAATATTATGGAATAAAAATTTATGAATTATGTGTCAATTGTATGACCCCTCCAGACATCAGCAGTCCATCAATGGAATACTTAAACAGGTGCAATATTAAAGAGAGTCAGCAAAAAAAGACTGAGAAGGAGTAGGAAGTGAAGTAGGAGAAAACCAAGAGAATGAGTGTCCTGGAGGTCAAGAAAGCATGTCAGGAAGAAGAAATTTATTTTTTAGGTTGATGGAGGGGAAAACCCAGTGAAATGGCTTTGAGGGATCTTGGAAGATGAGTCATTTACTCAGTGATTGTAGATAATTTATCCATGCTAGCATCATTATGTTTATTGCTCATGTTGCTTTGCCTCCTGAGTTAGAAGCCTGATATTGTACACTGTATTAGGAATATACCCAACTGTGTGCTAGTCTGGGGCAAATTCAAAAGTTTTGTATATAAACAATGTTTTTGTCTTAACAGCCATCAATATCATGTTCCTGTATCCTCACTGTACCCCTCAAAACAAAGAAAACATCTGGGACTAGAACCACAGAGGTTTTCAAATAAGCTGAGTTTTGTAGCATTGAAATTGAGTCTTTTCACCAATCAAAGTATAGTATAGCTTGAAATAGGAAACAGCAATTAAAACTTTGCCCAAATCCATTGACCAGCATTTAGATTGGCTAATCCTTCTCAGCTGGAAACACTATAGAAGAAGGTCCCACTGGGACTTGCAATGAGATCCTTTCAGGCAGTTAAGAAAATTCAATTTACCTTTGCTGAACGTTTGCACATCGTGCCACCTGCCTCTGGCAGCACAGAAGACCTAAACTTGACACCTTGGAGGATGTTGTAAGTGCAGAAACAGGCTAACTTTGATACAGTGAATGGAACCAGGATGCACCTGCACTTCCAAATTTCTCAATTTCAGCTTGGTCCAAGTGTTCCTGTAAAAGTTCCTGTTCAGGTTTCCCATCTGAAGGTTCACACCTATATGGACAGAACACACTCCACACAGGTGCCTCCAAAACACACCACTTGTGCACCCTGAAGCTTAGGACTCAGTCTTTGCTTAAGGGGTCTAGGCAAGTATGTTTGGGCTTTCCTGGTGACTTAGATGGTAAAGAATCTTCCTGCAATGCAGGAGACAAGGGTTTGATCCCTGGGTCGGTAAGATCCCCTGAGAACGGAATGGCAACCCACTCCAGTATTCTTGCCTGGAAAATTCCATGGACATAGGAGCCTGGCCGGATAGTCCATGGGGTCTCAAAGAATCAGACATGACTGAGTGACTCACACAACAGGACCTTCCCATTTCACAGAGGCTGTAGGACTTCGAGCTTAGCTAAGGGGGTCCCTTTGCACAATGCAACCTCTCAGATCCAACTGAGCACAGAGGCCACGCCTCTGATGTCACTGCTTCAGAGGGCCTGTGTTGGGCACAGAAACCTATTTCTGAGTGGGCACCTTGACTCCAGAGAGCTCTCTCTAAAGGCATCTCTCAGGTAACTGGGCATTGGTTCCTCCTTCCTGTGAATAGCTCTCCTTTCTGTGAGGATTGAGTCAGTCCTGCTCCAAAGGTGCAAGAAACTTCCAGGCTGTGGATTTAGTCCCTGTGCTGCACAGAGCGGGCCCGGAAGAACCTGAGCCATGCAGGCAGTCACTCGCTGCTACTACTGCTGCTAAGTCACTTCAGTCGTGTCCGACTCTGTGCGACCCCATAGACGGCAGCCCACCAGGCTCCCCTGTCCCTTGGATTCTCCAGGCAAGAACACTGGAGTGGGTTGCCATTTCCTTCTCCAATGCATGAAAGTGAAAAGTGAAAGTGAAGTCGCTCAGTCGTGTCCAACCCTTAGCGACCCCATGGACTGCAGCCTACCATGCTCCTCCGTCCATGGGATTTTCCAGGCAAGAGTACTGGAGTGGGGTGCCATTGCCCTCTCCGAGTCACTGGCTAGGGCCGGGCTTACTGGTGCTTGCTTTCCTCGGTGGATGCACAATCACAGGAGGCCATAGGCAGTCCTCTGGAGGTCAGAAGTTGATGGCCCTGCCCAGTGGAGCGTTGGCATGGAGGTCTTTCGGTGCCAGACTCAGTCGTGTCCCTCGCCCGTTCTGTCCTTTTTCTGAAACCACCATCTCCAGAGTTAGTTCCCCAGAATATTCTCCAGACCCTGTGACCAGTTTTTTCATTTTCCCCTCCTGTGGCCAATAATTTCTATAGTGTCTACAGCCATAATATCTCACTACCAGGAGGACCTTCACCACCAAGTGGTCATTTAGAACTCTTCCTCATTTGTGGAAATCCACTGACCTTTTTTCCACTTCTCTTTTCTAGTAGGCTCTCTCTCAGGCTTAAGACAGTGCAGGCCTCCCACCTGTAAAAAACAGGTCATCCATATGGCCCTTAAGACAATACACATTGAACTGACCCCCATGTTTTTTTAGACCTTTAACCCTTCAGTTTAGCTTGTCCTTTCCTCATGGTCCTTGATTACCAATGCATCTTAGGGCCAGAATTCATTCACCTTAATATTTAAAAGGTGAAGGTTGGTTGGCATTCTTTCCTCAGGCTGCCTTGTTAAAACATGTTTCAAAATCAGGTGTAACTTCTCCTGTGGTATTTAGGTTTAACAATTTTATCAAAGAATATTTTTCTCTTTGAGCTGCCCTGGCATCATGCACTTCTGAGCAAACAATTCATATCTGATTCTTAAAGCAAAGGAATAGGCTTGGCTATAAATGGAATTAGCTACAGTGGAAGGCACCTCAAAACCTGTCCTTTTTGAATGTTCCTCCTTGGACTTCAGTTGCTGCTGTGAGGAAGTCCAAATAAACCCAGATGGGGAGAACTGAGGCTTTTGGCCAGCAGCCCAAGCTGAGCTTCCAGCTGGCATCTACCAACAGCTGTCAGCCTTGAGATGGAGGTCAGTTGGGCTTTCTTTCTTCTACACCTCTGGGAATAGTCATTTTCAAGGTATAGTGGTGAGTGAGGTTTGGGAAAAACATATTAGTTGGTATGTTGCAGTGGGATGGGAATGAATGACAAGCATGAGTTGGCAGAAAGGGAAGAAAGTCAATGGGATACCCATGATGTAGGCTCCAGACAGCGAGAGGGGTAGGTGTTCCAAGACTTGTGGGGAACAGAGACCTATTATGATAAAGTGACAATAAGCACAAATATTGAACTGAGAAGTACTGGAAGGAATAAAAACCAAAGTGTGGACTAAATAGAGACATTTGGTGTCAGAAAAATGAATGCTATCACTTGTATGTGATTGGTTTAGAAAGATATGCGTCATCTAGATACTGTACTTGTATCTTGCCATCATACAAGAGAGTAAATAAAAGAATGGTAAACAACACTATTATTAAATTAAAAACAGAGGCTGGAATCCCCTGGTGGTCCAGTGGTTAGGACTCTGCACTTTCACTGCTGAGGGCCCAGTTCAATCCCTGGCCAGGGAACAAAGATCCTGAATGCCTCGAGGTGCAGCCAAAACAAAAACAAACAAATGAAACTCTTTTATATTAAAAAGTGTGCTTTTCAAAAGTTTACATCATTCACCAAAGATTCATTCACTCATGGGTAATTTTAATAATTCTAAATCTCCAGTATATGGTTTTTTAATATATATATAATTTTATTTATCTATTTATTTTTACCTGTGCTAGGTCTTCCTTACTGCTTGCAGGCTTTTTCTAGTTGTGGCGAGTGGGGGCTACCCTCTAGTTGTGGTGCACAGGCTTCTCACTGCAGTGGCTTTTCTTGTTGTGGAGCACAGGCTCTAGGCTCTTGGCTTCAGTAGTTTACAGAGTGTGGGCTCAGTAGTTGCAGTTCCTCAGCTCCAGAGCACAGGCTCAGTAGATGTGGTGCATGGGCTAAGTTGATCCATGGCATGTGGGATCTTTCCACATCAGGGATTGAACCCATGTCTCTTGCATTGGCAGGCGGATTCTTAATCCACTGAGCCACCAGGGAAGCCCTAAGTATACAGTCTGATATATCATTACCCAGAAATCACAAAGAAAAACACATGGAAGTTTAAAGTAAAAGTGGCAGCAATGTTTAGGGGATAATTTGGATCATGTTCAAATAGAGCTCTGCAGATTTTTTATTGGACTTTCCTTCACCTATCTGAGAAAGAAACTAGTTAGATGAACATGAAACAAACCAAAAAACTTGAGCTGCATATAACTTTCACTGGCCCAAATAAATGCATTTAAGAAATTATTCTCAGCACGTCAATAAATTTTGGTTTATACAAAATACTTTTCTGAATGGCTCCAATGTAGCAGTTATTTCTGAGTATTTACTCCTGGAAATTAACAGAAATGAACAAACTTATTTTGCATGTTGTAGGATTATTGAAAACCATCTTGGCAAAAATGTATAACATAAAATAACATAAAAATGAGTGAGGTAATAATTTCACTATATATACATCAAAATATTGTGTTGTACACCTTAAACCAATACAATGTTATATGTTAACTATGTCTCAATAAAACTAGGGGAAAAATAGGGCTTTGAAGTATAGTTGAAAAACACCAGGAAGATACTGGAACTAAAAATCACAGAATTTTCGGAGCTAGGTGTTTAATCTGTCACAGGATAGGTTGAAAATATTGTAATAATAACCTCAAAAAATCATATTCCAAGAATATGGGAGCCAATGGTAAATTGGACTACAAGGAGTTTCCTTACAGATTTTTACACCAATTAAAGAGCGTCAAAGAATTCTGTTTTTCTGGAAATAACAAAAAGTATCATGATGTGTCGAATTTCAATGGTGATTCTTGAAGGCATTTAGAATTTAAATGCACTGGGTCTTTAATGTATTCGTATGTATGGAGATAATGAAGATCATCTCCTCGCGCAAAGGAGAAGACAGTAGGACTCCTCGAGTCCAGAATAGATACCGCGATACTGCACATATCGCGGGCTCTGACGTCGCGCCTCTGACGTCACACGTCACCTCTGGGTCCAGGTAGCTATGAGGACGCGTCAGGTGCAGCGCCAAGGCGCCTCCCACAGCTCCCTTCATGTCTGTCCCTCCCTTCTCTTCAACTCACCTGGTCAGGGCTTCCCGGGCCTCAGGGGCCGGAAATTAGGCCAAGGGAGTGCTTATTTCAGTGAAGCGGGAAGGAGGGAACTGGACAGAGGAACGTGACTGTACCACTCTAGGCCATGGAGATTCACGTGGCACCAAGTGTCGGGGTAAGACACTCTCTGTGGCCGTTGATGGTCAAGTGATTAACGTTTATGCACCTTTCTTGTGCACGTCACGTGACTCACAGAACGCTGGGCCCCTGGGGAATGTTTCTGTAACAACGGTCTGGCGGTTGACACCTTCATTGTCTGTACAATGGTCCACCCACTTTTTTTAGCTGGGATCATGATTTGTTCGCCCAGACAATTGCTACTGTCACGGTGGTGGAGTCATATGTACACTGCTTCTTTCACGCAGGCCTCTGGAGGCACCAGAAGGTGCTCACTTTTGGAGCTAGGGAAGTCGGGTCAGCTAGATTCCACCACTGTCCTTCACTCCTGTTGGGACTGTCAGCCTGGTGGAGTGAGCTGCCAGCTGAACTTTGCTACTCCTGCTAAGACTTTTTCTGCAGTGCTTCCCGCATGTGATCTTACCACCATCATCTGGTCAGTTTGGCCCACCTCTCCACTAAAGCGTAAACCCCCTTACACTCCGTTTTTTATTGGGCCCCCTTCAGGCTGATAAAAACAGGTAGGTCCTTCAAATCAGGTGAAAAAGCTGAACTCAAAATTATATTTGGAATATTTCAAGTGAAGTAAAAAATACTTCAGCAATGCAGACAATTTGTGTTGTGAGTGATGGTATTGTTGGTATGCCAGACAACAAATATTAATGTCTGAATATATGCTGTGGTTTCTGATAACTATGCAGTCACAGTTACTAGTGAAAGCTATACACTTATGGACTTTTTGATCCTGCAGGGCAAAAAATACTTGGCAGAACAACACCTCAGTTATCCACAAACATATATTTCTAGTCTTTTTCAGTGGTCTTCAGCCTTTATTTGAAAAATGTGAGAGAAAAGTGGATACCGGAGATAATTCACCATTGTTTGAAGACTCTTCATTGGAACCAAAATTGATCTCAGAAATGGGATACCCTCTATTATCGAGAAACTTTTCAAAAACAGAAATGTCTCACTCCTCAGACTGCTGAAATGCCTCACTCCTCAGACTGCTGAAATGCCTGTGACCTGAAGGCTGTCAAATACATGGAGTGTTTCACACAGAAAAACCTAAAGGATGCATTTGACAAAGCACTATTGACTGCCTCAGAGACTGTGGAACTGAAGAAAAGCCATAGGTGAGTGCTACTTTGAACATACCTCCGGAGCTCTTTCTGCATTATTGTTGGTGTCATCAGAGTAAAAACAATGTTTAAATCAAATTAAAATCGATTTTTGTAGTTGTAGGGGGAACTGCTCCATGCTAGTTCCCCAGTGGCCTCGCACCTTGTTACTCTGTCAGCGTTACTTGGCATTCATTCTGGAGGTGGTAAGATTAGGAAGTCTTTTTGGAAGAAAGACGGATGGAGTACATGGGACAGGTTAAGGGCTATAAGACGACTGTCTAGGATCTGGTGGTGCATGCTCTTGCCTAAATGGTGGACAAGAAGGAGAAGTAAGGTTCTTCCTATTGTCATACTTGAAAACAGACTGTATGGGTTGGTGTATGCTTATTAGTGAATATTTGGAGGCTTACAGAGGTAGGATTGAAGCCAGTTTCCTGAATGGTATCTTAGCTGTTTGTTGAAATTGACCAGACAGCTTCATAAATCTCAAAGTAAGTACAAACCTGTGCTTTTTGTGTGGAGCTGCTCCCATCATACCCTCTGACCTGTCCCTCCCTCCCTCTTAACCTTGACCTCTAAAGCTTTAAGAAACTTCCATCCTGCTACTGCTGACCTCCTCTGCTCTGCCCTGAACTCCCTGAAGAAATGACTTGGTCTTTGGGCAGCTGTTATAATCCCTGAAGTATCTATGTTCAACTCCTCAGTCTTTGTTTCTCTAAACAGTGTCTGAATGGAATTTGGGCTAAACCAGTGAGTGAAGGCTCTGAGTCAAGTTAAATGTTACCATTGTAAAAATGTATAATCTAAATGATATGTTACTTTTTTGTGCTATGAATGCTTATAAAGTGTTAGGGGAAAAGTTTTTTTGATGTCCAAAGTGTTCCCCGTGTAAATCGTGTCTGCTGGTTGACAAATCAAAAGTTTCTGATTTGATGTCTTTATTGCAGTGTTAGCAGATGCTTGCCAGCAGGTGTGACTAATAAACATTGACAAAATTTAGAGCCTTCTTGGAAAAAAAAAAATTGGGGGACAATGAAGATGAATTTACCACACTGAAGTCCTCCATCAGTCATAGAAAAAATAATGCCTTTGCCAAGTAAAGGACTATGTTTCTTATAAAGCTACCATGTCCTCGCAGATGTGTAACTCCTGTCAAGAGTTGACCTGCTTATCTATGGTGAAAGAGGCCCTGGAAACTTACCTGTATTATCTTTTATTCACTGGAAAGCTAACACACCCAAGTGGTTGTATCTGATACCCCTGAATGTAATGCGGGAACAGATAGATGTGTTGCGAACATACACTTCTCTTGATTGTTAGGAATGTTCCCAGTGAGGAAATGCCACAAATTAAACAGTGCTAGTGGGATGACTACAACGAGGAGCCCACCTGGCTCTTTCATCCCAGTTGTGTGAAACCAGTAGAGCTGTACAGGCAAATGGAGGAGAGGGGATGAACAGGTTAAGGAAGTGGTAGTAAGAGGATACTTAGAAAACCATCTGGTAGGCTATACAGCCTGCTCTCCTGTTTCGACTGGTTAGTTCTAATGAGCCTTTTGAGCTTCAGGTATTGGTGCTTGACAGTTACTAGACTCTATCTGTGCACTAGGCAGAGGTGCCCACTGGGCTTTTGGACACAGCATTTTCCCAACGTCACTGCCTGGTATACTCTATTTGAGGGAAAATTATCAACCTGTTATTGAGTGCTGGTGGACACTGAGAAGCCAACTAAGTAAGTAATAACATGATATGTTATTCTCTGACATGCCCATTCTGGAATAGGTCAAAAATTTAAAAATGCCAACAAAGTGGGTATTGCCCAGCAAGCATGCATTATTAAATGGAAATGATATTTCCAGAAAAGAAGCAAGACTTGGTGTATTCTTTTCTATTACTGCTGTAACAAAATATGACAAACTTAGTGACTTAAAACAATCTTGTCTTACAGTTCTTAGACCGAAATAAAGGCGTTAGCACAGTTGCCCTCCCTCTAGAGGGTCTAAGGAAGAATCAGGTTCCTTGTGTTTTCCATCTTCTGGCGGGTTTCCCTAGTCCTTGGCTCACGACCCCTTCCTCAATTATTTCAGTCTCTTGCTTCCGTCATTACCTCTCCTGCTTCCTCTTCTAGTCACATCTCCCTCGGGGCTCCTTCTAAAAGGATACCTGTGATTACATTTAGGCCCAGATGGATAATCCTCATCTCAAGATCCCTAACCTAATCACATCTGCAAAATCCCTTTTACCACATAAATGAACATTCACAAATTCCAGGGATTAGGTCCTGGAAATCTCTGGGGGCTTTTATTCAACCTATCACACTGGGCATTAATGGAATCTTGTAGGCAGGTAATTACTGTGAAGATGTGGCTATCTCAGATTCGGGGGCTGTGCTGTCACCTTAGGCTTTTTGGGGGCCTGGGTACACTATGTTGCCTAAGGATGCCTAAGCCTCATGGTTATGCCAGCTAAATTAAGGGTCAGCGGGGTTGTGTAGGAAAGAGTTAATATAGCAGATCCGAGCCTGCTTATCCTTAGGAAGTCCTGCTTACAAGGTTGGCCTTTTGCTGGTGTCTGACTGGGGAGGGTTCCCACCATCCACAGAGCTGATGAGTGGCTCACTGTACCTAAAATCTTTGTACAACCAGTGTGGATTATGCTGAATACCTGCTTTCCTCCTAGGAGTCTGGAATTTGGGTATGTGTTAAGTAGAAGGTGCCTAATGACCAGTGGCCACCCTCCTTTCCTGCCCAGTAAAGTCTTGGGCTCTAATATTCTTGCTCCATGTGCCTTTTCTGTCTGCTGTCTTTGTTTTGTATAATTTCACAGTAATAAATCTTAGCTGTGAGTACAGCTATATGCTGAACATTGTCATTCCTCCCAATTAAGTCATCAAACCTTGGAGGAGAGTCGTCTCAAGGACCCTTAACTCAGTTGGTGTCAGAAATAGGATTTGCTAGCCCAACTCTGAATCACTGAGGTATGGCAAAAACTATTTGAGAAAAGTAAAGGTGAAAGAGTGAGGGATAATACAGCTTTAGTACTAGGCTGGCTCTTGAGTCATGCATGAGATGAAACAGCAGTATTTTTTGAGAGGTAGAAGTTACCTATGGAATTTGAAAATGATAGATCCAACTCTAGAAGAGTTGGCTTGCTGAAGCTCCTGGCTATTTTGGGTTGTGCTGGCTAAAGTGAGGGCAGAAAGTACAGCCTGTATTAAAAAGTGTGAAAGTGCAGCAGTGGGGAAAGGTGATGCCTTTTTGTATTTTGTTCTTCCCTTCATGTGGGAGGAGAAAGGGCCCCTAAATTCCCAAAGGTGAGTTTAGATGACCCAGAAATATTACAAATTCATATAGCTCTTTTTTCCAAGTAGAAGGAACAAATGTTAGCTCAGTTCCCATGGCTAGAGCAAAGTGAACCAGAGAGGGAAAAGGGACAAAACCATTCCAGCCGTTTCTTCAGCCTAGTTACCATCACTGTTACAGTAGTCCTGTCCCTCCTCCCCTGTCCAATTCTAGCTAAGAGTCTTCCTTGGTAGTGCAAATGTTAACCCTGTAAATGTTAAATTTACTGGTAGAGGGTTGAGTAAATTTCTATTTAAAGGTGGGTGGGGGGCGTTTAAATCACTTTATATTTTGTGGCTATTGCATCTGGATGTAGGATAAAAATCGATGGAAAAAGTTATATGTTTACATGCTTGGGGCTTCCCAGGTGGCGCTAGTGGTAAAGAACCAACCCCCCAACCCCTACCCCGACTATGGAGGATACTTAAGAGATGTGGGTTTGATCCCTGGCTCGGGAAGACCACCTGGAGAAGGAAATAGCAAATAACTCCAGAAAATTCCATGGACAGAGGAGACTGACCCAGTCCATAGGGTCACAGAGTCGGACATGACTGAAGCGACTTAGCACACACGTATGTCATATGCTTGTAATTTCACAAATGCTGGATGGATCATCCCAGTCAGAGAAAGCTGCAAAGAAAAAGTATTAGTGGGACACCCAAATACATAATTGCCTTTTGCCGCTGGTAGGTGGATTGAATTTTTTTTCCCTTTGAGTGTTGAAAATAAAATAAGTCTCTGTAACTAATGATATTTATTATACATTTTGCTTACTGTAACTTCTGGAAAAAAAGGAAACAACATGAAAAGAGAGGCACTTTTCAGATGAAATACACTTTTGGAGTTTTACAAAGTGGATTTGAGTAGCTAATGAGTGTTTGTAAAATCAGATGTCTGACCCATTAAGGCTGATGATTTTCCAGCCTGATGGGGATTTTTGGATGGGTCTTTTTGGACTCTAAGGTTGACAAGATAAAAAGGGTGTCAGAAGCCTCACTTGTCAGTTGCACTTGGAACAGGCTATCTGGCCTTGAGGTATCTGGGCTTTGAATATGCTGCTAAAGAAAAGCTGCTGGCTTTTTTGGAATCCTGATGCTTAATTGCCTACACCTGACTCTAAGCTGAAACCTGGTCTGGGCTATTTCACCCTCAGTAACTGTGACAAACTAAAAGCTAACAAAGTTCTGCTCAGAAAAGAAAACTCAGATCTGGAATAGTTACACATTGAGGACACTTCTCTGTAGACTAAATTGTAGAAACATCATGGATGCTTGCTAGACCATTTCTGTCTACAGAAAAGGGCTTATTTCTGATGTGGCCATCTGAAATTGAGCTGCTGCTCAGCTCTATATTTCTGATACAGAGACTCAGTGCATTCTTAACATGATTCCTGCAAAAGCTACAATTTGGGGAAGGGCACATCATAGGGAGTGTGACACCTCACACTACTAAAGGTCAGACTGTGGACCCCATTTCAGGCTGTCTCACTGCTGTTGACTTGTGTTCAGCTTTCTAAATTAGTTGCAGTTTGCAATGGCAGTCTGATAGCCTGACTCTACTTCTCTCACCTTTCTCCTGGTAAGGAGAAAGGCAGTTTGATTATTAAAAGCAGCTGTCCCCAGAAAGGGATTGACGTTTTCTAGACTGCTCCCTGGATAAATGATTAGGACAAAAGAAATGTGAAAGTCACTCAGTTGTGTCCAGCTCTTTGTGAACTCATGGACTAAACAGTCCATGGAATTCTCCAGGCCAGAATACTGGAGTGGGTAGCCTTTCCCTTCTCCAGGGGATCTTCCCAACCCAGGGATCAAACCCAGGTCTCCTGCATTGCAGGCAGATTCTTTACCAGCTGGGCCACAAAGGAAGCCCAAGAATACTGGAGTGGGTAGCCTATCCCTTTGCCAGCGGATCTTCCTGACCCGGGAATCCAACCAGGGTCTTGTGTATCACAGGCAGATTCTTTACCAATTGAACCACCAGGGAAGCCCATTATAATTATTTTTTGAAAATTCGGGGTTTCAGTCTGACCATTTTGGAATATGTTGTGCCTTTCTGGCTAAGTTATACAAAAATGTTTTCTGTGAAAATGCTTCTATACCTCTTGCATACAATTGTTCCAGACAAATGGTCTAGCTGAGAGTAGGGGAGACTTGAAAAAATGTTGTTACTCTTGCTGAATAGGACACAATTGATTTTGTAATGATGGAGGGAAAAGTAAAAGCCCAGGCCCTGGGAACAGGGGAGAAGGAAGGGTATTAATGATCTTTGCTTTTCAGAGCTGTTCCTGGAAGTCTTGCCCTCTTCCTAAAGGAATAATTATGTGCTTTTTCAAATATGAACTCTGAATTAAACTGGTAGCTGAGCCTAGGCACTGAACATGAGATGCAGGGGGTGACCCCAATGCCAGCACTTTCCTGAAGAACACCTATAGATGTTGTCCACACTTGTGAAGCTGTTGAACTGATAATTATAGACAAGTAAAACTGGAACTGACTGCCTCAGGCCGTCCTTCTGAAACCAAGGACTGAACTGCATCATTTGAACTGGACTGAGAACCCGGAGTGGGAGGTCTTACAGTATGAGGCCACATGGGGGCCCTGATAACCTGTGCTGCCGAACTAATGTATGTCTTGCTCGGCATGCCCCAATATTTGTGAACTCCTTGTTTCTCTGGTTACTACGTGCGATCTCTGGGGTTGTGCTTG
Source organism: Bos taurus (assembly GCF_002263795.3). Classification (NCBI taxonomy): domain Eukaryota; kingdom Metazoa; phylum Chordata; class Mammalia; order Artiodactyla; family Bovidae; genus Bos; species Bos taurus. The sequence continues at coordinate 38,165,998 of NC_037335.1, read as the reverse complement.
TCTCGGTGTCCTATCACACTCCCTCAGCTCTGGAAGGATTTCAGGTCAGCTTCAACTTACTGGCTGTGCCTGTATTGTTGCCTTGCACTAGGGGAAAAAAGGTTAATTAGAAACTTAGAAACTTAAGGATGAAGTCATCTGGCTTTTTTATGTAGGTCTGTGTAGCTAATGGGACCTGTTTTAACTGGCTAAGTAAAGGACCCCTAAGGGCGTAACTGAGATCAGTATGGTAGATTGCCCTCACCCTGTTGCAGGAGGTTCTACTGATAATTTTACTATAAAGATGCCTTGGCCAAGGGCCAAGAGCTGGCATATCCTTGGAAAGTCCTGCTTATGAGGATATGTTTTGGGGAGGATTCCCACCATTCACAGACTGATAAGAGTGGCTTATTGTACATGAACTGTTTGTAAACCAGTGTGGTTTATGCTGAATACCTGCTTTCTTCCTGGGAGTCTGGAATTTTGATATGTGTTAGGCAGAAGGTGCCTACATGACCAGGTCCCAATAACAGCCTTGGACACCATCTCTAACAAGCTTCCTCAGTAGACAATATTCCACCTGTATTGGCACAACCTGTCGATGAGAAATTAAGTGTGTCCTGTGCGACTACTGGGAGAGGACTCTTGGAAGCTTGTGTCTGGTTTTCTGTAGGCTTTGCACCATGCACTTTTTCCATTTGCTGACTTAGTTTTATATCCTTTCACTGCAATAAATCTTAGCTGTGAGTACAACTATGTGCTGAATGTTGTCAGTCTGCCTAGTGAATCATTGAACCCTGGGTGTGGTCTTGGGGCCCCCTACACAGGAGTGTAATGGAATGGCACAGCTGTGCAGCTCTAAAGAAAGCTGTGTAAAACTATGCATGGAAAAGGGAACTCTGCCCGTTGGGCATAATTGTAAGGAGGGATCTAAAAATGCCTCCCAAAATATGCCTTGTTACATTTTCATTGACTCATGGCATTGGGCTATGGGCTAGCAGTGTAGTCTGGTACCTGGCAACAAGAAAATTGGATAATCAAGTCTCAGCTCAGAGGGGCCAAACATGGCATAAGATTGCAGAAGGCTCATGCCCTCTGTTTGTGAACCATATAAATGCCTGTGGAAAAGGACTTTTACAGGATGAACATCAATGGAAACAAGCTGATTTGACCTGAGCTTCCCAGGTAAGGACCAGGACCACCCAAATGCACTATTGTGCAGGGCATAGCAATTCATCTACAAGTCAGAACTGGGCCTAAAAATAAGCTCCAGTAATTCCAGCATCTGAGACCTAGGAAGCCTGGCACACATACCCAAACTGCTAACAACACAGTCAAGTAGCAAAGGGAACTTGGGACACAGTCTGGGACACTGGACCAGGCTGGTCTTGGCAAATAGACTGTGTAATTAACTCATTCACTCTTTTTCTTCCATGTCTTCCCTCTGGGACTGTGGGCTACTGGAATTTGTGAGTATCAAAGATAAGCCAGGAGATGGGAGAGTCTAACTTGATGTTATTTTGCTGCCCAGCTAAGCTTGCTAGATTTGGGCCATTACAGATAATGATGATAATGATCATGGGTCTGGGATGACAACGCTTCAGTGCTCCTAGTGTTGTCTGTTTATCAGAGGACTGTAGATTTTCTAGGTGGTAGAAGTTGTACAAGGAAGACTCTACTGAGCCACCTTGGAACAAGTCTGGGTGTGTGGTGTGAGTAAGATATGGGGAGGACTGGTAAAAGGGTGACATGATTTCTACAGGGACTGATACCAAGCACAGGACAACCTTAACTGCTGGGGAGGGTCCATTCATCTCTCTCAGCTCCGGTCTGCAGAGCAGCATCTGGCCAATTTTTAGTGCAGACTGACAGCTCCAACTTGACCATTGACCGAAAGGGAATCTTAATCTAAGAACTCTCAGATAACTTCCCAGCAGCTGCTGACTCCAGAAGTTAACAGCTACCACTCCAGACAATAGAACAAGATCAAATTTCTGGAACCCAATCCAGTTTCCTTTTACCTATTCACAGTCCTATTCACAGAGTATAGCAACTGCTCTAAGTTTAACTGATTGTAGTATCTCTGTTGCCTAGGACAGATTAAAAGTATTTGTATAATTAGGATATCTGATTGGATGGCCTCTGTTTCTAAAGAGAGTTCTTGACTGGTGATGTGAAAGTTAGGGCGTGAAGTTGCAGGGAAACTGCTCTGTGCAGATGTACTTGCAATCATCCATATAGGCCTCATGGACAAGACTTAACCTCAGGAGATCTAAGTCTTGGTAAAATGCCCCATACTCCTCTCAGAATGTGAGATAATGGGAGTTTTGGAAGGAGCTGCTACAAGGCCATTTTCTACCCTCTTTATTATCCCTCCTGGAGGCTGTTACGAGACATTTTCTTATTGCCTCCCAGGTTCAGGTAAGATATAAGGGCTTCTACCTTGAAATGCCCCTCTTCCCCACACTTGAGGGTACAGCTCCATGGTATAAAATTGCTTAGCATGAAATACTCAAAACTGCTTAGTATAAAACTGGTTACTCAGAACCAGAGCTCCTTATCACCCATGTTGAATTGTTATTGAACCTCTTTTGCTTTAGTGCAATCTGATGGGGCAGAGGACACAGGGAGCTGGCACCTTTGTGGATCTTGCTGTTGTTGCTGGCTATGGAAATAATAAACTGTCTGACCTAAAAAGGACTGTTTCTTTACCAGCTGAATGTCTCAGCCTTGCATGGCAGCAAGGACAAATTCTCTGTACCCACCCTTGGTTCATACTTGTGGATTCCTCCCCTTCTTCTCCACCCAATTCAGTTTAAATATTAGTTAAACTTGAATAGCTATGTTAGAAAAGTGATCAGAACTAGTTTTTTTAATCATTAAAAAATTTTTGTGTTTGGAAGTAAGTTGTGCTCATGATGATTCTGTAACAGACATTAATTCTAGGCTTGAACTGTTGAGTCCAGAACCACTGGTTCCTGTCTGGAGAGTAATCTGTTACATCTTAGTGTTTTATTTTTCATTTTTGGCAGTGTGTGAAATTTTTGTTGTCTTTTTAATCTTGTTTTTTGGTTATTATTTTTTAAATTCATTAAAAAGTGAACAGCTTTAGAGGGGGAGGGGGAGAACAGACTGATTCCACATTCTATTTCCTAGGTCTAGTCTAGAAAACATTGTCCCCACCTGGTGCTCTATAGGAATTACAAATGCTTCATTTAATAACATATATTTCTTTAAAAAATTTGCCTTTTCTCTTCCACCCCCAAATAGGTCTGGTATTTGATGAAACTCGTGAAAATAGGTGGAACCTAACTCGCCCCTCTTCTGAAGGATGCAGTGAGTGCATATCTGACTATGACTTTTCAGTTAATTTCTTTGTCATTTCCTCATTTCTTTAAAGTTAATTTCTAACTCCTTTTATTGATAATGAAGAAAAATATTACACCTTTTGAAATACACCAAATGAATTGCGTTCATAATGTTAAAAGTTTTTCATTATTAAGGGAAATTAGATGTAGCAACCAATCCATATTTCCCATATATACTTATATTATCATTATCTCCAATTGATAAAGAAGGAAACCGAGGCTTATAGAAGCTCTGTGTGATCATATTTTCATGACTCATAATGGCAGAACTGGGACTTGAACTCAGGTCTGTCTGACGTCAAATCATTCCCTTAACCAGTCTGGTCTACTACAGGAAATTACAAAATGAACTTTAATGGAGCTCATAATTTGACAGGGAATTAGAGGCATAACTATGAAGCAGGGCCTCCTTTTGATTTATATTGGCAATTATGGCCTAGGGCAGGCTTATAGTAGGGGCTCAAAAACTATGTGCTGAAAATAAACGATAGGTATTCGTAACAGTGTTCTGAGGAGCTGGTACATTCACCTCTGAGTGGAGTGGATGTATCATAATGTAGAGGCAGCAGGGAAATCCAGAACAGAGGCTCAGGAGAAGCACGGCACCAAGGTCAGAGAGGGAAATCCTAGAAATAATCTCCTGCAGATGTGTTGACACAGCTTGGGTCCCTGTGCAGATTTAAATGCCTTTCCTATCTTTTAAAAACATTTTTAGGTCTGAGAACTTAAGATCAGTCTACAGGTAGCCCTATTCTGGTCAGCCTGAGCACCTACCATTTCTCTCCCTCCAGCTTCTATGTCTGCGTTGATGCTCTACCTGAATGTCTGTTTTCTGCTTTCCATTCTCTTACAGTTCAGAAACATAAAGTTTCTATTTCTTAAAAGGGAAATAAATCACTTTCAAAAATAAAAATAGTAACAGATTCTACTTTCTCCCACATGCTGTCTTTAGAGGCAAACAGACCTGGATTCAGTCCTAGATTTTGCCTGCTTCCTGTCTGGAATCTTGCCTTGGTTACTTATCCTCCTCAAGACTCCTTAACTCTCCTGAAAAATGGGTATTTTTTTTTTTTTTTTAAGTCTAACAGGGTAAAAAGTTATATGAAATTAAATCATGCATATTGGGACTTCTTGGCCGTCCAGTAGTTAAGACACTGAGCTTCCACTGCAGAGGGTGTGGGTCAGGGAACTAAGATCCTGTAAGCTGTGAAGTATGGCAAAACAAAACAAAACAAAAAGTAATAAATATTGTAAAAGTGGATCTAGATGTTTGAGTTCTAGTGATTGGTATTTGTTCACTCCTTTTGCTTACCTTTTCTAATTTGTCTACCTGGCAACAAGGTTCCCAAATATCTCAACTACCAATATAACTGAACTGTCACCTACAAAGGGGAAACCAGAAGTAAGTATCAAGGACAGCTAAGGACTGTAGAAGAAGCTTAATAATTAGCGACCTAGAAAATCCTGTCTAAAATCTGCCATCTAGTGTGGACTTTATAAAATTACACATTATTGGGCACATTAATGGTATGATTACCACTAAAGTGTCCCTCAATGAACCCTAAGTTGAAATTTTAAATTATCAAACAGTATGATCAAAAGTAGCATTGAATTTGATTTCCCATTTTGTTTTAATCATAGCTAGATACATAGAGAGGTAAAGAGATAGATAAATGCTAGATAGATAAAAAGATATTGATAAATAAAACAGAGCTTTTGCTCAGCATGCTAAGGTGGTATTGGAAACCTTTAAATATAAGAGCTATCTAATAATGGATTTATATAATTGGCAATAAAAACAAAGAAACATATTCCCCTTGTTTATCCTTACTGTTGGTAGATGTCATTCCTGATAGGAGAGAGTAAGCAAGTATCATTTGTTGGGCACAATTTCTGTGCTGGGCTCTTAACCTACTCTGGTGGTATTAGTTGCTAAGTCATGTTCGACTATTGTGACCCCCCATGGACTGTAGCCTGCCAGGCTCCTCTGTCCATGGAATTCTCCAGGCAAGAATAGTGGAGTAGGTTGCTATTTCCTTCTCCAGGGGATCTTCCCAGGAATCTGACACAGGAATCAAACTCCTGCATTGCAGGCAGATTCTTTACTGACTGAGCTATGGAACCTACTTTAATCTCATTTAAATCTTAACTTTTGCTCTTTGAGTTAAAATATTACAGGCTTCCCAGGTGGCTCGGTGGTAAAGAACTGATGCAGGAGACACTGGTTCGATCCTGGGTGGGGAAGAGAAGGATATGGCAACCCACTCCAGTATTCTTGCCTAGAAAACCCATGGACAGAGGAGCCTGGCAGGCTGTAGTCCATAGGGTCGCAAAGAGTCAGACACGATTTAGTGACTAAAACAACGACATTTACCAACCTCATTTTGTATATAAAAGATGAAGGAATTGACTTTCTATCACAACTGGTTAGTAAAGGCACTCAGATTTGTACCCATGTCTGTCAGCTCCAAAATCACTGCAGATGGTGACTGCAGCCATGAAATTAAAAGACACTTACTCCTTGGAAGAAAAGTTATGACCAACCTAGATAGCATATTGAAAAGCAGAGACATTACTTTGCCAACAAAGGTCCACCTAGTCAAGGCTATGGTTTTTCCTGTGGTCATGTATGGACGTGAGAGTTGGACTGTGAAGAAAGCTGAGCGCAGAAGAATTGATGCTTTTGAACTGTGGTGTTGCAGAAGACTCTTGAGAGTCCCTTGGACTGCAAGGAGATCCAACCAGTCCATTCTGAAGGAGATCAGCCCTGGGATTTCTTTGGAAGGAATGATGCTAAAGCTGAAACTCCAGTCCTTTGGCCACCTCACGCGAAGAGTTGGCTCATTGGAAAAGACTCTGATGCTGGGAGGGATTTGGGGCAGGAGGAGAAGAGGACAACAGAGGATGAGATGGCTGGATGGCATCACTGACTGGATGGACATGAGTCTGAGTGAACTCCGGGAGTTGGTGATGGACAGGGAGGCCTGGTGTGCTGCGATTCATGGGGTTGCAAAGAGTCGGACACGACGGAGCAACTGAACTGAACTGAACTGGTCAGCTCCAAAGCTCACACTCTTTCATCTCCATTCTGCCTTTTATAATTTGAGAGATGCTGGAAATAGTGTACCAGCATCTATGGTGGTATTAATACACTATGTAGTATTAATCCCCTCTTTCATTTCTGATATTGGTAATTGATATGTCTTCTCTTTTTCTTGGCCGAACTGTGCCATATGAGGGATCTTAATTCACTGACCAGGGATGAAAGCCAGGGCCCCTTCAGTGGAAGCTCAGAGTTGTAACCAATGGACTGACAGGGAATTCTTTCTTTTTCTTTTCAATCTTGCTAGATATTTATTAGTTTTTTTTTTTTTAATCTTTTCAAAGACCTACCACCTTTTAGTTTCATTAATTTTCTGTTTTCTTCTGTTTTCAATTTTATCTCTGCTGTTATTATTTCTTCTGATTGCTTTGGCTTTATTTTGTTCTTTTTCTAGTTCCTTTAATTTTCTTGAGTCTTAGATTGTTGATATGTAAGCTTTCTTCTTTTCTAATATAGGTATTTAATGCTATAAAATTCCCCCTAAACATTACTGTAGCTGAATTTCACCAATTTTGTAATATATTTTCATTTTCATTCAGTTTAAAGTGTTTCCTTCCCAGTTTTATTCAGATTTCATTTTCATTCAAATTAAAATCTTTTCTAATTTGAGATTTCCTTTTTGACCTATGAATTATTTAGAATTATGTTGTTTACATCCATCTGATAGTACTTTCCTCACATCTGAATGTTCTTTAGCAATTTTTTAGAGCAGATTTTTTTTTTTTTTTTTGCAAAAAAATTCTCTGTTTCCTTTTATCTGAGCATGTCTTTATTTCATCTCCATTTCTGAAGGATGTTTTTACTGGATATAGAATTTTGAAATTCTGAGTTGACATCTTTTTATTTGGCACTTTAAAATGTTATTCTTCCTTCTGCCTCCACAGTCATTTGAATCTGTTATTCAAATGCATTGTTATTCTCTGGCTGTTTCCAAGATTGTGTTTGTCTTTTACTTTACTTTAGTATTCAGCAATTTGATTGTAATGTATTTTGATTCAAGTTCATTTGTGTTCCTATTTCATGTTTGCTGACCTTCTTAAATCTATAGCTTACTGTTTCTTGCCAAATTTGGTAAATTTTTTGCCATTTTACACACACACACACACACACACACACAATAATGCACTCTTTCCTCTCTTTCTGAAACTCCAGTGAAGTGAATGTTAGCCCTTATGTATTGTTCACAGATGCATGAAGTTCTGTTCATTTTTGGCAGGGGGCGAATCTTTTTTTTTTCTCCGTTGTTCAACTTAGATTGTATCCATTGATCTGTCCTCAAGTTCATGACTCTTCTGTTACATTCTTCTGTAAGGTATTTTTTTGTGTTGTTGTTATATTTTCAGTTCTAAATTAAAAAAAACAAACAAACCCACTTTTGCCTAATTTATTTAAAGAACGATACTATCTTCTAGCATTTTTTTTCTTTTACATTAGTAACTGGGTTGGAAATGCTAATTATTCTTTTCCCCTAGATTTTACAGTCATCTTCACTGCCCAGTTGTGCTGATACTGGCAGTTGTTTGCCAGTCACAGCTGGTTTTAGCCATGAAGTTATGCACATGTACTTAAAACATCAAATGTAGTAAAGAATCTATCTCAGGTTCTCTTTAGTTATTTAAATTTTCACTTCTTTTGAGATGTCTACTGGGATATGTTTCTTCTCAAAGTTTAAATCTCCCTTCTAAGATGTTTAAATATATGCATCCCATAAGGGCAATTTAAACTTTAGGGGAAAATGTTTCACTTCTTCAGTGAAACATTTTATATTTCAGATTTCATTATATATTCTCAGAAGCCTTTAGCTTCATCCTTTTGATAAATTATAATTCTGTTTTGTTTCTTTTGTTTTTTTAATTTTATTTTTTGTATTCCTTTTTCTCCAGTTCAGTTCTTTTTGTTTGAATATTTGAACTATTGCTCTCTGGGAAATAACTGCTCCCCAAGAGAACCTGATAAAAAGAGCATCTAAAAGTGTCTTCTTAACTTTTTTCTTTTTTTTTCATTGAGCTATAATTGACATATAACATTGTATTAGTTTAAGGTGTAGATTTGATACACTTAAATATTGCAATATGATTACCATTGTAGCATTAGCTAATACCTCCTTAATGCCACATGATATTCATTTCTTTTTTCTGGTGAGAACATGTAAGATCTAGTTCTTAGAAACTTTCAAGTGTATAATACAGTATTGTTAACTATAGTCACAATGCTGTGTATTCAGTTCCCAGAATTTATCCATCTTCTACCTGCACATTTATGCCCTTTGACCAACATCTTACCAATTGCCTCACCGTCTTCCTAATTTCCTCACCATCTTCCTAATTTCCCCACCCTAAAACTTCTCTTTGGGTTTTCTTTATATCTTCTATTTCTTTGCTAAGTTTCTATCTTTCCAATCATTTCAGAGTATTTGCCTTTACTTGGAGCTTTTTATTAATAGCTGGTTTAGATTTTTTATCAGACAATTTCAGCATCTGTGTGATCTCTGTTTTGACATCTGTTCATTCCCATGTAAACTGAGATTTTCATGTCATCGTTTGTGACGTAATTTAAATTGTATCCTAGGTATTGGGAATATAATATTGTGAGACTGATTTAAATCCTATGAAGTATTTTGTCTTTGTTGCTTTAGGAGGCAATTAACCCCATTTGATTTTATAGAATGTCCCTCAGTTTGAGCCTGTGTGATGTTCTCCAATAGTTTATGCAAAGTCTAGGAATAAAAAAAGGAAAACGAAGCTGAAATAGCATCAAACGTTAGATACAGATTTCATGAAAATATATTCTTGTGGAAAACATGGTGCTGACAAAAGATTTCCCAATATGAAAATAACAAAGGATCAAGAAGACTAAACAGTACAGCTGCTAGATAATTAATCCTCTTAAGTACAGCTAATGAAATTAGGTCAACAGAAATGGTTTTTGTCATCGGTGGGGACTCTGGCCTTCTCAGAGGCATCACTGAGGCACTTTATGTAGGCAAAGCCATACCTACCTTGTACACAACTATCACCAGCATCTCTGACATTTCAGAGTATGAAGTAGGTTCAATGAATACCCATTTACTGAGTTACTGAGCTACAAGGATTACACAGAGTTTGCACCTTTAGTCTCATGGTTATTTTATTTTGTTCTTTTGTTTGCTGTTGTTAAATTACAGGAAGTTAGAACAAGGGAAAATACAAAATTTTCTGCCTTCTATATAGAATCTGCAGCTAATCTTTTTTTTTTTTTAATTGTGGGAGTGGAACTAGTAGCTAAAAAACTCAGTGATGTGAAATCCTTTCTAAGTCTGATCATGTAAAAAAAATAATAATGTCACCTCTAAGAGGAGGGGTGGAGTGGGGCAGGGTGAGGAGGTAGGCTGGCTTCTGCAGTCTTATTATGGACAGTCTTTGGAAAAACTTATTTCCAAACCTGGAAGAACCCAGAATCTAGTTCACATGTGACCTCCTTAAAAAAGTAGTAGGAGTTTAAGGTCTGCCAAGCAACAGGTGAATGGAGAACCTTTGGCAAAAGATATGGCAAATATGAAGAGGGGTGTGGGAAAATGGAAGTAAACTAATGTTAGTCTCTTCTGTAACTGTGGTGTTTCTTTAACAAGAATTAGTTCATAAGCCATTGATAAATAGGCCTATGCCAGTATAACAGTTTAATGCCAGTATAACGTGCCAGTATATATGCCAGTATAATAGTATAATGTGGTGTTTATCAATGGCTCATAAGCCATTGATAAATAGGCCTATGCCAGTATAACAGTGGAAATATTGTGGGTTCAAGCAGAATTTTCCTCTGTACGTTAATGTTTGGGAGCAGTTGCAGCAGCAGTTTGGGACCCTTCTGCTGGATCAAATGCCCTAAGGAAGGAAAGGGTGTCACAGGAGGGACTTGTCAAAGGAGCATTCTAAGAACTGACAGTTAAGGAAAATTCAGCCTTTCTTAACGGTATGTTCTCTCATACTGTTCTTAAATGTTTTGGTCCTACGACCCCCTTAATACTCTTGAAAATTGTCTTTGTGGGTCTACCCACTGACATTTATTGATATTATATCAGGTTTTAAAACAAAAATATTGAAATACAATAATATAGTTGCCTTTCCATTAGCCTTCAGAGCAGTGATGAAATCACTCCTAGTTGTCGCCTCAGAAAACTCCATTGTGAATGACAGCAGAAAAGGCCAATAAGATTTCTGTATTATAATGAAAACAATTTTAACCTTGCCAATTCCTGGAACAAACTTTGAGAACCACTGCTCCAAAAACAATCACAGCTTAGAAATAGGGCCTTTATTTTCTGGAAGGATTTAGACAGGCGCCCTAGGGAATTAGACCAAGACCTGTGCTGCTATAGTAAACTAGACAATGACCTGCAGAATTTATAGGGGATGTCCTGGGATGCTGTGCTATTTCCAAAAAGGAACAGAATATACCAAGTAACTAAACACGAATTGCTGAGAAGGATACACTTACTTGAAAGGAAAAAACCAGAAGCTTCTGAAAAGATACTGGAACATCAATAGCCTCACAAGCTAAGGACTCACTTGAAGAGGACAGCCAAGAAAATAGAAGTGAATCTCTCTGATGAAGGGGCTAGATAAAATCAGGAAACATTTAGCAAGTAATCTAAATCCAGTGAACAATATGCTTGTTATGGTGTAAACTAAGACAAAAATATAAAGAAATCTGTACAAAAGTTTTAAATTTATAGAAAAATGCTGAGGAAGAATTTAGTATTCCTTTTAGAGGAGAACTTCCCTGGTGCCTCAGCAGTAAAGAATCTGCCTGCAATGCAAGAGACAGAGGAGATGTGGGTTCAATGCCTGGGTTGGGGAAATCCCCTGGAGAAGGAAATAGCAACCCACTCCAGTTTTCTTGCCTGGGGAATCCCATGGACAGAGGAGCCTGGTGGGCTATGGTTCCTGGGGTGACAGAGTCAGATATGACTAAGCACAAGCTACTTTTAGAAGAGATAAGATATCTCTTAATGAAGGAAAACTACTTAAAGAGAAAGTTAAGTGTATTCTGTCATGTGACAGGAAGAATAAGTTGAAATAAGCAAAGCAGGAAAAACTGAAAGTACATCAGAGGTCTCCAAAAGAGAGGAAAGGATCTCTTGATCATAAAAGTGACGATGCTAAAGTTTTGAATAATTGCTTTGCACAGATCAATTATGAGCAGATCAGTTCTGAAACTGAAGCCAAAAAAAAAGAAAATAAATGGTATTTTCTGAATTAAATAATGGAGGGGCAGAGGATCACCAAGGTGAGAGAGTGAAAAAAAAATATATACTATCAATTATCTATTGTGGCATAATAAATAACTCCAAAAGTTAGTAGCTTAAAGCAGCAATGATTTAATATTATTTTTAAATGATACTCTGGATGGGTCGACAGTTTATCTGCTGGTTTTACCTGAGTTAACTGGTACAGAAACATTCAGCTGAAAGATGGCTGAACTGAAAGATAGTTGGGCTGGAAGATCAAGGTAGCTTCATTCACATGTCTGACATTTGGTGGTGTCCACTGGGAGCTTAGTTTCTTTCCCATGTGACTGTTATTCTCTAAAAGGTTAGGCTGGCTTCCTTTTTTGATGGTCTCAGGGTAGCAGCATAATAAGGTGAAAGGAGAAGCTGCACTGTCTCTTAAGATCTGGTTTTGGAAGTCACAGAACATTTTTACCACATTCTGCAGATTAAATCAAGTTACAGTAAGAGTCCAGATGCAAAGAGTGGGGAAATAGATAACCTCTTGATGGAAGGAAGAGTAGTCATTGCATAGGCGCATGGGAGAAATCTGTGGTCATATTTTACAACTTATAACAGAGAATGAATATAACAAAGATCCAAGCTTTTTTTTTTTTTTTTTTTTTGAGAGTTGAAGCAATTTCTTTAATTTTATTGGAATCCAGGACACAACAAGAAAAACACCCAAAACTTCATGGAACAGAAGACTCCTCCCCAGCTCCCCCAGATCTAGAGTGGGGACAATGTGGGGTGAAGCAGCTGGGGGAGACCTTGAGCCTCAGTCCAGCCCTGTAGGCTCCAGGCCTGTGGGAACAGAGGGTAATGGCGAGGCAGGGCCCAGCCCCCACATCAGGTGAGGCTTCCTCGAAAGACTCATCCCCCTAACCCGCACTCCTGCGCAGGGGCAGGGAGCCCACAGCAGCCAGAGGTCGGGCCATGGACACATTCATGATTGAGAAGCAGCTGGAATGGAAGCAGGAGACACGATTATCTGGGCAGAATCAGTTGCGGGGTGGGGTCGGGGAGGGGGGGGCGGCGGGGGAGGGTAGGAGGTGGGGCTTGGGAGGGCCCCATGGGCCAAACCCTGAGGTCACCGGAGAGGGCCCAAAGCAGCACTACTGAGTGAGGTCCTGAGTGAGTGGGTCAGTGGCTGGGCCCCTTTCTCCCGCTGCCTGCTGCCCCTCCAATACTGCTGCTGCAGGGAGGGCCCCACCTCCAGGGAAATGGGATAAGAAAGCAGCCCACCCCCAGCGGCAGACAGCCAGGGGGCAGAAACCAGGAAGGAGGGCCTGGCCAGGCTTTGACCTGTCTGCCCCAGAGGCCTGTGGGAAGAGGATGGGTCCAGAAGGGTGAGAAAGGGGCTCGACTGGTTCAGATCCAAGACTGTGCCATGCATGCTGAGTCCCGTGTTAGCAGGGGGACTGTGCTGGAGGACAGCAACTCTGGTTAGACAGGAGGCAGCAGCTTCTCGAGAAACTTCTTCACAGCTGCCATCTCCTGAGGACAGGGGCTATGCGTGACACCTGGGTACTTCTTGAACTGGACCCTGGCAGGTGTGACAATGGACCAGAGCTTCTCGGCTGTCAGGGCCCCAAACCGTACAGGAACCATGGGGTCCAGCTCCCCTCGGCACTGAAGGATGGTCAGGTCTTTGGCACTACCATTGGCTGCCTGGGGGGAGGCCCGATGCAGAGGTAGCCAACAGCTCAATGCCACAGTGCCAGCCAGAGGGTGTGAGCAGGTGAGGGCTGTGTAGAGGGACAAAGCTCCACCCTGTGAAAAGCGTCCCAGGACGATCCGATTGGCAGGGATCCCATTCTTCATCTCATGCTCAATCAAGGCCTTGATATTCTCTGTTGCTTTCTTGATGCCAGCCTCATCCTCTGGCGCATCTAAATTCAGCCCCATCAGGCCAAACCAGGAGTGCATGAGGGCAGATGTACTTGAGGTGAGGGAGCCGGATGGTGGAGAGGGCGTCAGCCCAGCTGTGCCGTGTCTCCGAGTCCATTTAAAAAAATAACCTCAGCTGTTCCCTGCTCAGCTCCAGACACAGTGGCAGCGTTGGTGAGCAGGGGCACAGACATGGTGTTACCACATATATACTGCAGGGCTCCACGACTGGGGCCTCCACTCCCTGGGGGTTTCAAGACCTCTAGGGAGATTTTCCTCTTTCTCCAGCACAGACACGTGCTCTTCCCCCGTCGGCTGACCCTGCCGGGACCCAAGCTATTTTAACAGTTTAAGGAGAGAAACCATTTACAACTTTATCTGAGTTATGAGAGATCAGTTATGCATGATTGGAAGAGCACTTAAGGAAGGTGAACAGGATACTTGATCACTGTAGACTGTGCAAAGTCCCTAGGAAATATAAAGCTTCAAGCCAAAAACTGAACTCATTGATCAGACAGAATTTCTTGCTGGAAATATTTGAGCATAAAAGAAAGATTAGGAGCAGTCAGGTTCAGAGGAACAGAAATATTAAAATTTAATATTTTAAATTCAGTGAGTTTGATAAAGTAGAGGGAAACTATAGAATATGAAAATACCTTATAAGGCAGAATTTTGTTCTGCAGAAAAAAAGCCTATGATTTTTTTATCTTTGTGATACTGAAAACGCTATTGCTGGAGAGATGAAGCAAACCACCTTTCTGAGAGAGAACTTAATAGAGGAATGAGTTTTTAAAAGATTGGTAATGCTAGTAGAAGTGACAGAATTCCAGCTGAGGTATTTAAAAATCCTAAAGGATGATGCTGTTAAAGTGCTGCATTCAATACGTGCAGATTTAGAAAACTCATCAGTGGTCACAGGACTGGAACAGTCAGTTTTCATTCCAATCACAAAGAAGAGCAATGCCAAAGAATGTTCAAACTACTGTACAGTTGCACTCATTTCACATCCTCACTAGGTTATGCTCAAAATCCTTTAAGCTCAGCTTTAGCAGTATGTGAACTGAGAACTTCCAGATGTACCAGGTGAATTTAGAAAAGGCAGAGGAACTGGAGATCAAATGGCTAATATGCATTTCTCCAGAAAAACATCTATTTCTGCTTCATTGACTATGTGAAAGCCTTTGATTATGTGGTTCACAGCAAACTGTGGAAGATTCTTACAGAGACGGGAGTACTAGACAACCTTACCTATCTCCTGAGAAACCTGTATGCAGGTCAAGAAGCAACAATTAGAACCGGAGGTGGAACAACTGACTGGTTCCAAATTGGGAAAGGAGTATGACAAGGCTGTATATTGTCACTCTACTTATTTAATGTCTATGCAGAGTTCATCATACGAAATGCCAGATCACAAGCTGGAATCAAGATTGCCAGGAAAAATATCAACAACCTCAGATATGCAGACAATACTGCTCTAATGGCAGAAAGTGAAGAGGGACTAAAGAACCTCTTTATAAGGGTGAAAGAGGAAGAGTGAAAAAACTGGCTTGAAACTCAGCATTCAAAAAGCTAACATCATGGCATCTAGTCCCATCACTTCATGGCAAATAGAAGAGGAAAAGGTGGAAGCAGTGACATTTTATTTTCTTGGGCTCCAGAATCACTGTGGACAGTGACTGCAGTCATGAAATTAAAAGATGCTTGCTCCTGAAGAAAATTTAAAACAGACCTAGACAACATATTGAAAAGCAGAGACATCACTTTGCCAGTGAAGGTCCATATAGTCAAAACTATGGTTTTTCCAGTAGTCATGTACAGATTTGAGAGTTGGAGCATAAAGAAGGCTGAGCACAGAAGAATTGATTCTTCTGAATTATGGGGCTGGAGAAGACTCTTGAGAGTTCCTTAGACTTCAAGGAGATCAAACCAGTCAATCCTAAAGGAAATCAACCCTGAATATTCATTGGAAGAACTGATGCTGAAGCTGAATATCCAACACTTTGGCCACCTGATGTAAAGAGCTGACTCATTGGGAAAGACGGAAGGCCTGGTGCTGGGAAAGATGGAAGGCAAAAGGAGAAAGGGGCTTGAGTTTGAGATGGTTAGATAGCATCACCAACTCAATCGACATGAGTTTGAGCAAGCTCTGGGAGATAGTGGAGGACAGAGAAGCCTGGCGTGCTGCAGCCCACAGAGTGGCAAAGAGCTGGACATGACTTAGTGACTGAACAGCAACAATGCTGTGAAAACCAAGTATTGTTAGAGCAACATTTTGTGGTCTCTTCCAAATTAATATACACAGTTTCATTTCTAAGATGCAGAATCCTTTAATTTCTATTATAATCAGAGACTATAAAAGTAGCAGTAGCATATCTGATGTCTCTCTCAATGAAAGGATCTTTTAAGTTTATACCTGTTAGTGATTCAGGATATCCTGTGAAATTACAAGTACTTTATGATCATTATGGAAGAGGTGTACTTAGACTGGGACCCTGATATGGTGCCAGTTAATATTCCCCTAAATTCCTCCCCTTTCACCACAGTAGATGTCTTTGTTGACTCTGGTACAAATCTCAACCCCTCTCAGGTTCACCCATCACAAGCTTACTACTAGCAGAACTTCTGTCTTCTCCTGGTTGGTTTTGACCACATTTTCCCACCACAGGGACTTCATGGGCCTAAAACTTTTCTTCTACCTTTTATTTGTGGCTCCACCTGAGGCCTAGAAGTATCTTACCTGGCCTCTACCTGAAATATATGGCTTGTTCTATGGTTATTAAACCTATAAATCCTGACCTTTCCCTTTTATCTTTAGTAATATGATTTTGCTAATTACAAATAATGCTTCTCTTAACATGTATTTTGATCTATATATACATGCAGACTGAGGGGAGGAGAAATTTCTGGGTCACAGGGTATGCATATGTTCAACTTTAACAGGCAATGCCAGTTTTCCACAGTGGGAGTGAGCACTTAAAAAATATATAAACAAAAGTATTTCAGTTAAAATTAACTTGCTGAAGATCCCTAAGCATTTTTTTTTTTTTTTGGTGGAAAGTAAGTATTAACTTATGATGACACTTAGTTCAAATATGTACATGTATTTTTAAAAAAGCAGAATTTGTTTCTGATTTTGTCAGGGACAATTTCTCCACCAAGTAGAACATTTTGTTTGTATAATTCATACCAGAGTGCCATTTCCTAGGATATTTCAATAAAGCTTGAATGAGTGAATTAATAGTTCTTCTCCACAGATTGATGTAATAAATCAGATGCACTCCAATACATTGGAAATTATATGGTATTTAATGGCTAAATATAAGATAGACTTATTACTCCACATAATTTTTTCTGGGGTTTACAATGTAAAGCAATACACCTTCTTCCATTAAACCTCTGGCTTATACACCAAAGCAGTTGACTGACATGCACATGGTATTGTCATATGCTATCAGAAATGGACCTGCTGTTTTCCTTATTAACCAGAAGTGATGTCAACAAACTTAGGAGAAAAAATATTTTTAAATCATCCCCCTTTATATTTAAAAACAATTAAAAGCACATACCTTGTTTTATTGTGCTTTGTAGATAATGCAGTTTTTACAAACTGAAGGTTTGTGGAAACTCTGCATTGAGCAAGTCTATGGATACCATTTTTCCAATAAAATTTGCTCCCTTTGTGTCTCTGTGTTGCATGTTGGTAATTCTCATAATATTTTGAATTTTTTATTTTTGTATTTGTTATGATGACCTGTGATAAGTGATCTTTGATGTTACTGTTATAATTGTTTTGGGGCACCACAAACCACATCCCCATATAGGATGGCAAACAGTTGATAAATGTTGTGTGTGTTCTGACTACTTCACTGTCCTCCCTTCTCTCTTCCTCTCCTTGGGCCTCCCTACTTCCTGAGACAAAACACTGTTCAAATTAGACCAATTAATAACCCTACAATGGTCTTTAAGTATTCAAGTGAAAGGAAGAACTGTGTGTCTTTTTAAATAAAATATTAGAAAAGACTAAGCTCAATGAGGAAGGCATGTCAAAAGCTAAGATAGGCCAAAAGGTAGGACTCTCAAGCAAAGTAGTTAGCCAAGTTGTGAATGTGAAGAAAAAGTTCTTGAAGGAACTTAAAAGTGCTATGCTAGTGAACACACACATGATAAAGTGAAGCAGCCTTTTTGCTGATATGGAGAAAGTTTGAGTGGTCTGGAAGGAAGATCAAACCAGCCACAATATTCCCTTAAACCAGAGCTTAATCCAGAGCAAGGCCCCAATTCTCTTCAATTCCATGAAAGCTGAGAGAGGTGAGAAAGTTACAGTAGAAAAATTTGAAGCTAGCAGAGGTTGATTCATGAGGTTTAAGGAAAGAAGTCATCTCATAAAAGTACAAAGCAAAGCAGTAAGTGCTGATGTAGAAGCTGCAGCAAGTTACTCAGATGTAGCTAAGATGAAGGTGGTTACACTAAACAAATTTTCAAGGTAGATGAAACAGCCTTACAATGGAAAATGTCATCTAGACTTTTATAGCTAATAAGCAGAAGTCAATGGCTGGCTTCAAAGCTTCAAAGGAGAGAATGACTCCCTTAGTAGGAGCTAATGTGGCTAGTAACTTGAAGTTAAAGCCAATGCTCATTTACCATGTAGAAAATCCTAGGGCCCTTAAGAATTATGCAAAATCTACTCTGCCTGTGCTGTATAAATGGAAAAAGAAAGCCTGGTTGGCAGCCCATCTGTTTACAAGATGGTTGACTAAATGTTTTAAGCCCACTGTGGAGACCTACTGCTCAGAAAACAGATTACTTTCAAAATATTGTTGTTCATGGACAATGTACCTGAGCACCCAAGGGCTCTGATCCAGGGGTACAACGAGATTAGTGTTGTTTTCATGCCTGCTGACATGACATCTGTCCTGTAGCCCATGGATGAAGGAGTCATTTTGACTTTCAAGTCTTATTATTTAAGAAATACATTTCATAAGCTATTGTGGTAATAGTTATCCTATGATGGATCTGGACAAAGTCGACTCATGGAAAGCCTTCTCAAAAAGATCAAGCATTCTAGATGCCATCAAGAACATTTGAGATTCATGGGAAGAGGTCAAACGATCAACATTAAGGGAATTTGGAAGAATTTTATTCCACCCCTCATGGATGACTTTGAGAGGTTTAAGACTTCAGTGGAAGAAGGAACTGCAGGTGTAGTGCTGGGAAATAGTAAAGGAACTAGAATTAGAAGTGGAGCCTGAAGATGTCGGTGAATTGCTGTAACCTCATGATGAAACTTGAATGGATAAGGAGTCACTTCTTACAGATGAACAAAGAAAGTGGGTTGTTGAGATGGAATCTACTCTGGAGAAAGGTGCTGTGAAGATTGTTAAAATGACAACAAAGGATTTATATTAGTACATAAACTTAGTTGGTAAAGCAGTGGTAGCATTTGTGAGGATTGACTCTAATTTTGGAAGAAGTTCTACTGCGGGTAAAATGCTATCAAAGAGGCTTGCATGCTACAGAGAAATTATTTGTGAAAGGAAGAATCATTTGATGTGACAAAGTTTATTGTTGTCTTATATAAAGGAATTGCCACAGCCACCCCAACCTTCAGCACTCACCACTCTGATCGGTCAGTAGCCATCAACACTGAGGCAAGACCTTCTACCAGTAAAAAATTTACAACTTACTAAAGGCTCAGATGATGGGTAGCATTTTTTAGCAATAAAGTATTTTTAAATTAGAGTCTGTACATTTTAAAGACATAATGACATCGCATACTTAATAGACTACAGTATAGTGTAAACATAACTTTTATATACACTAGGAAACCAAAAAATTCATTTGACTCACTTTATTGCAGGCTCTGGAACAGTCCCCACATTTTCTCCAAGGTATGCCTGTATATTGTTTGCCTGCAACTAAAAAGGGTTTGAAATATCAGTATATATAGGGCTGAGATATAATATGGTTGAGAAAGCTTAAAAAAATTAAACTAACATAATTATTGTAATGGAGTATTACCTTTCATAGTGAGTTACTGACAACCCTGATAAAACTACCCAAGTAAAGGAAACAAAAAAAGAAAACTCCTTCAGTTACAGAGATTCTTAAGGGTCAATAGAAAAAGTAGCTTGGTCTCCTTTTCATTTGTTTTTCCCTTCATGTTTTCCTCTTTCTAATCAACAAAAAATTTCGTTCAATAGGAAGGGGAAGGTTCAGAAGTTTTACCCTTTGTTTAGCAAGTTAAATCAACCTGGAAAGTCCATTTGTCAAAATGGGTAAGAAAATTGCTATAACAAATACACAAAAATTAGAAAAATATATAAAAATTAACATACTAAATATTTGAAAATCTTTAAATTTTAAATGTCACATATAAAATGCATAAACCAAACCATAAGTGTACAGCTTGATGAATTATACAATTATTATCATCCAGGTTAAAAAACAGAACATAAGCAGCACCCCAGAAGTTCCTTTCCCCTCCCCAATTGTTCCATCCCTTTCTTCTCAAAGGTAACCATTATTTTGACTTCTAACACCATAGAATAGTTTTATCTACTTTTAAATGTTATAGAAACACATTTAAAACTAGATGGATGCTTAAAAGTAGAATACATGCTGGAGTAACACAGCATGTATTCTTCTGGGTCTGGCTTCTTTCACTTACCATTTTATTTGTGAGATTTAGCCATTCTGTTATGGGTAGCAATAATTCATTTATTTTTATTGCTGGATAGTTTTCCATTGTAGAACTGTACTGACATTTACATCTCTACTTAACTGCTAATAGATTTTTGGGTCCCTGCTTGAGCCTCATGGGTAATGCTATAAAACTTTCTGTGTATGTGTTTGATGCATGAAAGTGAAAGTGAAGTCGCTCAGTCGTGTCTGACTCTTTGTGACCCAATGAACTGTAGCCTACCAGGCTCCTCCGTCCATGGGATCCTCCAGGCAAGAATACTGGAGTGGGTTGCCATTTCCTTCTCCAGGGGATCTTCCCAACCCAGGGATCGAACCCAGGTCTCCTGCGTTGCAGGCAGACGCTTTACCCTCTTGAGCCACCAGGGAAGCCTATATTTCTACTGGTGTTTCTGTTCCCCCACACTGTCACCAGTGTTTGTCAGTTTTTATTTTTAGCCATTTCTGTAGATGCATGTTGGTATCTCACTGGCTTTATTGTGTGTTCCATGAGAGGAAGGCCACTTCTGTCCTATTCATAGCTGTATCATTATCCAAAGCCTGTACAAATAACATAAAACAGTACAAACAGCAATAATAACAATAATACATAATAAAAAGGATTGATTGAAACTGACAACTATATATACTGAGTTTGCAACTTCGGTTTAGGTATGTAGTTTTATTTTTATTTGGAAAAATAAATATTTTTTTATTGTGTTATGATTAGATGTCATAAAATAAGTTCCAATGTTTTCCTTGATGTGAGAGAAAACATAAACTACCTCATTTGTTCCCCCAGTCCCCCACCTTATGAAACACACACAGAACTGGAGGCCTAGGGAAAAAAATGACATATCACCCCCAAACTTTAATTTTATTCAAATATTTAAAAGGAAAATTAAATATTTTAAGTGGTAATTTTAGGTGTCTTTTATTAAGACATAATGGTATCCAACCTGATTGAATATTTAGCTTATACAGAGGTTTGACTCACTTCAGTGTCTATCCCCACATCCTTGGTCACCATATTCTTTTTGGCCATTGCGACTCAGACTGAAAAGCTTTGTTAATGATAAGAAATTAGTGAGGTGTTTCAGTTGGGTGGAATCATGATCCAGTTTTTATTTCAGGAGGATAATTTTGACTTGCAGTACAGAAGATGGGTTGCAGGGGTACGGGATGGGTGGAGAATGCATTGGAAGTAGGGAGATCATTAGGAGACTTCTTTAATAATCCTCATAAGAGATAAATTGATCTGAGCTTCAGAACACAGGACACAGAGAACAGCTACCAAGATTTCTAATTTTGTTAGGTACTCACTATCATAGTCACTAACACTTTAAAAAATCATCTAAACATCTAGTATTGGTTGGTTTGTATTGTACCTATATAAGTAACAGACATGTATGTGATAATGATAAATAGAAACATTAATGAGTATTAGTTATTTAATACTTTATATTTTCAAAGGTCGAATGGACTTAAATATATTTAAAATTAGACTATATTATTTAGTAGTGTATCAATTTATCAATTTGCTGCATTATACATATTTAAAAAATTTACTAGTATTGTCTCTGAGGTGAACAGTAGTTTACATAACATAAGCTTCAAAGAAAATCTATGTTTCCATCATACAAACTCCATCTTATTACAACTGGCATTTTTAATTTCACCCAAATAAATTAACCTACTATATGGCTAAAATTTTAATTTTCATTATAATTTACAATAGAGGTATTTCAGTATAAGAAAGACACAACAAACCTCCCAGGATCGCATCTGGAGAATGGCTTGTATTCTGCCAGCTTCGGAGTCGGGAGGGAAAGCAAGCCTGGCAGAGGTACCCATTCCATTCCCAGTTTGCTCAGTATCTGGTGATTGGAAGACACTCTGCAACAAGAGAGAAAAAAAAAAAAAAAGACACAACATTGTCTTCTGTGACATGAATCCAGTTGATTTTCTAGTAGGCTGAATTCAGTTTCCAAAACTAAAGCGCTTAATATTAATAGATTCAATGCTTTTCAGCTTTTGAAGTATTTTGACATTGTACATCACCTTCTTTAATGTTCAAAAATTCTCAAAATTAGCAAAGCTGGTATGTCACCCTCATTTTTCAGATTAAAAAAAAGCAGTCTTGATTTACTGTGTTCAACAAATGTTATTTGTGGAATATTACCTGTCTTCAAATTGTGAACGGACTGGAATTCAGGTTTCCAGACTTTTAATTTGGTGTACTAGGTTCCTAGTCCAATGCAGTATATGGCTTCCAAGGACCCCGGTGTTTAGTAGCTGTTTCCTAATCTCAGTTCAGTTTTCATATCTGTAACAAGGAGATAATACCTATTCACTGCAGGATTATAAAGATTAATTTTGTTAATATATGTGAAGCTCTTTAAACAAATATCAAGTTCACAGTAAGCCCTAAATGACTGTTATTGTTTTAGCATATACAATTGACTTGTAAGGAAGGTTGTGGTCCTCATAGTATACACAGTTGGAGAAATCCCAGTTGAGTTTACATGTTAGGGAAGTTCAGACGTGTACCTATGTGGGTAATGGAGCCTAAACCTTGTTTCAAATTTAATGACTAAAGAAACGTGGTGACCCAATAATCCCATTAGCTTTACTTAATGACCCATATTTCACCTGCCTTTGCAGTGCTCCTTCCGGTGAGAAAAAAACTTCCAGGGTGCGGTAAATGCACCTGTTCAGATATTTTAAAAAGCAAAAATCAGTGGATTGCAGTAGAAAACACAGCATATAAGACAGCCCAAGTGTGCTCAGAAGTGTAAGGTTCCGCCCAATCTTAGCCGGACGTTAGGAGAAACGCCACAGGGGACCCAGCTGGAGTCTCTACAGGAAGTTAAAAAAAAAAAAAAAAATTGTTCAGCTTTGCAAAACACCTGGTACTCAGCCATCTGTCTTTGGTAGTGCAAACGCTTAATTAAGGTCTGTGTGGTTCTTCCGCACATCTTGTAAGGCAGAGGTACAGCTCAGGAGTAACAAGTTGTATGTAGCAAGCTAGTTTAACTACTTTCTGAGGGGTCCGGAGGCACTTGAACTTCCTGTTACAATTCAGGCCATACTGCTGTCATCCTATGTATCTGAGTGACCTCCATTCCTAATTCCTATTGGGGTCACCTCGGGACTCTTCAACTCAAGAGCACACCTGCGCCGGGTGGGACTTGTTCCGCGCAGGTGACTGAATTACGGGACAGTTTGACTCCTCTCGGCTAATAACAAGCTTCTTGCTTGAGTTACTTGTTAAGGGGTTGGCAGGCAGACACCTTTAGCCTACTTGGGACCTCCCATGTCGGTCTAGAGGCTCAGAAGTCTCAGCCATAAAACCCTGTCATTGCTGCCCAGCAGCAAGCCGAAACATCCTAGCCAGGCTCCTCTGGGCATTGCAAGGCCCCACCCATGGCAACGCCACTCTGACGTCTGCGCGCCGGGGACCGCCATAGGCCCGCGGCGGAGCCCTGGGCGACGTGTGGCGCGTGGACTTCATCAGGTCCAACCCTGCAGGAACCCGGTACGCGCTCCCAGGCAAGGTTTTGTGCACCTGTCTCTTCCTTCTGCTCAAGTATCTTCCCCTTCTGGGCAAAAGAGGACATGTTCCTTTCCCGAAAACACGAAGCGCGGCGGCGAGCGAACCTAGCCTAAGAACTGTGCGAAAGATTAAGCCGAAGCAAGAAGGTGCTTGGCACCTTTAAGCTGTTTGGAAGTTCACGTGACCCACCAAGTGCCGGGCCCCAGCGGTCACGTGACGACGCGCGCGCCCTCGCGCAGGGAGAGCCGGCTGGCCCCGTGCGCGCGCCTTCGCCGCTGCCTCCCAGCCCTGGACGGGAGGGTGAGGAGCGGCGGAGTGATCGGGCGACTGGGGTCGGGTGCGCGTGCGCAGCGAACAGCTGTCACCCAGTGCGGAACAAGTCTTCCAAATTTCCCAAATCTCCCTGGGCCGGAGGCCACCGTTTTCCTTCTCATCTTCCTCCTCGGGGTCGTGTCCTCGCCCCCGCCCGCGCGCCAGGTAACCGCTTTTCCGGAGTCCGGGGGATGGGGCCGGTGGGGGGAGGGGCCCGGGCGGTCTTCCCGGTACTGTCCCGCTCCGCGCGGGGCAGCAGGGGGTGCCGGCGTCTGGCAGAGCGGAGACGCCGGGCCGGAGACGCTCGGTCCGCGGACGCCGTGGCTGTCACGCTGGCGAGAGAGTGGCCAGCCATGGTCGCAGGGCTGGGAAGCGGGAGCCAGTGACAGCCTGCTCCGGCCCTCGCGGGGGTTCGGTCCCCGGGCTAGCCGTTCTCCCGGGGACCGGAGTCGGGGTCGCGCTCGGTGGAGCAGAGGAGCGCGCGGTGGTTCGGGAATGCCGACTCCTTACCTTTCCCCTTCCAGCCCGGTCTGCGGCGGACTCCGGGGAGGCCGGGCCTGGCGCGCCCCTCGGGGCCATTTCTTCCCTGGGACTGTCTCGACCCGCGACGTGAGGGTGAAGGCTCCTCTCCAGACCACCCCACCGTAGGCAGCTTACCCCTCTCCTGGGTTCGTCCTTAGCCCCTGTGGCTGTCCTTTTGGTTTTTCCGGTGTGGGGCCATTTCCTCCTGCAGTGCTTCTTGCCGTGATGCGGTGTAGACAGTGGGTGCTTAATATAAGTCGGATCGGGTCGCGTGGAATGCTAGGCATGGCACGTGGCGAGGGGTGGGAATGTGAAGAAAGGAGCCAGGTAGGCTGGGGCTCCCGGCTCGAGCTTGGGGTTTTCCTCTGGGCTAAGCCAATGAAACCAGCAGGGCTCGATTCGGATGCTTTCCGGGTGAACTCGGAGCCAGTCTTCCCTTGAGCTGCAACCACGCACGTCTGCACGGTCTGGCTTGGTTGTGGGCGATGCCTGGGAGGTTTTTTGTCTGGTTCCTCCCCCCTAGAGAAGAGGGGACAAACTTTTTTTTTTTTAAAGCAGTTGGCAAATTACCCTGCGGGATGATTTATCAACCGCTGCTTCGTAAGTATAGGTTAAAAGTTGCAATCGTTCCACCCTTACCCTCGTTGAAGTTTCTTGGTAGGGTCGGTTCACCTACGTTCAGACCAAACTTTGCTCCATTTCACCCACTTGAATTTGCAGTATTTTTTTTTTTTTTTTAAATCTCAGGAAACTCAGCTTCGCTGTTTCTTTGACAACAGTTACCAATATTCTACTTTCAAAATGTGGTTGAAAATAAGTGTCTTTAAATCTTAAAGATCCATTTTTACTTCGTAGCACTCAGTTCTTTTTGATCTTTAGTCACGTTTTCCCACCTTTCTAGTCCTTTCCCAAACCCCCAGGCTTTGTTTTGGAATGTATTTCATGGTAATTCGGGTTTTTAAGGCCCTCTTTCTGCCAATTTAAGGTGCTGTGAAAAGTTTGCACATTAGAGCACCCTCACGAACTTGACAGTACAATTTAAATAGTAGAGTTGTTTCATTTTATTAGCAGACTATAATCTGTTGCTTTTGTAAAGTTAAAAACGTATTTTAAACATTGCACGTGCACAGATACAACAGGTACAGTCCATTGCTGTCAGTCACATTCCGTGAGAATGCAGATTTCAAGAGACTGGGAACAGGTACTTAATTTCTTAGACTTTTCAATTTAAGGACGAAAATCTGTTATATTGAGTTCTCTTCTGGACATCTTAATCACCCAGGAGTAAGTTAAGTGTTCCTGGGGCACAGTCTGAATTCTTTGCATTTCTCATTGTTTTCTAATTGCTTGTTGACTGACTTTTCTATTGTAGTAGAAAGGTATAGTCTGAGCACAGGTTTTGTGTGTGATTGAATGTATTTTCTTTGTTTTGTTTCCAGCAGTTTGCCATAGTGCCCCAGGTGCTCCAGATACCCTCTTTCTTAATAAAAGCTTTATTGAGATATAATTCACATACTGTGAAATCCACCTATTTAAAAATGGATTTTTCCCCATGGTTTTAGTATATGCGTCGAATTGAGCAACCATTAGCACAGTCCATTTTAGACCTTTTTTTTTTTAATCACCTCAGAATTCGTTTCCAATTAGTTATTGTCCATTTCTTCCAAATCCAGTCTCCACCCCAGCCCCTAGGCAGTGACTTGTCTGTTTTGTGTCTTAATGACTTGCCTATTCTGGACTTTACATATAAATGTTAGCATATAATACTTGGTCTTTTGTGGCTAGAATTTTTTCACTTAGCCTAATATTTTCAAAGTTCATCCATGTTATAGCATGTTTCAATAGTTTATTCATTTTTATGGCTAATATTCCATTGTATGGATATGTCACATTTTGTCTGTTCATTGGTTTATGGACATTTGGGTTGTTTCTACATTTTGTCTGTTATAAATAATGCTGTGAACATCCACGAACTGGTTTTTGTATGGATGCATTTTTTAAAAATTTTGTTATTTTACTTGGAATTGCTGGACTAAACATTTTCTCTTGAATGAGTGAATGAGCAAGTAGGGATAGGAGTATTGAGAGATGCTTCCTCCAAGGCTTTGAGGGTCCTGTTTTGGCTCTTTCCTGTTCTACCAAGCAAAGACCACTTCTTAGAGGCAGAATTCTCTGTGTGTGGCATTGTCCTGAGTTTAGTGCTATGTTTTTCTTGTGTGGATGTCATCAAGATCGTCCCTTTCTGTTAGCCCAGTGTTTTTTGTGTATGTAATAGTCATAATGATTATTTCCTTGATACTGATGTATTTATTGTATGTTTATTAGAGATATAAAATATGTATATTCCATGCTCTTTAAACTCAGTGTCTGATGCAGTGCTTTCAATCTTTTAAAGTTTGTATTTTCTCTTTTTGGTAATATGAATACTTAATGCTTCTCTCCCTGCCTTCATTTCTTTTCTTTTCTATAGACCCAAGCCTTTTTTATTTCTATATGAGTTTCCTGGGAGCTGTGACATAGTTAAAGTCACTGTATTTTCCTTATTTTTACCAATCCAGAAGGTTTTATGGAGCCTAAAGGATACATTTAAAATATTGGATTATTATCTTTTTCTCCTTGCAGCTTCACCCACCTCTCCACTCCCCAAGATAACCCTTTATACCGTTTGGGAGAGGATGCTGGTCCTTTTAAGTCCACACTTGCAGGGCCTAATCCTTTCCCTACCTGAGTAATTGGGACAGTTACTTTGAGAAGTCTGTCTACTTTGCTTCTCTTTCAGTGGCCTCACATGTTCTTTCCCCAAGGATCAAGTTCTCTCAGCCCTAACCAGGCTTTGCCCAGCCAGTCTCCTCCCTCTCCACAGTTCCTTGGCTGGTTGGGGCTCATGTTCCCTCTGCTTCCACTACTACTGTAACAGCCTGTGTTCTTTGTCTTCTTAATTACAACTTATCCTTCAGATAGCTCAGCTCAGTTATCCCTTTAAATTAGTCTTTTTTCAATCCCATACCAGTCATAGTCGTGTTCTGTAATCTCATTTATAGACTTAAACAGTTACACCATCAGTTGTGTATCACTCTTTACTTTCTGTCCCCATGTATGTACAGAAAAAGTTGCACGTGAAATATTGAAAGTGGTTACTTCCAGGCAATGGGAATATGGTTAATTTGTCTTCTTTGTGTATATGTGCATCTTTGGATTTTTCTCCTGTGTATCACTAGGACCTTTATGAATAGAAAAAACCAAATCCATATTTTTAAGAAAATCTGTTCTCTAATAAACCATGTTTATTATTAGACTTTAGAGGAAAAAGAAAAATCATCAGTAATTGCCATTTTAACTTTTTTTTTGATAACCTCGATGAGATTTTACTATAGCTTTTCAACATAGAGCTTTTATTACATTTTGATTCTTTCTATATTTAGGGACATTTAGGGATTGGTGAGGTTGCCTAGGGATGATCTTCCCTAGAAGATTGAAATTAAACTGATTCTTATGAATAGAATCTAGCATCTGTTTGAATAGGAGAGCTAAGTTTGTGTTAAAATAACTCATTTCCCCTTTTTCCCCTGAGAAATGCCCTTAATTATACATTTGTATGTTCCATAGTAGTTTTTCCTTGAAGAATTGCTTATTATTTGTGCCATTTGCCTTATTTTTGCTGGATGGTTTATTTTGCCTAGGAGTGGGTACTTGTCTTCAATAGATAACCTGTATTATGTGCCATGCACTGTGTTAGATAATGGGCATATTGTAAACACAGTAGAAAAATGATTCCTTACTAATTCATTTGGGCTCCAAAATCACTGCAGATGGTGACTGCAGCCATGAAATTAAAAGACGTTTACTCCTTGGAAGAAAAGTTATGAGCGACCTAGATAGCATATTGAAAAGCAGAGACATTACTTTGCCAACAAAGGTCCGTCTAGTCAAGGCTATGGTTTTTCCAGTGGTCATGTACGGATGTGAGAGTTGGACTGTGAAGAAAGCTGAGCACCGAAGAATTGATGCTTTTGAACTGTGGTGTTGGAGAAGACTCTTGAGAGTCCCTTGGACTGCAAGGAGATCCAACCAGTCCATTCTGAAGGAGGTCAGCCCTGGGATTTCTTTGGAAGGAATGATGCTAAAGCTGAAACTCCAGTACTTTGGTCACCTCATGCAAAGAGTTGGCTCATTGGAAAAGACTCTGCTGCTGGGAGGGATTGGGGGCAGGAGGAGAAGGGGACGACAGAGGATGAGATGGCTGGATGGCATCACTGACTGGATGGACGTGAGTCTGAGTGAACTCCGGGAGATGGTGATGGACAGGGAGGCCTGGCGTGCTGCGATTCATGGGGTTGCAAAGAGTTGGACACGACTGAGTGACTGAACTGACTAATTCATGAAAGAGGATTATTTTGGATGTGACTCTTTAAAAGTTACGTTGTTGCTCTATGTTTTCAGATATACAGTGGCTTCAACTCCTGTGGTTTTTATGAATTGGTCTTCCATATAAACTTTAAAACATTTTAAATTTAATTTTTGCTTTATATTGGATGAACTTGGGCAAACACTGGGAGATAGTGAGGGACAAGGAGGCCTGGCGTGCTTGGAGTCCATGGGGTCACAAAGAGTTGGACACGACTTACTGATTGACAACAACAATAAATATTTGATTTACAATGTTGTGCTAGTTTCAGGTGTATAGCAAAGTGATTCAGTTACATATATTTATTCTTTTTCAGATTATTTTCACATGTAGGTTATTACAGACTGTTGAGTAGAGTTCTGTGTGCTATACAGTCATATTCGTATGTGCTCCATTGTGTCCGACTCTTTGCAACTCTGTGTACTGTAGCCCACCAGGCCCCTCTGTCCATTGAATTCTCCAGTCAAGAATACTGGAGTGGGTTGCATTTCCTACTCGAGTGGAACTTCCTGACCCAGGGATGGAACCCATGTCTCTTATGTCTTCTGCATCGGTAGGCAGATTGTTTACCACTGTGCCACCCGGGAGGCCCTTAAGTCCTTGTTGATTAGATAGTTGATGTATAATAGTGCATGTATGTTAATCCGAACCTCTTAGTTTCTGCGTCCCCGCCCCCGCTCCACTTTTCACCTTTATAAGTTTGTTTTCTAAGGCTATGAGTCTATTTCTGTGAGTCTTTAAAGTAAAATATATTCTAGATTCTTCTAGTTTGTATTATAAGTTACTGTGGGAAAATAAGGAGCAGAATAATGTATCCTCAAATCCCTTTTGTTGATGACTTTATTTTTGTATATTTCTGTCCAGTTTTAGTTGTTAATTTGGCATCTCTACTTGTTAACAACAGGCCAAACTGTGATCAGTGATCTTTTCTCTCAGCTCTGCTCCTCTGAGTTTTTCATCCTTCTCACCACATTTTAGCAGTTAACTTGGGAAACCTGAGAGTTATCCCAGACACCTCATGGCTTACTCCTTGCTTTTTTTTTTTTCCTCAGTCCTTGCTTTTGTACCATCACCAAACCTTGTCACTTCTGCTTAGATCTTCTAGGGTCTATCTGGTACCATTTCTGTATTCACTCCAGCTCCCTTGATATCTCTTCTCTACTCAGTAATCTTTTAAAATGCAAACTGTATCATTCTAATGACCCTCAGGACATTTAAAATTCCTGCATTATCTCTTCCTACTCCAAGCTCCTCCCTAAGCCTTATTTAGATGGTTCTGCCTTTCAACCCACTAGCTTTTCATTTCCCCATTCTATACAGACCTTTGCTGGAAGTGCCATTTTGTTATTTTAAAGGTTTAATTAATTAAGCAGTTTGGCTCTGGTGAGTGTGTGTTGCTGCACGTGGGCTTCCTCTGGTTGCTGAGGGTGGGGGCTTCTGTTCGTTGTGGTTGTGTGGGCTTCTCGTTGGGGGGGCTTCTCGTAGGCGCGCGGGTTTCAGTAGTCGAGGTGCAGTCTTAGTTGCCCTGCAGCATGGGGGAATCTTTCCAGACTAGGATTGAACTGATGTCTCTTGCATTGCAAGGCAGATTCTTATCTGCTGCACCACCAGGGAAGTCCCTGATTGTGCCATTTTCTGCCAGGCAGATTTTTCCTTCCCGCTTCCTTTCCGAGTACATCTTTCTGGTCTGCTTGAGTGCAGTTTCTTAGACAATCCTGACCAGTCACCCTACCTCTTCCTCAATCTAAATCAGCTTCCCTAATGACAAGCAATCTTAATTTACTTAACTTTTTCCTTCCATAACATTTAGCAGTATATAATTTTATATTTATGCAATTATTTGATAATTTGTTTATAAACTGAAAGAATTCTACAAGGGCAGGGACCAGGTATTTTTATTTCACTTATATCACACCAGCGCTTTGTTGTCTCACAGGCATTATAGTACAGGTGCTCAGTAAACCTTTGTTATACAAATTAATGGTATTTACATACATGACAAAATTCAGGAAATTAAAATCAGGCACACGGTAGGAAATATGTTTTACGCATCCTGACCCCCTCCCCACGTGTAAAACTGAAACAGGAATTCCACAGAACAGTACTTTGCCACCTGTACTGTACTCTGATATTTTCTGTTGTTCTGTTTCACATGTTATAAAAAGACTGATAGATACCATCTACTAGCTCAGGTAGGCCTGCTGACTGCAGTTTGAATAGCAGAAATTTAAGGCAATCCTAGGGAAATGCTTCATTTCCATTAGCCCCTCCCCACCTTTTAAACACAATTAAGTATTTTCTCCGTCTTGTCTGATGAAGTATAGCTTTAAATACGATCTCCCAACCCCCTCCGCACATTTAAAATTAGCTATTGCTGAAAGCTAGTTTTTCTTAGACGTTCTGGCCTCCCTCATTCTCAGAGGAGGGTTGCTTAAGGTCAGATTGAGAACAATCTACACCTGACTTATTTAGGTCTTCTCTTCCGAGTTTTTTCTGGGCCACTAATAGCCAGCACTCTTTCACCCTGCTTCCCTGAGCTCATTAGAGGTGTGTTTTAAGGCTGGCCGCTCATCAATTTTGTTTTCTGAATTTCTCACAAACCAACAAAAAAAGATTACAGAAACGAAAACACAGGGATCAAGGCAAACCAGTAAGTATTTGTGAACGTATGAATTAAGGAGCCTGGCTGGGCACCCGTGTCGCATTCAGCTTATCACTCCTGCTGATTCCTAGGGCTGTGATTCTCGTTTGCTCACTTTTCAAAACCGTGTGGAAAAGGCTTGGTGCTGTTTAGCCCCACCATGAAATGTTGATCTCCACTCTCTTTTGCCAACTACATATTGGAAATAACCTAAGTGCCAAGCACAGGGATATTTTAACTGAACTCTATGCTGTGACAGAACTTTTGGGGGATTTCATATTCCTGTTCTCATTTTCAGCATTGCAGGTTCAGGAATCTGAACTTTTCCCAGTGATCCAGAGTATGTCAGGCATTGGAGGACTAAAGTCCTCAGTGTCACTCCCTTATCAAACTCACAAGAACCAGAACTCAAACCCAAGGCATACATGTTCTTTGTTCTTCAGGGCTCTTTCTGGAAAGTCTGGCCTGTGGGAAACACATATTTGATGACAGGCAGGTCCTGAAGGTGGATGTTGCAAGGAGGCATCATCTGGATGGGGTATTTTCTACCTGCTGGGCTTCTCTTGACCCTTAGAAGTACTCACTTCTGAACATTCTTCCTGCAGATCCATTTTTCCTGTTGAAGGATGTTAAAGAAGAAAGCAAATTCCTTCACTTTGGCTCTCTTTTTATCTCCATCTTTTAACTCCTTTTTTCCACTAGACATTTAACTTCTAGTCCTGAGGACATCCCTTTGTTTCTCTGATTGGATGTCAGTCTCATTGCTTTGATTCTGTTTAGGGAGTCCATCAGGTACTCAGCAAGGTCACAAGCATCCCTTTGACTGGTACTGTTGAGGCTTATTTTTTTTCCCCTGCTGGTAGCATATCTCATTCATTTTGCTTTTATTTAATTTTCAAAAGGAAGCCTTATCTAAAATTTGGTCACTTTACTGAGAACTGTCAGCCTACAACATTCAGGCAGCTCTCATTTAGCAGGAAGAATCAGGCTCTGAGATAGGGAAATTCATTTTTCATGCCTTTTTGATAACTTTATTTGTTTTTTTATTTAAAATTATTATTTATACTCATGTCTAAAGAAATATTTATTATTTTAATAATAATGCAATGCAAGATATACAACAGTGTATAAAATTAAGAAGGTATAAATGGGTAAAATGTACATATTCTCACCTTTGGCCATCAGATAGGCAGTTTCTTTTTTTGGTTAACCATCGTTAAAACTGTTTCTTTTAGGGCTTTTTAGACATAGTCTATATATTCTTTATAAGATACTCTATACAACCATATATAGATATTCTATATATATAGATCGATCTATAGATATAAATATAGATAAGATATTCTATACAACATTATATACTATACAACCTGGGAAGCCACGGCTCAGTAGATAAAGGATCTACCTGCAGTGCAGAAGACGAAGGAGATGCAGGTTCGATCCCTGGGTCAGGAAGATCCCCTGGAGGAGGGCTTGGCAACCCGCTACAGTATTCTTGCCTGGGAAATCCCATGGACAGAGGACCTGGTGGGTTACAGTCCATGGGGTTACAGAGAGTCAGACACAACTTAGCGACTAAATAATACAAGCATATATGCATATGTATATCTTTTAATACAAATGGTAGGATCTATACTTATTTTTCTTTTCATTTAACTGTGTACCTTGGATGTGACCATCCCCTCCCACCTGGTTTTATTAAGATATGATTGACATAGAGCACTGTATAAATTTAAGGTGTACAGCATAATGATTTGACTTAACATACATCATGAAACAATTACAACTGTAAGTTTAGTGAACATCCGTCATTTCATATTGATACAACATTAAAGAGATAGAAAAAGAATTTTCCCTGTGGTGTGACTCTTAGAATTTACTCTCTTATCAACTTTCTTATAGAATGTATATCAGTGTTAATTATCTTTATCATGTTGTATGTAATATCCCTAGTACTTATTTATCTTGTAACTGGAAACTTGTACCTTTTGACTATTTTCATCTAATTTCCCCTATCCATCCCCTTGGGAGAGATTTTAAAAACATGAATGTATATGTTATTGTTCAGTTGCCTGCTGCTGCTGCTAAGTCGCTTCAGTCGTGTCTGACTCCGTGCAACCCCATAGACAGCAGCCCACCAGGCTCCCCCGTCCCTGGGTTTCTCCAGGCAAGAACACTGGAGTGGGTTGCCATTTCCTTCTCCAATGCATGAAAGTGAAAAGTGAAAGTGAAGTTGCTCAGTTGTGTCCGACTCTTTGGGACCCCATAGACTGCAGCACACCAGGCCTCCCTGTTCCTCACCATCTCCTAAAGTTTGCCCAAGTTCATGTCCATTGCATTGGTGATTCCATCCAGCCATCTCATCCTCTGATGCCCTCTTGTCCTTCTGCCCTCAATCTTTCCCAGCATCAGGAACTTTTCCAGTGAGTTGGCTGTTGGCATCAGATGACCAAAATACTGGAGCTTCAGCTTCAGCATCAGTCCTTCCAGTGAGAGTATTCAGTGTTGATTTCCTTTAAGATTTACTGGTTTGATCTCCTTGCTGTCCAAGGGACTCTTAGAAGTCTTCTCCAGCTCTGCAGTTCGAAGACATCAATTCTTTGGTGTTCTGTCTTTATGGTCCAGCTCTCACAAACGTACGTGACCACTGGGAATACCACAGCCTTGACTATATGGACCTTTGTTGGCAGAGTAATGTTTCTGCGTTTCAACACACTGTCTGGGTTTGTCATGGCTTTCCTGCTAAGAAGCAATTGTCTTCTGATTTCATGGCTACAGTCACCATCTGTGATGATTTTAGAGCCCAAGAAGAAGAAATCTGTCACTACTTCCACCTTTTCTCCTTCTATGAATATGTATAGAGCTTCTTTTTCAAAATGATTATACAATATTGCATTGTATAATGATAATTGTATATATGATAATTTATTTAACCAGTGCAGTATTGAAAGTCATTTAGGTTCTTATACAATGATCTATTTATGTACCATTACCTCCGTTTAAAAAAAAAAAACTTATTTGTTTGACTGTGTTGGGTCTTAGTTACATCATGCAGGATCTTTCCTTGTGGTGCATGAACTCTAGATGTGGCTTGCAGGCTTAATTACCCTTTGGCATGTGGGATCTTAATTCCCGGAGCAAGGATTGAACTTGTGTCCCCTCCATTACAAGGCAGATTCTTAACCACTGGACCACCAGGGAAGTCCCACATCAATGTTTTAATTGTCATAGCTTTATAATATGTATATATATAAAAGAGTCAGATTTTACAGAACATTTTTAAAAATTAATTTTATTTCTTTATTTATGGCTGCACTGGTCTTTGTTGCTGCTCAGACTTTTCTCTAGTTTTGACAAGTGGGGCTGTTCTCTGACTGAGGTGCTCAGGGTTCTCATTGTGGTGGCTTCTCTTGTGTAAGAATTGATGCTTTTGAATTTTGTTGCTGGAGAAGGCTCTTGAGCGTCCCTTGGACTTCAAGGAGATCAGACCAGTTAGTCCTAAAGGAAATCAACCCTGAATATTCATTGGAAGAACTGATGCTGAAGCTGAATATCCAACACTTTGGCCACCTGATGTGAAGAGCTGACTCATTGGGAAAGACCCTGGTGCTGGGAAAGATGGAAGGCAAAAGGAGAAGAGGGCGGCAGAGGATGAGAGGGTTGGATAGCATCCCTAAGTCAATGGACATGAGTTTGAGCAAACTCTGGGAGATAGTGAAGGACAGGGAAGTCTGGCGTGTTGCAGCCCATGCAGTGGCAAAGAGTTGGACATGATTTAGCCATTAAACAACAAAATTACCCATTTTAGCCTTGTGTCTTAAGGATTTTAAAGCTTATCCCCCCCACCCCCTGCATTGCGATCAGGAACAGTTTAAGTAACATTGGGTTATGTTTCTTAAAAATTGAGCATAATTCTGTGAAAACATCTGGGCTTGGTGTTGCAGATTTATTCTTAATTTAGTGGGCTTTGTTTGTTTGTTTTTGTGGTAGCAGGAGAGCTGAGTAAAGACATCAGTTATGTTTCAGGTCTGAGTCTGGGGTAGACTAAATGTGCAATCATTGTACCTACTTGCTGTTGGGTTTTAGGATAGGGATTTTTATTTCTGAGCCTTAGTCTCACAATTTCACAGAAAACTTTAAAGAATGGAAATGAGATACTGTATGTAAAAAGCACAGTAAAGAACCAAAAAATGCAGGGCTTTTTTGATTTTTCCTTTTAAAGGTTCATTTTAATAAGACAGTTGTATTTTAAGAGTTGTCAGTGAGCATAGTTCTCGGTCTCATACTGTTGAGAAGCAGATAGACTGCCTCCCCTGAAAGACCAGGCAAATGGAGAAAGACTGGGTACATGGAGACATTTGTTTTGCTGTTAAACAACAAAAATTATGAGTCCAACAACCAAAGGTGGCCCAGCTGAAGTTCTTTTTTTGTGAACATTAATGAAGGTTTGGCCTTATTTATTTATTAAGCCATATTTTATAATCAGTAAGAAGCATTGGGTAGCAGATTATGATTTTTTTCTTTGTGCTTGTATCATGATTGTGTTTATTATAATTTAAAGATTTGTTATCTTGAAAATTAAACTCATCTAAGACACATGGGAAATATTTTTAGATGCATTTGCATGTCAAGGCAGCCCTGTACTGGTATCAAGATTAAGAGAATAAATGATTGATAAATATCTGGGCAAGGTACTGTGCCAAACCTGGCGTGGAGGATGACGATCTAGCAAATCCTTCTCCATAGCGGTTGATCTTTCAGATGGGAGTTGCTCCAAAATGTGCAGATTACCATAACTCTTTACAGTAGTGTTTCTTTCGCTCATTAACAAATGAAACAAGCAAGGACCATCAGGCTACTGTTTCTGATGTTTTCCAAACTGTTCTCCTCCCACCCCCAGTATAGCCGATATTGCGTGTGGCTTATGTGATTGTGAATCTTACGGACTGTAATTTCAAAGTTTGCA
This sequence comes from Bos taurus, assembly GCF_002263795.3. NCBI lineage: Eukaryota > Metazoa > Chordata > Mammalia > Artiodactyla > Bovidae > Bos > Bos taurus. The sequence continues at coordinate 38,129,333 of NC_037335.1, read as the reverse complement.
TATGAATATATTTTCAAAAGTTTGCATATAGATATGTTCTCACAAGAGTTTAAAATTTGACTTTCATTTTAATATTTGAAACTAAGAACGTAAGAGTAATTTACATGGCGTCCGATGAGTCCTTTTCATAGGCAGTCTCAGATGTAAAGATTACTCGGGCTTCACTGAAGAGTTGGCAGCAACATGTGTTTTACCCTGTGTGTCAACCAGGCTCTGGGATCTGGGCTGGGGCATTGTGGAGGGTGGTGAGGGGCTGGCTGACCTGCTGGCCTGCAGAGGGCGCCAAGAAGCCACAGCAGGTGTGTGGGTCCTGGGCACCTCTGGCCCTTCCTCTCAAGTGGCCCCTCCTCCCTAAGTTCCCCGAGGAAGACAATCCAAGCCTAGTCAGCTTTTAGTTAGAGCTCACAATCACATGAAATACAAGTTTTAGAAACTATTGAAATCTCTTAAACAGTTATGCTTGTCAATCCTTGTCACCCTGCTGCATAATAATAGAGATTTAGAAAGTACATCAAGTTTCTAAATTCTTCTTACTCATAGGAGAACAATCCTTTTTTCCCCTTTCAAGCAGAAATATTGGTTGGCATTGATCGCCTAATTTTGGGGGTTTGTCAGGACCCAAATTTTAGTGTAATTTTCCTAAAAATTGGAATTAACAGAGAATTAAGGTTTTTCCCTTAATTCATATGTGTTGAAAATTGCTCAGAATTTCTGTTTAGCCTTTTTCATGTCACAGATCTCTCATAATCAGATAGAAGGTCAAGTTTCTATGTTTTAAAAATGGTTTTTCTCCTTAGAAATTTTAAAGCACTTTCGTTCCATGTTTAAAGGTTTTATTGATATGCTGATAAGAGATTACTTTGGCTTCAAATTAAAAATAGGTTTGTAAGGAGAGTCCAACAGTAAAGAAAACATTGGTCACTTAATATTTTCTAAATTCTTAAGATAAATTTAATGCTACAATGATACTTTCTTTGTCTTGTGATCAGTTTATCATGTACTTTCCTATTGAAAGAATTTAATTTTTTGCTTTCTTCTAAAAGAGTATTTAGTACCAAGTCTGCATTTATTGAATATATTTACTGATTTTTTTCCTTTTCTTTGTCTTCTCTGTACCTTTGACAAATTGAATCATAAAATCTGATGACACTTTCCTGCACTGCAGTATAAGAAACTGCTGGCTTTTATGAAACACTGCAAACTACTTCCTAGGTAAACAGATTTCTTACTTTGAATTACTGCTGTTTGTAAACTTTCTTTTCCCTTGTCATGATACATTTATGTCAAAATTTCTTACCAGATTAAAGGGTATTAATACGTGTATACCTCTCATAACTAGAAAATTCTTGAATGTTAGCTGCCTCTGCTGTTAACAGTGCAGTTTTCCACTTCTGCTTGTCGCATATTTGGGCATTGCTGAGAGGAATCTTAAGATGACTTTGTGGTCTGCTTCCATTAATTGTTCTATAGTGGATATGCTTCTTTCAGTAGTCAGTGCTTGTGTTTTGCATTTTCGAGATTGCTCTCTTATTTTACCTATCTAACATAAAGTTTTTTCTTTCTTCCTTATTATCTCCAGGTCCTTGAAGTTAAATAATTTAAGCAGGCAAATTCTTTGACTAATCTTATTTAGCTATAGAAACAGTTGTCTCTTGAATGGATGGGGTCGCAAAGAGTCGGACACGACTGAGTGACTGAACTGAACTGAATCTTATTTAGCTATAGAAAGAGTTGTCTTTTGAATGAATAAATGAATGATTTAGGAGGGATAGTTGGAAAAGTCTGAAAATCTGTGTGCTTTAGAGGAAAATAATGAGATTACTTATCTTAAATGTCAAACTAAAGAATTGGAAATTAAAGTGGTTTGCCAATTTAATTTCTGATTCCAATCGAATTACTTTGATTTGGAAGCCATTTTTACTGAGAGAATGGTTTGTTAAGAATGTTGTCTTTGAAAGTTTCATTCATCTAGGTGGAAAGGTGGGACTCTAGTAGAGTTAAAAGCTTAGAAATCAGGAAAGTACATAAGAACTTCAACTTGAGTAAGCTACTCAATTTTTATTAATGTAAATGAGCAATCCTTTCCATCCCTCCTCTCTTTTCCCTCTCTCACATATAACACTGGGCTCATGAAGGATCATAGAGATCATTAGTTTATTGATCCCCAGATTTGAAAAATAAGCTGGGCTGACATAGGCTTGTCACCTTTTAATTTTATGAAATAAAAATTATCAAAGAAAACTTACTATAAATTACTGTTCAGAAAAACACCAGCAAAGCAAAAAGAATGTTCTTCAAGAATAAAAAGTGTAACTTTATGAAAAATCAAAGCACTTTCATTCCTCAGAACTACTGCCCACTAGTGTTTAGGGACACTGAACTTGTTTAATTTCTAAAGTTTAAGGGTTACCAAGGCTAAACATTAACAGAGATGAAGTGCTTATACCTCTGGGTATAGATGGAAGCACAGCTCAGTCCAGTTGTGTGGCCACGATCTTGTCCAGTGGTTCTTAACTACTTTTTAGTCATGTGTGATGTATTTTGAGAGTGATGGGATCCTCATCTTGGAAGAAAAAATGGACAAAAACAGTGTTAGGACTGAAAAGAATACTACACTATAGATGAGTCCATTAAAAACTTCTGCTAATACATTCGAGTGCACAGTTTTCCAGAAAAATATAAATGCTGAAATAAATTCAAGTTATACCATTTAAGAGTTTTTATTCTGTAGTTACATGTCTTACCACAAAGAAATATCAGGTTCAGATGGCTTTTCTAGCTAGTTCTACTAAGTATTTAAATAATACTTAATTTCAGCCCTCAGAAACTCATAGTTTCCCTCTTTCAGGAACACATCCTAACTCATTTTTTCAGGCTAACAGGTCTTCCTACCAGCACCTAGACAGGGACAGTTTGAATAAGGAAAATTACTAGCCTCACTTATGAAGATAGATAATATTAAATATATTATTAACATAAATAATTCCACAGTGTGCCATTCTGACAATACTTCATCATTAGATCAGGCGCATTCCAGAAATACAGGTTGGCTCAACATTAAAGTATTAATCTCAATCGTAAATAAAGGAGAAAACCCATCATAATAGATGTAGAAAAACTATTTGATAGAGTTCTTTTAAAAGCAAATGAGCCCCACCCAGATAAAATTAAAAAAAAAAAAACTAGAGAAAGCGATAGAGCAGAACTTTTCTTTTTTTTTTTATTAGCTGGCATATATTTTATTATTGTTGTTACTATGAAGACTGTGCTAAGGCTCATAAAATAACATTTCAATTTTCAATTATTCTTAAAAAAAAATTCCTGCAGCAAAACATTGCCATCTCTACTGCAGATGAAAAAAGTGCTAACCCATTAACGGGTACCTATACATAGTAAACATTCTGAAGAGGAACGGTTAGAAGCATTCCCTTTATAATAAGACATTTCACTGCCACTCCTCTTTAGCACTAGGGTGTCTCAGGTCAGTAAGATGAGAAAGAGAAATAAAAGGAATAAGTATTGTGAAGGAAACAAGGAAAAAACTACTATTCTCAGATAGTTTTCACATGATCTATATAGAATCATAATCTATAGGCACATTTTCAGAAGTGAGATTATTGGCAAGGTAGTCATATGTGAAATCATTAAAAAGTTAATAACACAAACTGGGGCTGTAACAATAACAATCTAGAGGGGTGGGATGGGGACGGAGGTTGGAGAGAGGTTCAAGAGGGAGGGGCCATTGTATATCTATGGCTGATTCATGGTGATATTTGGCAGAAACCAATACAGTACTGTAAAGCAATTCTCCTTCAATTAAAAGTAAATAAATTAATGACCCCCCAAAAAAGTTAATGGCATTTTTATTTACCAGCAACAAAAGAAAAAATATACCAAAATGAGAAATGTATTTAAAACATGTTCAGATGTTTAAATATAAAATGAAGTGACTGTACTCTTCAAAAATGACAATGTCATTGAAGACAAAGACACACTCTGGAAATATTCCAGATTTAGGGATACTAAAGAGACATGGCAGCTACACGCAATACCTAATCCTAGACTGAATTCCCTACTGGAGGGGGAAAAATGCTATAAGGGATGTTTTTGGGTCACTTGACAAAATTGGAACACAGAAATTAGACATAAGTATTATATCTTTGTTAAACTTATTGGAGTTGAGAACTGTTGTATCTGTGTGTAAGAGAAGACTTCGATTCTCAGGAAATGCACACTGAAGTTTTAAGGTGTAAAGGGTCATGATGTATTAGATTACTTTCAATTAACTCAGAAAAAATGCATATATTTGTGAGTGTGTGGAGAGAAAGAGAACATAAATTTATAAAGCAAACAGGGTAAAATACTGATTTAATGAATCTGACTTAAGTGTATACAGGGCTTCCACATCCCCCACCCCTTCTTGTAAATTTGGAATTACCTCTAAAGCAGAAGTTAAAGAAATAGTGTTGAGAGAATAAGTATGAGAATAAATCCACAGAGCTTTGTGTTTTTCATTAATTCAAATTAAGTTTTCACATTGATAGGACTTTTTCCTAAGTCAGGGATGGAGGGCTTGGCACTATGGAAGGGACAAGGGAAAGGGTTGTTTAGCCGTAAGGAGGGACTTTGACAGGTTTTGACCTTGCTTGATTTTTATGTCTGTATTATAAAGGCACAGAGTGATTTTTTTTTTTTCCTCCCCAAAGTTATTGTTTTTATTTTAGTTAAGGATGTAAATCAGGAATAAAAATACAGCTATTATTTTATTTCTACTTAAAGCATAAATATACATTCATTTACTTGTCTTTTGTTGTAGGGTAAATCCTTTTCTTTGAGTAAAGGTTCAGTTCAGTTCAGTTCAGTCGCTCAGTCGTGTCTGACTCTTTGCGACCCCAGAATCACAGCACGTCAGGCCTCCCTGTCCATCACCAACTCCTGGAGTTCACTCAAATTCATGTCCATTGAGTCGGTGATGCCATCCAGCCATCTCATCCTCTGTCATCCCCTTTTCCTCCTGCCTCCAATCCCTCCCAGCATCAGGGTCTTTTCCAGTGAGTCAACTCTTCGCATAAGGTGGCCAAGGTAGAGTCCTGCATTTACTCATTTGCATAAACTGTACACTCCCAACACAGCTTGTACCACTTTCACTTTCTGGGTTTTTTTTTTTTTAAATAAGTGAAAGTTAAGACACTTGAAATAATATAAGTTACAATCTGTCTAGATTTTACAAATTCCTTTACCTTCTAACCTTTTACTGTTAACAGTTCTCACTTTTCTTTTGACATTCCTTTTTTTGTTTGTTTTTAAAAATTATCTTTATTGGCTCTTTCCAAAATATTCAACTTAAATTTTGTAGAAACAATATCATTTTTGTATATCTATTAAAATAATATTTAATCACATCACACAATGGCACAGTTTGCATAAACTGGGTTGGGAATAAGCACTGTTGATTGCTAAGTCTCTGGGGTCGCACAGAGTCGGACACGACTGAAGTGACTTAGCAACTTAGCAGCAGCAAGTATGCCTTTTAGTTGATATTTAGAATAGATATAGTCTACAAGTCTTGCCTGTGTTGTTGTGGGCAGCAGTGGTGTTTTTTGCAGACACTGCATAATATTTGGTGAATTGGTTAAGCCAAAGGCTATTGAGAGTTTCTACTGTGGAAGACCAGTAAGAGTGAGTAGCTGTAGTGGCTGGCTAGTTTGTTAAATGGCTCAGTAATTTTACTCAACAGTGCAAAATGAATTTTGAGTAATTTGAGTTAATTTCTTTTAAGATACAGAACTGATTATTACATAGGATTACTGGCAGAAGGCAAATAGGTATGCATAAAACTTTCATTTGATTTATATCTAATATTTTTATACCATGTTTCTTTCCCAGTTACCATTCTTAGGTTATATTTGATGATTTTATCAGTCATGATTCAATTACAGTGGACACGTTCTTGGTTAACTTAAGCAGAAAGAAATGTGATACTGGAGTTGTTAAAGGTTGGCGAACAGGTTATTGGCTGGAACCCCAGGGACTTAATCTTCTGGGATGTCTCATAAAACACCCTTGCTGGTGGGGTCATCTTAGGAACTGCCATTTTTGCCACAAACAGAAAACTGAAGAATCAGGGTACAGGATCACAGCACCTGAGGTCTGAGAGGCAGGAAGTTGCTGCTGCATCTGTTTGTCTCATGGAATCACCATTCAAGTCATGCCAGAGCTGTTAGATCCAGACTACCTGCGCTAAATCTGATCGAGAAAGAAGGATGCCTTGTGGGTTTCCATCTATTTCCCTTTGCTGCTCAGTTCTGAATTCAAGTGTCTTAATACTGAAAGAATTTAAATCATATCTGGAGTGCCTATTGCAGTGCCTCTTGAAGATGGAGACTCTTCAGGCATTTCCCCTATGACATATTTTGCTTTGGTGATCAGGCCTGATTTCTTCCCTTTCTTTTATCCCCACCTCAAATCAGTCAATCTCTCTCTCTCTCTGCTTCCCCTGACCTTCCTCCCCTGCTCTCTGCTCATCTTCTTTCTGTCATTCTCTGTTAATGCCAAGGGAGGACAGTCGCTGCCACAGCCCTCATGGCTTCCTCTGTTTCCCAGTTCTGAGTTCTGGGGAAGAGGTTGAGCTAGTTAGGGTCAGTTGTAGTCTGGAGGATTGGCTGCCTGGCTCACTCATAGGTGGGAGAAATTCTTGAGGGGAAAGGAGGAGGATGGTTTCCATGGGCTGGGGGTAGATAAGGGCTTTTTCTGAATGATCTAATTAAAAGGGGTTAGGTACAGACAGTTCTCATTGTTTGTGGTAGTTATGTTAAAAGTCACTGTGAATACTGAATTAGTGAATTCTGAACCGTTGCTCCTAGGGGAAATCTAAGATAGAATTCTGTGTCTCTAATCTCAGTGCTTGTCAACTGGTCAGTTTATCACCTTGTTTTGTGTGCGATTTATTTAAAGACACCTTCTTTAATATATAAGTATTCATTCATTAACAATGAACTCATGCCAACAGTGTAACTGATGGCTGAATGAAGCTATGTAATATGTATTTTCATCATAAGGCACATCCTAACTTTCTTGGACTTAGAAAATTGTGCTTGGGGACTATTTTAAGTAGCTAGATCACCAGTAAGAAGCACAAAAATATAAAAAACACTGGCTATAAATAGGCTGCAAAAAGGATTGTTCACAATATGGGAGCTGAAACAAGAAGGCAAAGCATTGCCCCATTTGACCTCAGCTGGGAGAACATATTCACATATGGGTGATTCGCATATTTCACCACTTAGTTCATGTCTGTGAATGGCCATAGGAGTGCCACAATCATTGATTTGGAGGTTAAAATTTTAGCAAATAGGTGAATTTGCAAATGCAGAATGCAGGACGAATGAGGGTTGAGTATAGATTTGGAGTGGGAATCAGGAGAGCATTAAAAAAAATGTCATTGCTAGTTGGTGGGGAATGTTGGCAGAAAAGACTTCATAATGCAGTCTGCACTTGAGATAAACTTTGAAAGAGATTATAATCAGAAAGCCAACCAAGGAGAGGCCGAGGAAATAGCATAGTAGTTATGAATGCGATAATAGAATTTTAAATAAGGCTCAGATCACAGCCTCAGCTCTTACTATGGGACTTTGGGCAAGCATTTTAATTTCCATCATTGGTGGAATAGAGATAGTTGTGATCACTCAATGGAGTTAACTTTGGGGTTGAAATAAGGAGAGTGCACATTAATACACGATGCAGATGTCTGCTCACAGGAAGTCCTCAGTCATGTCATACAGGAGACACTTTTCTGTATATAGTGCAGCAGAGGAGGGAAATGGCCTGGCACCTGTGGGACCTTTAGAATGAAGCAAAGGGTTCAAGTAGGCTAAATGGCTCTTTGAGGCTGTGGGAGAAGGCAGTAGCTGGATCATTGGAAGTAGTTTTCATGCTGAAATGATTCTGAGCTATTAAAATGTTTAAAATAATGATGGCACGATCAGTTTCATTCTTAGCAAGTTTGTCCTGTATTTTTATAGTGTATAGAGGAGAACTGAGGGGTAAATCAGCAGAGACTCTTGGAGTAGTTTAGGAAAAAAGGGACCAAAATTTGACTTAGGATACTAACACAGGGAATGGAGATTAGAGAACTGACATGAAAGATCAGATAGTTTAAGAAGTCCAATAGACAACAGTTGGCATCCATATAGAAGTGGAGAATGAGGGAGGGATGGCTCCTTGGATTCTGATGTCATTGCAGTGGAGGGTAGGGCTTGTGTACCCTGATAAAGGTTGGATCCACCTGTTCTTGTACTAAAGGTTCTCCTGATGCTCTGTGTATCCCTTTTATTGCAGTACCCAGCCTGTGGTATTTTAACCACTTGTATTCCTTTTTACACATAAGCTCTTTGAAGATTATTAGCACTGGTCACTGTTGGTGACCAAAAACTATAGATGGATTGAATGAACGATGATGAAGACTATGGGATAGAGAAGCAAATTTTGGAGGAAAGATTCTTTTTTATCTCTGTTAAGTTTTAGATTCAGTTTTGTGTCCCTGTTGAGTGTGAGAATCATCTCTGAATGGCTATGCCCAGGAGCCACTTTGATTTACTGAGCTTGGATTCAGGGAAGAGAGGTTCTTGCTGTGTATTTCTGAGGCATTGGTATGGGCAGCTGAGGCCGTGTGCACGCGCTCATCCCTAGTGTCTGTCTGGTGGAGAGGGAAGACAACCACAGAAGGAACCTTGCAGTCTATCAGTTATGAGGAGTTTGGCCGAAGAAGAGCATAGAAAGGAGTTCCAGAAAGTGAAGTGACCATAAAAGAGTGAAAAGGGGTTGGTATATGTCGCACCATACCCAGAAGCTGTGGCAGGAGAGGACTTGTCCAGTTTTAAAGACTGCAGAGAGGCTGCTAAGAGGACTAAAAACAACATTCTGGAAGTGGCAATTGTAAAGTCACTGGTCACTCTTTCCAGAATGATTTCAATGTACTAGTGGATGAAGATGTCACATCGCAGTGGGACTGAAGGTTGAATAGATGAATCGGACAAAATGAGTGTAGGCTATTTTCTGCTGGGTTTAATTTGTGAGGGTTGGGGAAAGAATGCTGAAGGTTGTAGCTGAGATCTGTGTAGGAGGGGCCATGGTGTACAGGGAGCCTTTAAAAATTACATGGAAGAGATTTGAGCATGGTTGTGGGCAGTGGTGAAGAAGCTAATAGAAGAGATTGAATAGGTTGGTTTTTGCTTGGTTTTTGTTTTTCTGAAGCCAACATCTCTGCCTACTGTCGCCTGGCAGTATGGTATTGTATTTTGTAACTTTGAATCCCCATTTACAGTGCTATAGGGGAGCTAGTGTTTTCTCATTTAAATGATGGGGAAGCAGGCCTAGCTTTTAAGTAAATTTCTTGATGGAGGATGTGTGTGCAAGGAATTAGAATCTGGCTGGTTTGACTCTAAGGTCTGGCCTTGCTTCTTGGTTGCCTTTTAAGTGAAGACAGTCACAATTTGAAAGAAACATCCAAAATGATTTAGTTCAACTCCCATTGTTATGGTAATTTTTATAAGACGCCATTTTCTTTGGTTAAGATTTCCACTGTGATGTCTGTTTAGCTGAATTGTTAGAAGGCAGAGAAACTGTCCCTTGTTACAGTAAACTTTTGTTTAGTCTGGGTGCTTCCACCTAAGGATTTGGACATGGCCAAATTTGCAGCCATGAAATTAAAAGACACTTACTCCTTGGAAGGAAAGTTATGACCAACCTAGATAGCATATTCAAAAACAGAGCCATTACTTTGCCAACAAAGATCCGTCTAGTCAAGGCTATGGTTTTTCCAGTAGTCATGTATGGATGTGAGAATTGGACTGTGAAGAAAGCTGAGCACCGAAGAATTGATGCTTTTGAACTGTGGTGTTGGAGAAGACTCTTGAGAGTCCCTTGGACTGCAAGGAGATCCAACCAGTCCATTCTAAAGGAGATCAGTCCTGGGTGTTCTTTGGAAGGAATGATGCTAAAGCTGAAACTCCAGTACATTGGCCACCTCATGCGAAGAGTTGACTCATTGGAAAAGACTCTGATGCTGGGAGGCATTGAGGGCAGGAGGAAAAGGGAACGACAGAAGATGAGATGGCTGGATGGCATCACTGACTCGATGGCCGTGAGTTTGAGTGAACTCCGGGAGATGGTGATGGACAGGCAGGCCTGGCGTGATGCAATTCATGGGGTTGCAAAGAGTTGGACATGACTGAGCGACTGAACTGAACTGAAATTAATCAACATGGTTCTTGGTCATTGTATTCTTAGCGATGACTGGAAACTTTATCCCAAGGGAAAAGGATAATAGGATTTCTAACAATTAGGTTGTTACTATGTTGCACAAGCTGTAACTGAATGGAAGTTTGCCTCCCTTCTCCCATCCATTTTCTAATAATTGCCTACTTAGTGGAATATGATTGGTGGGTGATGAAGGGACTCATACTCGGTCATCAGACACTGTATAAGTTGAAAGTTACAGGACAGTCAGAAAAAGTGCAAGTACTAAATATAAAAAAAGTGCTGTTTTCTAATTATGCCTTTTAAAAGAGGAATTTTCTAAGATATGTTCTGGTTTATAACAGAGCAGAATGTGTGCATTCTGTAAACATACAAAAGACCCTTTTTGTTCCAGTTGGGCTATTTCTCTTTTAATCCTATTTTTTACCCCCTTAATTCCATCATTCTATTGCTTTTCTATTGAATATCTGGTGACCAATATAGTTGATGCATACAGGTTTTTAAAAAAATTGTTAGGTTAATTAATGGTTTTTGTCGTGTTTTAATTTTTATTGGGGTTTAATTGATTTACAGTGTTGTATTAGTTTCAGGTATACAGCAAAGTGAATCTGATATACACATACATATGTCCACTCTTTGTTAGATTCTTTTCCCATATAGGTCATTATAGAGTATTGAGCAGAGTTCCCTGTGCTATGCAATAGGTCCTTATTAGTTATCTGTTCATACATAGTAGTATAGTGTATATGTATCAATCTCAATCTTCCAATTTATCCCTACCCCTGTAACCATAACTTTGTTTCCTACATCTGTAACTATTTGGTTTAAACCAAAATAAGTTAATTTTAGCCTTTTTAAAGATTCCACATATAAGTGATATTATGTGATATTTGTCTTTCTCTGTCTTTTTACTTTACTCAGTGTGAGAATCTCTAGGTCCATTCCTCTGTTGATGGACGTTTAGGTTGCTTCCATGTCCTGACTATCGTAAATAATAGTTGCATACAGTTTTTTTTCTTTTTAATTTTGTTAGGCTGCGCCGAATCTTGGTTGTGACTTGCAGGATCTTTAGTTGTGGCATGTGAACTCATAGTTGCAGCGTGTGGGATCTAGTTCCCTGACCAGGGATCAAGTCCGGGCCACCTGTGTTGGGAACATGGTGTCTTAGGCACTAGATCACCAGGGAAGTCCTTAGATGCATATAGTTTTAATTCATATCCGTCATGTCTTTTTAATGCTCTAACAGGCCCCTGTTCCCACCCCTGTCGCCACCCCTCCTCCCACATTAATTAGCTTTTGGAATATAGACTATCCCACATTCAGTGTTTGACATATTGCTTTCTTACAGTAGTGTTTAGTTTGTTCCACTAGCCCCTGTATTTCCTGACCACTGGTAGTTAGATTTAATAGCTCAGTTTAGATTCAGATTTATTTTTAGGGAAGTATGATTAATAGGTAATGTTGTGTTTTCCATTGCTTCTGTCATGTATACTTAGTCCACCGATTGTTAGGTTGATTCCTTCATTATAAAGCTTCCTGTTGTCACCTCTTGGTTTTAACATCTGTTGGTGATGTTTCCTTAAATTCATTACTAGGAATTAAAAAAAAAAAAGGTAAATGGTGATCATAGAATTCTGTTATTTTTTTCTACTTTTATTTATTGAAATTTTTCTATAAAGAACTTTCTACTATCAATTCTTTCCTTACCTTATGTAGGGGCAGAGAAAGTTTCCCTTCTTCCTATCTAGCTTCTTTGTTCTAATAATTAATTGACATAAGACAGATTAATGAGAGAAAAGCAATTTTGAAAAATAATAGATTTAATTTTGTAGGTACAGGAACCCCAAAGATAAGAGATCCAGGGGCAATTTGGGCAGTTGGGGCTTAAATGAAGCTTGAGCTAAGGGATGGAATCGGGGCCTCGGGCTTCAAAGGGGAGGAGGGTAAATCACCAGATGAGAAGAAGAGCAGATGTTTGATAAGCAGATGTTTGCCCAGTTGTACGGATAGGTTTTTCAGATAAACTTTTCTCTCTGATAATAGCTCTCTTTCTGGTCCAGGCTCCCTAACTAAATTCTTCAGGTAGGTAAGGGAGAGGTAGAAGTTTTTCTTGAGTCTGCTGGGTCTTGATTGCCTTCAGCTCAAAATAATTCACATACCAAAGAGATACATTTTGAGGTCACAGATTCTCCTCCTCATCAAAAATATCATTTGTTCAGGAAAGACAAGGACTTGATTCTTCCTTTTATTTTAAACCTTTGGAGTATTACGTTGAATGGTGATTGATTCTTTTTTTAATAAAGGAATAATATAGACTTACACATTTACAAATATTTTATAGTTTGTTTATTTCACTGTAGATTCATGATTTCTTTATTTGGTTAATTATGTTATTGTTTCTCAGTCGCTAAGTGTGTCTGACTCCTTGCGACCCCATGGACTCCAGCATGCCAGGCTTCCCTGTCCTTCACTTTCCACTTTGTTCCGGAGTTGTTCAAATTCATGTCCATTGAGTCAGTGACGCTATCTAACCATCTCATCCTGTAATGGTTGCTTATGGTCCATTATTGTCGTTTATTTTGATGGCTCACTTGCCTCCAGATTTAGTCAGTGGAAGCCCCTTCAAGTTGACTTTTCTGTCCTTTTGCCATGTTCCCATCATTTTTTGAGTATTTCTACTTTCTAGCAAGGAAGATATTCCAAGCCTACCTTGTAGTTTTTTTCCCACTTGTCTTGGAATCAGACTTTTATCCAAGAAGCCCTGGTTCCTTTTAGTGGAGAATGGTAATATTTAGCATTAGTCAGCTAGGGCTGCTGTAACAAATGACCACAAACTTACGTGGCTCAAAATAAGATTTATTCACTCACAGTTCTGGAGGCTAGAGGGCCAAAATCAAGGTGTCAGAAGGGCCACACGTTCTTTAAAGGATCTGGGAAGAATCTTTCTCATTTCATATTGTGCTTGCTGGCATCTCTTGATTTGCAGTTGCATGACTCCATCTGTCTTCATCTTTACATGGTGTTCTTCCCTCTGGACCTGTCTCCTCCCCTTTTGTAAGGAGACACCAGTCATACTGGACTTGGGTCCCCCCTAATAGAATATGACCTTATCTTAACTTGATTATATGTATAAAAGACCCAGTTTCCAAATAAGGTCGCATTCACAGGTATTGGGGGTTAGTTTTCGACTTGTCTTTTGGGGGATACAGTTCATCTGATAACAGTGTCTGACCAAGGTTGTCTGCAAACAAAAGCTTACATGGCTCCCTGTGGGCTCGAGTTGGTGAACTGCCATGGTGGGACTGAAAGGCCAGACTTCCAGCTGCCTCAGGTGGTGCCTGTGCCCTGCCTTTCTCCAGCCTGGCTCACAGGGGCCAGAGTAGAGCAGAGAGGTAGCACCTGCCCTGTCCAGGCCTTGGCTGCTCAATTTCTTTTTAAAGTCTCACTGTAGGAAAGGAGAAGGGAGGACTGGAAAGTATGGCCTCCAGGGTTTGGGCAGGTCCTCGTAAGGAACCAAGGGGAGGCTGGAATACAGGTCTCTTCAGACACTAATACAGCTGGTAGTTGTCTCTTGGTTCCTTTTCTTTCTAGCCTAAGGCATTATCTGCTTAATTAGTGAGGACTGAGCAACTTTACTTTCACTTTTCACTTTCCTGCATTGGAGAAGGAAATGGCAACCCACTCCAGTGTTCTTGCCTGGAGAATCCCAGGGACGGGGGAGCCTGGTGGGCTGCCATCTATGGGGTCACACAGGGTCGGACACGACTGAAGCGACTTAGCAGCAGCTGTGTCTCCCAGGGGGTGGTGCTTTATAGTAGATCCTCAAGTGTTCTCTTCATTGTAGACCAGTTCTATGGCAGGCATTGTCTAAGAAACTAGTACTCGTGGTGAGAGCCATTGGTTTTTACGCTTTTCATAGTAATTGTTTCAACAACAGGACACAAGTCAGAAATAAAGGTGTATATTTCGAAAGCAATATGGGCTACAGATTGACATTTAGCAGGAAAACATCAGCCTTAGTTTCTTTTTTTATTACTAAATACAGATATGAGAATGAGGAGAGTGGATGTTAAGGTAAAATTTTTCAGGAAAGAGGCTTGGGCCAATTATGTAAGTATGAATTAGTGTTGCTGCTGCTGCTGCTGCTGCTGCTAAGTCGCTTCAGTTGTGTCCGACTCTGTGCGACCCCATAGACGGCAGCCCACCAGGCTCCCCCGTCCCTGGGATTCTCCAGGCAAGAACACTGGAGTGGGTTGCCATTTCCTTCTCCAATGCAGGAAAGTGAAAAGTGAAAGTGAAGTTGCTCAGTCGTGTCCGACTCCTAGCGACCCCATGGACTGCAGCCCACCAGGCTCCTCTGTCTGTGGGATTTTCTAGGCAAAAGTACTGGAGTGGGGTGCCATTGCCTTCTCCGATGAATTAGTGTTAGAGTTGTTTTTTACTTGATGAGAAAGATCTTTATTTCATTAAAAAAGCTCTTAGGGTACTTAGTATAAATATGATTATTTGGTTTGATTGGTCTTCAAAACATTGAAGGCCAGCTTTGTAGAAGCAAAATAACAAAGTTACCATCACAGATACTGTAGTCACTCACTTTGGGGACTCAGTCTCTATAGAGATGTAGCATTAAAAAAAAAATGACTATTGCATCACCTTCAGCAGAAAATCATAGAGATGTTTTTGTAAAATATAAGTCATTCTCCAACTAGGAAGCATTATTGCAAGAGCATTTTAAATCTTTTCTGCTTGGCTCAGAGAAATAAAGGTAAAAGAGAAGAGGGGCTGGAAACATATGATCAATAATATCATGATTTGATTAATAACATTGATTAATAATAACATGATTTAGTTCTAGCAACATTAATAAGTTTAATAATTATAAAGATGGATTAGAAAAAACTCAAGGAACAGAATATTTATAAACTAACTTTTAAGATTAACGAATGTATGTAGGCAATCCCAAAATCAAATGAAAATGGTTATACATGTCCAAAAATGATCAATATCACTAGTAATCAAAGAAATGAAACTTAGCACCAGACTTTTTTAACTGTCGTATTAGTAAAAATTTGGGTGGTGAGATTAACGTTAAATCTTAAAATACTTTAATGTTTTTAAGTTTGTCACATTGTATATTAACTCTATAGATTGAAAAGGTCTAAATGTAAGCTGACTGGGTCTTTTGTATATGTATGTGATTTAGAGGTAGAACTAGTTTTGTGTAATCAGGAGTAGTGACATTAGAAGGAAGCAAAGTTTATGTCACAGTCCAGTTAGCAAACTAGGTCAAGGAGGAGGTTTAATTCTGATTGTTACAAACTTGCTGCACATCTTAACAGTCTCATTGCTTCAGTTTCTTGTCAGAGTCCTTCTGTCAAGAATCCTGACTCCTCTGTTTCTTACGTCACAAGTTTTGTTCGGAATAGGTCTGCAATCTGACCACTCCTCACTGCCCAGCCCTGGTCCAAGTTTGCCTGGGTTCGTGTAAATTGTCTCCATGCTTCCAACCTTGTCCTTTTTTGATACGACAGCCAGACTCACCTCTCTGCTTAACATCCTCCAGAGCAGTTATCTTAGAAAGCAGTGTTCTCTTCTTGGTGGGAAATGCATGTTAGAGTATCCAGAACATGAGGTACGAGAAGGGGAAGAAGCTAAAGATTACTTCTCATCTCACTCATAGTAAACACCAAACTCCTTTTCTCCCCTCTCACGCTTGCCCCCACCGCCTCTCTTACCATCTTCTTCTTTCCTTACCACACTTCTTCTTCTTCTTTAAAAAAAAAAATATTTATTTATTTGGCTGCATAGGAGTCTTAATTGTGACATGCAGGATCTTTAGTTGTAGCATGTAGTTTCCTGACCAGAGATTGAACCCTGGTCCCCCTCCACTGGGAGTGTGGAGTCTTAGCCATTGGACCACCAGGGGAGTCTCACCACACTACTTCTTGCTGTTCTTTAAAGAGCCCAAGAGGCTTCTTACACTTGCCTCAGCCTTAAATGCTCTTCTTCCAGATATCTCATGGTTTATTCCCTCCTTCAGGCCTCTGAAAGGCTTCCCTTGCCCACCCCGTGTGAAGCAGCTACCTCTTCTGGTTTATGTCTTCATAGCACTATTACTTACTTATCATCCGTTTCTCCCCTCTACTGCTGCTAGTGTTTTGTTTCATTCCGTCTTGAATGTCTGCCCACCAGCCAGGCACTGCTAAGTGCCTGATTGAATGATCAGTTCAGTGGTGATTCAGTGATCATACCTAGTTGAATGATCAGTTGAATTTCCAGTTTCTTCTTTAGCATTTTCTCAAGCCCTTTGCCTAGAGAAACGGGCAGGGCCACCCTTGTTCTTCATCTGTGGGAAAGTAAGGCTGCCTTCCAAGTGCCAGATGTTTCTACAGAGGTGCTGTAGGGGCTTCTCCTTTCTCACTGCTCAGATTTTTATATTCTATTACTCTTTTTTTAAATTTAATTTAATTTTATTTTTATTATTATTATTTTTACTTTACAATATTGTATTGGTTTTGCCATACATCAACATGCATCCGCCATGGTTGTACACGTGTTCCCCATCCTGAACACCCCTCCAACCTCCTTCCCCATACCATCCCTCTGGGTCATCCCAGTGCACCAGCCCTAAGATTCCTGTATCCTGCCAGTTAAATGATTTCTGTTTTCTAAGTAACTTTTCCACATTAGGGACCAATGCTTTCCTTTTTGCCACATTTGGTATCATTTAGTGTCAGCAGCAATGTAAATCCTTTAGTAACATGTTGACATTTATTCCATCATTCAGTTAGCAAATAGTTATTGCAGCAGATGTTACGAGCCAGGCCAGGTACCAGACTAAACGCCAGGGCTTAAAGAGATGGAGAACCTGCCTTCCCCTTGAGGAGCTTGGAGTTCAGTGTGTGGTTGCAGGTGCCATTGGGACAGGCAGCTGATGTAAGAGGAATGCAGAGAGGGAGGTCCAGACACACAGGGTGGCTCACCTAGGCCTGCCTCAGAGGGTTGGGAATCTCAGCAGTGAACAGGAGTTTGCCAGGTGAGGAAACAGGTAAACACTGCTCCAACAGGAGGGAATAATTTGGGCAAGGGCATAGAGAGCTGTACTTGTTTAGAGAAGCACCAATCCCTGAGTCTTACTGAAGCATACAGTAAAATATTAGCCTTCCCAAGTGGCTACAGAGCAGGTAAAGAACCCTCCCGCTTACGCAGGAGATGGCAGGTTTGATCCCTGGGTCGAGAATATCCCCTGGAGAAGGGCATGGCAACCCACTCCATATGTGTCTGGAAAAGCCCCTGGGCAGAGGAACCCAGCAGGCTACATGGGACTGCATGTAGCCCATGTAGGCTGCAAAGAGTCAGACGTGACTGAAGTGACTTAGCACACACGCACTGTATAATGCAGGCTGTGATGGTGGACATGGCCATGATAGTTCTTGCAAGGGCCCTGATCTGGATGCTTCTGAAAGGCTCTATGTATCCTATGTAGAGGTGGGACTTGGATCCTGCAGCCCAGGGATTTGGGCCTGTGCACCTGAAGGGACGGGGCTGGTGAGGCGGCCTGAAAGTGAAGTGAAGTCGCTCAGTTGTGTCCAGCCCTTTGTGACCCCATGGACTTAAGCTTGCCAGGCTCCTCTGTCCATGGGATTCTTCAGGCAAGAATACTGGAAGGGTTGCCATTTCATTTCAGGTGAGGTGGCCTGGAAGGCTTTTAAATTGCATGCCTCCTTCCTGGGGCAGGGGGAATACAGGATATTTTCTGTTTGGTATTAATACATCTCCATGCACATTATTTTCTAGTTTAGAATATAAATTCCTGGAGGGTGACAGGGTTTAATTCTGGAGTAGCTCATTTCGCTCACATACACTTTATGAGATAGAGGCTGATTTAAATCTTCAGTGCATGGAGATAATGTAGCCCTCAACTGTTATAACCTCCTATCTCCTTGCATGCTTCCCCTCTATCTACTGCATCCCTCATTTCCCACCTTCTCTTTTTGTCAGGCAAATTGAATTTATTATTAAAAAAATGAGAAAAGGAAAGTTTTGTTCTGAGAGGATTAGGTGTTTGAGCTGTCAGATGCCAGGTGCTGTAGGTGGGATGTGCGGGACTCCTTCCTGAGGCATGCGTGCCCATGCTCCTCATCACGGCACGTGGTGGGCACATGGTGTTCCCTTGCCCGACACACAGGTGTTCAGTAGATGTTTGTGGAAGGAATCACCCTGTTCTTTGACAGCAGGATTAAGTCTGCGTTTTCACAGCACTACTATTACCTACTTTTCTACTTTGATCTCTTGAATCTTTTCTTCCTGAGCTCCAGACTAGCCAACCTCCCCTCTCCATCCCTGCAGACTTCAAATATTTCCACCACCTCAGACGCTCTTTCTCTCATCTGACAAACTTCTCTGCACCTTCTCATAAGGCTCAATTCTGCGCCTTTCCAGGGAAGTCATTGCTGAGTAACTCAGATGGAGTCAGTTACCTCTTCCTGTGTATAGTTTTTGTATTGAAGTTTGTTCGGCCTCCAGACAGTCAGCTTGGAAGACAACCTTTCTTTACTCTTGTGCTGTATAACCTCCTATACTGTGCCTCCAGCACTTTAGCCTGGTGTCTGGTGGTTTCGCAGATGGGGGCTGGTTTGTAAGTTATTACAGGAAAGCATGTCATGGTGACTAGAAGCACGCCTGAGTAGGCTCTGTGCTGGGGATGTGGAATATTATCCATTTACCGCTCAACCTGCACCAGGCCTTTCCATAGGTACATAGATGAGCGTCTGTTTCAGAGATGGTTCTGGAAACTTGCAAAGTTAGAAAGTTCATTCTTAATAGGAAGGTCTCTGAGGAGGAGACCAATGTAATTAGGTCAGTGATTTCATGCCAGCAGTAGGAGCTTGGGAGGAGGAGTAACTAGAGGCAGTTTTTCTTTTCAGGAGTCCGGGGAGAGATGAGGGAGTCTCGCTAACAGGGTGGTAGAAGGGAATCGTAAGTAACTAAAAGAGTTTTTGCTGGGGAAGCTTACCCACTATTTGGGAGGAATGACCACTGACCTTACCACACAGAAACTCAGCACTGATGCCCGCATCATCTTCTCTGTAGAGACTGCTCCAGCCATCATGGAGGTGGCCGAGGTGGAGAGTCCACTCAACCCCAGCTGTAAGATCATGACCTTCAGACCCACCATGGAGGAATTCCGGGAGTTCAACAGATACCTCGCATACATGGAATCTAAAGGAGCCCATCGAGCGGGTCTTGCAAAGGTGATTATCTTCAGATGTTTTTAAGCCAGAAAATGATCACTTGGCCTTTCAGTTATACTCTAGTCTTCTTGATGTGGGAACTTGTTTTTTCTAAAGGAAGATATTTGCAAAATCTTTGTTCATGTTAATCCATGTGGAGTATTTGATTTCTTCAAAAAATAATTATCTTATTTTTCTTTCAACTATTTATACTAGGTTACATTCTAGGGCTTTAAGAAAATAACCATACTGAACCAAGAGTGATTCCCAGAAACCATAGAGACCCGTGTAAGGGTTTCAGAAATGTGAGCGTATTCATAGATTTCATTAGTTGCTCACAGAGTGCAGGTACTAACCTGAAGCCTGAGTACTGCTCTGCTCCCTCTACCCTTCTCTTCCTCTTTGTCCCTGCTGCTCCCTGCTTTCTCTTCCTCCTTCCCTTCTTCATTCTTTCTGTTTTAAAATATAACAGATTTATTAGACATAATTCACACACCATACAGTTCACATACCATATAATTCACCCATTTAAAGTGTGCAATTCAGTGTTGGTTTTTTTTGGGGGGGGGAGCGTATATTCACAGAGTTGTGCATCCACCATCACTACCTAATTCCAGAACATTTTCAGCCCCCCCCCGCCCGCCCCGCCCCAAATAAACTCTACCCTTCAGCAGCCATTCTCTATTCCCTGCTATCCCCTACCCCCTGCCTCTTGGCAACCGCTAATCTGCTTCCTTTCTCTATGGATTTGCCTATTCTATTTTCTTTTTAGTTATTTGTTCATCACATGTGGAGAATGCATACTCTGTGCCAGGCCCTATGTCAGATGCTGGATGTGTGTGTGTGTGGTGGGGGGAGGTGAGGGGACAGAACAAAATCCCTGCCCTCTGGAAGCTAATATACTAGTAATGGCATTTTAGGGGTGAGATGAAAGCAGAGATCTAAAGGATATATAAATGAAAGTCTTTTTAAGATGTGGAGATAGAATATTAAGTCCAGAGTCCTGGAAGCTGACCTGAGCTTCATTACAGCTTGTCCAGTGATAGTAAGGCGTGGGGCATTTTATTCTAAGTGCAGTGGGAAGCGTTAATAGGCTTAAAGCAGAGGGCAGGTGGACCCGGTGGCTGCTTGTTTGTTGGCCACTCTGTGTGGCTTGTGGGATCTTAATTCCCTGACCAAGGATGGAACCCAAGATCCTAGCATTTAAAGTGCTGAGTCCCAACCATTGGACTGCCAGGGAATTCCCTGTTTATTTGTTTTGTTTTGTGATATAATTTTGAAAAGATCACAGTGGCTTCTACATGAAGAATGAATTTAAGGGGGAGGAGAGCAGAATCAAGGAGTGCTGTCAGGGGTAGTTGTGACTTGCTCAGGATAACAGGCAGTGAGGGCTAAGGTGCTGAGGATTGCGTTGCAGGGTTGCCCTGTAGCTGCAGAGTTAGAACTTTGAAAAAGAGGTTGTCTAGGTTTGACCTTAACCTGAGATTAGTGTATCTTTCTGTGATGGAAATCTATTTCAATTTAAAATTTTCTTTGGAATAGATTTTCTTGGTACTTGCTTAATTTTATTATTGTTCTAAATGTTAAGTTTATAATACGGATTTCTGTGGACATGTCAACATCACCACATAAATTCCTGAGCTCCAGCAGAGCCTTCCCTACTGTGGCTCATCATGGTTCTCCTTGAAGCCCCATCTCCGTGCTGGGTCCAGGAGCACTGAGAGGAGCTGCAGAACGAACTTCCAGGCTTGCAGGGCTCGGTGTTCAAGTCCTCCTCCTGTATCTGGATGCAGCTGTTTGTAGTGTTGGACTGTTCTGGCGTCTGTGCCTTGCAGTCTGTTATTTTTTTCTGTGTAGTTCAAGTCACTGCTGGATAAGGTTTAAAATTCAGGGATATTAAGCTGAGTGGATTAGGGGTGGGTGAGACAGACAAAAAGAAGATAAAAGTTTATAGTGAATTTCTCAGATATGCTATCCTTAGTTCAGTCTTTTCATTAGGTTAGCTTTCAAAGATCCCAATTTTGGAACCTTAACACTTGCAGGTTATCTTTGAGGAGAAGAAAAGCATGTTTAAGTTGAAGAGAAGAGAATGGTATTTCAGAATCATTTGGCACAAAAATTTTTGATCATAAACTTAAAATGAACCAGCTAGCAAGGTTTGGGCTTTATTTGGGCAGCAGGGAGCTGGGTGGCTGTCCTCTTATCTGGACTCTGAATGCAGCCCTTTGTCCTGTAGCTCTCCCTCTTTGTTCCCTGAAAATGTATACCTTACTGTGTTCCCTCGGGATTAGTGAACGTCCCATGGCCGGGGCACGTTTAGTAACATTAGAAAAGAAATTGGCAGCTACCCCCATGAGGGAGCTGGAGTACAGAGAGGATGTCTATGCCCCTGTGGACATTCTCTGACAGAGCGGAGTTAATGAGAGCTACAGTTAATTTTCTGAGTGTTGAACCAGACACCAGCCTGAGTCCAGATGTTCTTTATCAAGTGAGACTCATTGGCAAAGATGGAGATAGTGATTTGATATACAGTAATTTCCTTTTACTTATACTAGGAATACAATGAACGGTTTTTTTAGTCACTTGCCATCTTTTACATCAGGTCACAAAGACTCAGTTTCACCTACTTTTTTCACCTCAGTTTCACCCTTCTTCTGGAAGTTGCAGCAATAGCAAATATATAAAACTGCACCAAATAAAATGAAATTGTATACATTAAAACTGCATTAATGTTGATATTTGTTTTGAGGGCTAGCCCTGGGGAACAGAGCCATCTGTGAAATTCTTTGTTAATGCATCATTTAATGAATTGGTCTTAATTTTTGATTAAGATCAATTTGATTGGTTTGAACAAAGTGGTTGAATAGTGACTTTGGCTTCAGATTACAGTCTGCCTTGGTTGGTAACAGTTTTTAGATTTATACTTATTTAATGTTCCCCCTGCCCCCGCCCGCCCCCCCCCACCCCGAGTGAGAGGTTTGATACCCTAACTTTCTACCTAGAGTTGTTGGTCTAATTGGGAAAGTGAAAAATGACAGTGTCCTTAAATGTAAAACTTGTACGTTTTTGTGGAGAAAGGTTATAAGGAAACATTATTACATGACGAATGGCCAAATTCTTCCACAGCAGTATTATGGACATACTCTGTCCTGGGCCTGAGGTTATCGTCTAGAGTAGAGAGCTTCAAGAGTAGTGTGGAGGTGGCAGATAGCCGTCTGTGTCCATAGGTGCAGAAAGATGGGAGAAGCACTGCCTTCCTCCTCGTGCCCCTTTCTCAGTTGGTCGGTGGTAGTAATGGCAACAGAGTTCAAGATCAGTAATGCAAATACAGATTTCAGTTAGATAATTTTTACTTGTATAGGGCCCAAGCTGGGGCTGGGGAAATATTAATATAAAACATATATTTCTATTTTGATATAATCAGGAAGGTAAACGTCAGGAGAAATGGATTTCCTTCCTTTTGAGCCCTTACAAGTAAAAGTTTAACTTTTGAGTATTTTAAAGTCCTAAGTATTATATATTGTGCTTCCATTTCCTATGTGAGAAAATATGGTGTGTTAAGATTTTAAATTATAGTTGAAAAATAAAATTTTTTTCATAGGCCTGAACTTACTGATTTTTAAAGTTCTGTCTGAACACTTTAAACTTTAATTGGAGTAAATGAATACAAGCTCAGAATAATTATGAAGATAATATTTAGATTTTTGTAAATGTATTGTGTTATTTAACTTTAGAGAAGAAAATTTGCTACACAGTGTTTTTGGGATGAAAAACTGCCTGTTTTTTACAACACTGGAAAATATTTAACTCTAAATATAATGTTGGTTTTGATTGTAGATATATTTCCAAGCAGGAGCCCGAATAAATATGTGCTTTATTTTTTTGAATAAACACTTTCATTTCTGATGAAGAAAAAGTTAGTATTTATAAAATTCTTCATTATTATCCTTTGCCCTTTCAGAATATGATCAAGAAAGTGTAACTATGTTTATCCGTTTGGGACGGTTGTCCGCATTCTTAAAATATTGAGTATGTGTTCTTAGTAGTGTAAAGTGTGATTATCTCTGGTGCCATTTTAAACCAGCATACCTTAGAGAAAAATCAAATGTGTAATATTACCTTATTGCTGATGAAAATTAAATTAAGCTTAGAGTTTAAAGATCCCCCAATCTCTTTTTTGAGTTAATATTCATTTATTGGCAGAAAGTGAAGAGGAACTAAAGGGTCTCTTGATGAAGATGAAAGAGGAGAGTGAAAAAGCTGGCTTAAAACTCAGCATTCAGAAAACTAAGGTCATGGCACACAGTCTTATCCCTTCATGGTACATGGATGGGGAAAATGTGGAAACAGTGTCAGATTTCATTTTCTTGGGCTCCAAAATCAATGCGTGCGGTGACTGCAGCCACAAAATTAAAAGACACTTGCTTTTTGGATGAATAGCTATGACAAACCTAGACAGTGTATTAAAAAGCAGAGACACACACACACAAAAAAAAAAAAAAAAAAAAAAAAGCAGAGACATCACTTTGCAGACAAAGGTCCATGTAGTCAAAGCTGTGGTTTTTCCAGTAGTCAAGTATGGATGTGAGAGTTGGACCATAAAGAAGGCTGAACGCTGAAGAATTGATGCTTTTAAACCGTGGTGCTATAGAAGACTCCTGAGAGTCCCTTGGACTGCAAGGAAATCCAACCAGTCCATCCTACAGGAACTCAGTCTTGAATATTCATTGGAAGGAATGATGGTGAAACTGAAACTCCGATACTTTGGCCACTTGATGTGAAGAGCTGACTCATTGGAAAAGACCCTGATGCTGGGAAAAATTGAGGGCAAGAGGAGAAGGGCAACAGAGCTTGAGATTGTTGGATGGCATCACCGACTCAATGGTTGTGGGTTTGAGCAAACTCAGGGAGGTAGTGTTGGACAGAGAAGCCTAGCATGCTGCGCTTCATGGGATCGCAAAGAGTCGGACCTGACTTCGTGACTGAACAATAACAACAAGCCATTTATCGATTGTGTAACATTGGCCAAGTCACACATTCCCTGACTCCAGGTTTTCTTATCTGATGAAGCCTAACTCAGAACGTTTCACAAAAGTCAGTTGCAGGTGCAGTGTAGATACAAATGTGAAAGACAAAATCTTAAAGCTCTTAGAACACAAAATAGAATGTATGCATTCTCTCAACTAGGGAATTATATTTTTTTAAACAGAAGATCAAGGCAAAAATGAAGAAATTGGATTATATTAAAATGTATGACTCTTTGTGATCCCATGGACTATACAGACCATGGAATTCTGCAGGCCAGAATATTGGAGTGGGTAGCCTTTCCCTTCGCTAGGGGAATCTTCCCAATCCAGGGATCGAATCCAGGTCTCCTGCATTGCAGGTGGATTCTTTACCAGCTGAGCCACAAGGGAAGCCCAAGAATACTGGAGTGGGTAGCCTCTCCCTTCTCCAATGGATCTTCCTGACCCAGGAATTGACCCAGGATCTCCTGCATTGCGGGTGGATTCTTTACCAACTGAGCTATCAGGCAAGCCTATATTAAAATGAAGAACTTATATTTATCAAAAGATACAGTTAAGGAGAACTAAACTAAAGAAGAGCCTCTTGATGAAGGTGAAAGAGGAGAGTGAAAAAGTTGTCTTAAAACTCAACATTCAGAAAACTAAGATCATGGCATCTGGCCCCATCACTTCATGGCAAATAGATGGGGAACCAGTGGAAACAGTGACAGACTTTATTTTCTTGGGCTCCAAAATCACTGCACATGGTGACTGCAGCCATGAAATTAAAAGACACTTGCTCCTTGGAAGAAAAGTTATGACCAACCTAGACAGCATATTAAAAAGCAGAGACATTACTTTGTCAACAAAGGTCCATCTAGTCAAGGCTATGGTTTTTCCAGTAGTCATGTATGGATGTGAGAGTTGGACTATAAAGAAAGCTGAGTGCCGAAGAATTGATGCTTTTGAACTGTGGTGTTGGAGAAGACTCTTGAGAGTCCCTCGGACTGCAAGGAGATCCAACCAGTCCATCCTAAAGGAAATCATTCCTGAATATTCATTGGAAGGACTGATGGTGAAACTGAAACTCCAATACTTTGGCCACCTGATATGAAGAACCAACTCACTGGAAAAGACCCTGATGCTGGGAAAGATTGAAGGCAGGAGGAAAAGGGGATGACAGAGGATGAGATGGTTGGATGGCATCACCAACTCAATGGACATGAGTTTGAGTAAGCTCCGGGAGTTGGTGATGGACAGAGAGGCCTGGTGTGCTGCAGTCCATGGAGTTGCAGAGTCGGACACAACTGAGCGAATGAACTGAATGGAACAGTTAAGGAGGTTGAAGGGCAAGTTTCAGGGTAAGAAAAGATATCTGATATATGTACACACACACGTATATATATAGGTACTTGCAAATGTACACACTCAAGAATAACCAGACTCTATGCAGAATTCTATACATTAATAAAAAAAAAGGGCTGACAATGCAATAGTAAAATGGGCAAGAGGCTTAAATAAATACTTTTTTGAAAAAGGATATCTATAGGGTCAATGAATATATGAAGAGATTTCTTTAGTTACCAGAAGATGCTAATCAAATACCTACTTGAGTACCATTACACGTTTACCAGATCAGCACTACAAAGTGATAATGAAGATGTGGAGCAATAGGGACTTTTCACACATTGCTGGTGGGACTGTGAAATGGTACAATCACTTTGGCAGAAGTTTGGTAATAATGATTAAATTTGATCTGTGCATATCCTGTGTCACAGCAATTTCACTGTTAGGATCTCTGCATGGGTGTGTATTTTAGAGAACTGTGTGCTCACATGCTGCAGAAGGTGCATGCATCTATATTAATAGCAGTATTGTTTGCAGTTGCCGATAATTAGAAAAAAACAAGTGATCACGAAATAGTTATTTCTTAACATAAATATTCATACAAAGGCATACTAAGTAGGAATGAAAACCAACAAACTCCAGCAACCTAGGTCATCGTGTTTGAATCTCACAAAAATATCGAGTAAAATAGAAAAGATAAGGAGTGTGTGTGTGTGTACACACACACACACACACACACACACACATTTGTATATGTATGCTTACATTTTTATACATTTAAAAATCTTGTTAGGGTTACATACACAGACATAAAACTATAAAACCCAACAAGGAAATGAATACCTAAGTGCCATGATAGTGAACACTTTGTGAGCAAGAGGGGGATGTGTGTAGAAAAGGGTACCAGGATCTCTGGGGGTACAAGCAGTATCCTATTTCTCACATGTGACAGTGGATACTCTGGTGTTTGTTTTATAATAACTCACAGAGATACATATTTATGATTGTGCATTTTCTATACGTGTGCTATCTGTATTTTGCAATTGAATTTTTAAAAGAACTTTGTCTTAAAAAATTAAGACAACTTCTAAAGGTAGATAAAAGCTATAAACCATTACTCAATTCAAAACTTTGTTCTTTCTAATTTTTAATCATAGAATATGTATTTTTGGTCTTATTGTTGATGCTCTTTTCATCGTTAGTAATTAAGTGTTTAAATACTCAGGGAAAATGGTGTGCTGAGCTGCTTCATACAGGCACATGAGAATTGAGAGTGCATGTCTTTTCAACCTCATATTCAGTGATGTCACATTGCTGAGCTCAAATTTGCCGTGGCAGGAGTAGTTACACCAAGGAAATAGGCCAAAGCTATGAATCAGGGTTTCCCCATCTCCCCAGAAAGTTAGTTGTTAAACATTTACTAGCATTCCACTCTCATTTGCTATATTTACTTAGCCGTCTAGTCAAGGCTATGGTTTTTCCTGTGGTCATGTATGGATGTGAGAGTTGGACTGTGAAGAAGGCTGAGCGCCGAAGAATTGATGCTTTTGAACTGTGGTGTTGGAGAAGACTCTTGAGAGTCCCTTGGACTGCAAGGAGACCCAACCAGTCCATTCTGAAGGAGATCAGCCCTGGGATTTCTTTGGAGGGAATAATGCTGAAGCTGAAACTCCAGTCCTTTGGCCACCTCATGCGAAGAGTTGACTCATTGGAAAAGACTGATTCTGGGAGGGATTGGGGGCAGGAGGAGAAGGGGACGCCAGAGGATGAGATGGCTGGATGGCATCACTGACTTGATGGACGTGAGTCTGAGTGAACTCTGGGAGTTGGTGATGGACAGGGAGGCCTGGCGTGCTGCAATTCATGGGGTCGCAAAAAGTTGGACACGACTGAGCGACTGAACTGAACTGAACTGATGAGAGGTATTTAAAGAAATGATCTTGACTAAGCACTGCTACTGTGCTGTGCTTAGTCACTCAATTGTGACTCTTTGCGACTCCATGGACTGTAGCCTGCCAGCCTGCCATGTGGATACTCCAGGCAAGAATACTGGAGTGGGTTGCCATGCCCTCCTCCAGCGGATCTTCCCAACCCAGGGATCAAACCCAGGTCTCCTGCATTGCAGGTGGATTCTTTACCATCTGAGTCACCAGGGAAGCCGAAGAATAGTGGAGTGGGTAGCCTATTCCTTCTTCAGGGGATCTTCCCAATCCAGGAATCAAACTGGGGTCTCCTGCATTGCGTGTGGATTCTTTACCAGCTGAACTAAGCACAGTACTTATTTTTCTCATGATAATACAAACAGCATTTAAACTTTGGCAAGTTATTTTATTTCTGTGTATCTCTCCATTTTACCTTGATAATAGGTTAACTATATCAAGTAAAAATAATTAATGCAAGTTCAGTATTTGGTATAGTGAGTACTCAGTAAATTTTGTTTAAAAATGTCATGTCATAAGGTAAATGTTGGGGAGAGTGAAATCATTTCCTTTAATGTAAATCTCCACAGTTCTTTTACACGTTTGTCATAGAAAAGATGAGGAATTCTTGTATTCTGCTGGAACATGAGAGCTAAATAACAATGTGGAATGTTTTCCAAATAATATTTTATTATTTTACTTTTAGGTGATTCCTCCTAAGGAGTGGAAGCCTAGGCAGTGCTATGATGACATTGACAACTTGCTTATTCCAGCTCCGATTCAACAGATGGTCACAGGGCAGTCAGGACTGTTCACTCAATACAACATCCAGAAAAAAGCCATGACAGTGAAGGAGTTCAGGCAGCTGGCCAACAGTGGCAAGTGAGTAGATTCAGTGTGCTGTTTTTATTTCTTTCAAAGATGTAGATGAATATGGTAAGAAACCAAGGAGATGGAAGCTTGTGAAGAGCAGGAGCCTTCTGCATAGTCTATTTCATTTCCCATTTAACTGTTTCTGTTTTTTAGGTGGTTGTCTGCCTTCTAGAAAAGTTGTTCCTCATTTTATCATCTCATTCATAGTATCTGTAAATGGATTTTTGTCCCTGTCTTTTACCTTGAGTTTTTGTTTCTACGCTTGACTCCTCTTTGTTAGGCAATTTCTTCTGTGTGTGATAATGTTTAAGTCTTAAATGATAAGTTATAGATATTAGAAGAATAATTTAAAAAGAAAATCCTTGGGGATTTTCCTAGTGGTCCAATGGCTAAGACTGTGCTCTCAATGCTGGGGGCCTGGGTTCAATCCCTGGTCAGGGAAATAGATCCTACATGCTGTAACTAAGGCTGGGCACAGCCAAATAAATGGTTTAAAAAAAAAAAGAAAGGAAAATCCTTGAATGTCTTGAATGGCCACCATTATTGTATTAGTCACCTGTTGCTATGTAATGAATGACCCCAAACCTTAGTATCTTAGATCAGTAAACATTTAACATCTCAGTTTCTAAAGGTCAGGAGGCTAAGAGTGGCTTAGCAGGGTGGCTGTGGTTCAGGACCTTGCATGAGGTTATTTATAGTCATGTTGGGTGGGGTTGCTGTCACCTGAAGACTTGACTGTGTCTAGAGGATTTTCTTCCAAGATTCCTTCCCTTATGTGGCTGTTGGCTGGAGTCCTGAGTTCCTTGCTGCAAGAGCTATTCCTTGTGTTGTGTGGCATCTAACTTCTTCCGAAGCAAGTGATCCAGAAGTTACCAAGATGGAAAACAAACTGTCTTTTCATTACCTGTTTGTTGACTATCATTTCTGCCATGTTCTATTTGTTATATGCCAAGTGCAGCCCATATTTAAGGGGAGGAGAATTAAGCTGTATATCTTGAAGGGAGATGTATCAAAGAATTTGTGGATATATTTAGAAACTGTACAGTTATTATTATTAAATTACCTTAAAAAATTTTTTTGATATGGTAGTTAAGGTCTTAGATCAAAACATTAATCTAGAAACACCACTTCCCCACCAAACCAATCACTATCCAACCTAAAAACATCATTGTCTAAATTCCCTGGATGGGTATGCATTACATTGAGTCCTTTGGATGATCTTAAAAAAAACAACCTGTATTTGACATAGTAAGCACTTGATGGTAGTTGAAGAAGCTTTTATTCTATAGGAAGTTCCTGTTATAGAGCATAATTGCTATTCCCAAGGAATTAAACATTTGATAGTTAATTCAAGTTTATCTTGAGTTTTTTTTTTGTTGTTGTTGTTGTATTGTTTCAGATCTCAATTGAGAATGTAAAACTTTAATCATAGACTGGATTGGTTTGCTTTCATACTCTGTAAGAACTCTTATAAAAAGTTCAATGCCAAAACAAGATTACAGAAGCAATTTTATCCAATTTCTTATAAACTGTTTATTGTATTCTGTTCTCCATCTTCTAGTGCCCATTTTCAGAGTCATTCTTTTTTTTTTCCTAATTTTTCTTTCCAGAGTCATCCTTCAAGTATTAAATAGCTTATTTCATTTACACTAAATTTTAGTGGAATCTCTACTTCATACATTTTAAATTGTTCAAGTATAGTATAATTGGTTAAAGAGTTTAGAAAATGTTTTGAAGGATAAAATAATGAGTTTTAACTAACTTTTTGCTTCTGTTGTTGGTACTTTCATGGAAGTGTATTTTTTAATCAAAAAAAAGTTTTTATATAGAATTATTTAGGAGAGCTTTGAGAGATCTATGATAAATACATTTACATATATACTTGTTAGATTTGACAGCATGAGGATGCAGTATTTTCATTTTGATAGAATTTTGTTTAGAAGGTGATGGGTAGTGAAAACCTTAAAATTGTCTTTACTGTTTGTGCTTTGTTTCCTCTCCCTTTTCCAGGTACTGCACCCCAAGATACTTGGATTATGAAGATTTGGAGCGCAAGTACTGGAAGAACTTAACCTTTGTGGCGCCCATTTACGGTGCAGACATTAATGGGAGCATATATGATGAGGTATATTTCCATTACAGTGGGTCTTATAAGGTGTCATTTCATGTTACTCTTTTTGTTACCGTTTCGGGTGGTTGAGAAGCAGTTATTTGTTGTGCTTTGTGTGATCCATAACTCCTCATAGGACAAGAGGAAATAAAGACATCAGTGTGATTGCTACTGCTGCTGCGTTTTAAATTGAAACCAGCTAATTGTACAAATACCTGAGACTGTTCAACAGTAAAATAGTATGTAGTTATCCAGTTAGTCTTTAAATTACACTCAAAATTTTTAAAAGCAAAAGTACATTATAAAAATACTTGGGAAACAGGAAATATTATTCATAATAGTACCACCTTAAGAAAAAAAGTAGTATTAATATGTGTTGTGGCTCAGATGGTAAAGTATCTGTCTGCAATGCTGGAGACCCAGGTTCTATCCCTGGGTCGGGAAGATCCACTGGAGAAGGAAATGGCACCCCATTCCAGTACTCTCACCTGGAAAATCCCAGACAGAAGAGCTTGGTAGGCTATAGTTCATGGGGTCGCAAAGAGTCGGACACGACTGAGTGACTTTACTTTAATTTACTTTCCTGTAACATACTTATATTCTTTTTTTTTTTTACTGCCCCCAAATTGTGAGGAATTGTTTTTAAATACACATTGCAGTCTTTCCAGTTATTTTTCATGAGAACATAATCTGCTTGATATAATGTTACCCTTCTTGCCTCCCCCAATACTTAAAATCCTATTAAATTTTTTTCCTTTTGAAACCTTTTTTACATTTTCCATTGCTTTATTTTGAAAAATTTCTTGCCTACCAAAAAGTTGAAGTAATGCAGTGAACACTTGATGCTTTTACATGGATTCACGAGTGGTTAATTTTGCTGCATTTGCTTTTTGTTTCTCTGTCACTCTATCTTTGTTTCTGTCTCTCTGTCCCTTTGCTGTAACATTTGAGAGTGAGTTACAAACATCATGACAGTTCACCTTTAATTATTTCAGCATGAATCTTTCAGTTATAAGGCAATTTAAGATTTATATTGGGCTTCCCTTGTGGCTCAGCTGGTAAGAATCTGCCTGCAATGCGGGAGACCTAGGTTTCATCCCTGGGTTGGGAAGATCCCCTGGAGAAGGGAAGGGCCACTCACTCCAGTATTCTGGCCTGGAGAATTCCATGGACTGTATGCTCCATGGGGTTGCAAAGAGTCAGACATGACTGAGTGACTTTCAACATTTATATAATAGTATCTCATATAGAGACTATGTTCATAGATTCCTAAGTTTCCCAGTAATGTTCTTTATAAACTGCTTTTTTCCCCCATATGAAGGATCCAGTCAAGAATTTCCCTTTATGTTTTAAAAAAGTAGTATATTTTTGGCTGTGCTGGGTCTCCATTGCCGCATGCAGGCTTTCTCTAGTTGCAGAGTGGGGGCTACTCTCTAGTTGTGGTGCATGGGCTTCTCATTGTGGTGGCTTCTCTGTTGCAGAGCACAGGCTCTAAGCAGATAGGCTTCAGTAGTTGGAGCGCGCTGGCTCAGTAGTTGTGCTCGTGGGCCCCAGAGCATGCAGGCTTCAGTAGTTGTGACTCGCAGGCTCTACCAGCGCAGCCTTAGAAGTTGTGATGCATGGGCTTAGTTGCTCCTCGCCAGGTGAATCTTTCCAGCCAGGGATCAAACTCATGTTCCCTGCATTGGCAGGTAGACTCTTGTCCACTGTGCCACCAAGGAAGTCCGAAAAAACCATTGTTATTTTTGAAAATGGGCTGGGTATTAGGTGATACTGTGAAATTACTGATGTCCTATTCAATGTGATGATGGCATGGTGGCTTTGTCTTTACTAAAGAATAAATCAATAAGAATATACTTGGAGTACAAATGAATCACTTTTCTATACAGCAGAATTTAACACAACATTGTAAATCAAATATACTTCAATTTTTTAAAAGTAGGGAAAAAGAATATACTTTTTGTATATGTTTTTATTTATATATATGTTTTTTTATTTTGTATATGTTTTTATATATGTTTTTATTTTGTGTCTTCTCTGTGGCTTCTTCCCTATGGTATCCTGGCAAGTTTGCAGGTTTCTGCAAACACACACACACACACACACACACACACACACACACACACACACACTTACAGTAATATGTATACCTAGATATATATATACACATGCACATAGACACATATGTTTTCCTTATAAATTGAGACTATACACTGAAAAATATATAGGTAAAATAACATGTGTTCTGGAATTTGTTTTTAAAATATCTCAGGACATAAAGTGGAATGGATATAGTTGAGTGAAGATTGGCCAAGTATTGGCAAATGAAGCTAGATGATGGATACATGATGTTTAAAATATGTATGGAATATGTTTGGAATATTACAAGTTAAAAAAGGGAAAACATTCTTTCTCTTTCCCCCTTTTGGATTTTCACCAGTGTAAGTAACCTCCATATTGATAATGTATTGTTAAGTTAGTACATACTTGTATAGAAAAATTTAAAAATAGAGAAAAAAATGAAGAAAAGATTACTTATAAGCTTACCAAACAAACATAACCTCTGTGGTTTCCTTTTGGCCTTTTACGTTAGTGTATATATATGCTTGCATGTGTGTTTGTGTTTTCCCACCTCAAAGGCTGAGGTGCTTTGCTTTAGAAGCATTTTCAGTATTGCTCTCCAGAGGATCATTTCAGTGCATTCTAGCTCCAGCGGTTTCAGATTGTACCTTATATTAAGTCTTTGCTATGTTTTTTGGTATTTCAATTCCACGTATGTTCTTTTTCCCTCCTTTTAAAAAATTGAAGTATATTTGATTTACAATGTTGTGTTAAATTCTGCTGTATAGCAAAGTGATTCATTTGTACTCCAAGTATATTCTTATTGATTTATTCTTTAATAGCGACAAATCTCTTTTAAGTTTGCATGTTTTGTTTACTTACATTTAAGAAAATGGGTGCCATTAGTCCTAAATCTTCCTTACAGAAGATGGCATCTTGAAATGGGTGAGGCCAAGCGAATACTGTTGGTATTTTCAGTTGAGGCCCAGAAAAGTTAGTGTTTTCTCAAAGTTATGAGGCTGGTAGGCTGCTAGGTGCCCCTATTCTCCACACCAGTTTTAAGGAAGTGATTATGTAGAGTCAGTCTCACAGTTGTGGAAATGTGTAAAGCTAGGTCTGTGTCACCTACGAATGTCGCCTGAGCTCATGGTTTATTTTGTGTCTTCTCTGTGGTTTCTTCCCTCTGGTATCCTGGCAAGTTTTCAGGTTTCTGAAAGGAAGGCAGCTGAGGAATCATCTGGATTTTGGGCTGAGAGGTTGTGTTTCTTAAGGCTCAAAAATAAAACTTAATCAAGATTTTTTTCTAACCACACCTTGGGGTCATTGAGCTTTTTGTTCCTTTTTTGCAAATATAATTATGGAGTAGAAACAGCATATGATTTTCAGAACAGTTGACATAAAGCTGCCCTGAACTAGCTTTTCATATTTGATAGTAAAATAATATAATTGTTGATAGCACAGATGAGGCTGATGGGCTTAGTTTTGTAGTGCTTATTAATTTACTGCTTGTGTTTGAAAACCAGTTACACAATGGCATTGCTTCAAGGGAACATTGACTTTAGACTTCAGATTTGAGTAACTTTAGTTATTAAAATTCGATGAACAAAATTCACTGGTTTGTAAACATGCAGTTTTTAAAGCACCCTCATTATTTACAAGTTTTGGAGCCAGAAATCTGTCATTTTGGTAGGACCTACAAGGCATAGTATTTTATGGAATTTCTATAGGGGCATTTAGTAACTCCAGAACTGAGCTGACATTTTCAGTGCTTTTGTAGCATAAAGAAAGACATGAGAGATGTTGTGAACTGGTACTGGTAAACAAAACCAATCACACTCAAGACAACTAAATTCAAGCAAATGAAGAGTAACTTGTATTTGCCCCCTTGAGGTAGATGGAGAGCAACAAGAGAAAGAGTGCATTAAAGAGAGTAATGAAGAGTGAGTGTAATAATAACTTGTGTCAGGAACATTTGAAGTCATTGCAATGAATGTGCATTGGAAAAAGCTTGTGTGTTGTTTTGCTCTTTCCTGTTATATCTTTGCATTGTTTAACTGTGCAGTTCAATATTTAAATTGTATTGGATGTTGGTTTGTTATGGTTCATGGCATTATTTTGAAAGGGATTATAGTCATCAACGGAGAAGGCAATGGCACCCCACTCCAGTACTTGTGCCTAGAAAATCCCATGGACGGAGGAGCCTGGTAGGCTGTAGTCCATGGGGTCGCTAAGAGTCGGACACGACTGAGTGACTTCACTTTCACTTTTCACTTTCATGCATTGGAGAAGGAAATGGCAACCCACTCCAGTGTTCTTGCCTGGAGAATCCCAGGGACAGGAAGCCTGGTGGGCTGCCGTCTATGGGATCGCACAGAGTCGGACACGACTGAAGCGACTTAGCAGCAGCAGCATAGTCATCAAATTGTAGTTCACTTTCCTGCCTAATTTCTAGTTATGGCTACTCCTTTTCATGTTAAAAGAAGGATTCAAAATTCATAACCTTCTATTGGTGGGGATAGGAGTTCCTAGAGAGGGTGTGGGGAAGGTAAGAGAAACAGTTTGTGCAGGGTGCACAGGTGAATAAGGATCCTGGTTCTCAGGTAATTCACAGACTTGGGGGACAGGTGTGGGGTTCCAGGGAGCCCAGAGAGGCACTTTGAGTAGCTTGGTGTAGAAGGAAGATTTTTTTTTGTAGGAGAGATGAGCTTGCTCTAGATGAGCAAGTTCAAGACAGGTAGAGGGAGGGGAGAGAAGAATGGGACAGAAACTAGATAAATTGGAGGATAAGATTGCACTTAATAATTTGTCTCTCCCCTCTTTCTTTTTTTAAAAACTGAATTTGAAGGCTTTTTGGTGAGCTTGGGCTTACGGAGAGTGAGGCAGACCTGGAATAGTGGCTGTGGGATCTGAGAGAGAAGATCAGCCTGGTGGGAGATGGATTGTAGGGGCCCCTCCTGCTCGGATATTTATCTTGTAGCACCAAGGAAGTCTGTTAAGGGACAGAAAGGGGTGCCGTTGTAGTGTTGATCCAGTTGTGGGTACAACATAGGAATTAGGGGTGAGGGTGTTCGTAAAGGACTGGTTGAGGACCATCAGTCTTATAGTAAAGGGACTAGGGTCTGGAGATTCCAGGGGAGAAGTCTTGGTCCCTCTTTCATTCGACTGATGTTTTCAGAGCTTGATTTCCTTAGGATATACTTAAAAATCTCAGCACCATGGGCAGTGGCCTCTGGCAGCAGTAACAGTAGCATGATGTAAGGAAGTTGCTGTTGTTTAGTTGCTCAGTCATGTCTGACTCTTGTGACCCCATGGACTGTAGCCCGCCAGGCTCCTCTGTCCATGGGGTTTCCTAGGCAAGATTACTAGAGTGGGTTGCCATTTCCTTCTTCAGGGGATCTTCCCGATCCAGGGATCAAGTCCTTATCTCCTACATTGGCAGGTGGATTCTTTTACCACTGAGCCACCAGGGAAGCCCTTAAGGTAGTTACTACCTTTTTTTTTTTCTTATTTATTTATTTATTTTTATGTTTTAGTTTTTCTTTTCTTTTTTTTTTAATTTAATTTTATTTTTAAACTTTACAAAATTGTATTAGTTTTGCCAAATATCGAAATGAATCCGCCACAGGTATACATGTGTTCCCCATCCTGAACCCTCCTCCCTCCTGTTACTACTTTTTAAACCAGAATGCCAAGCCTATCAAAGGCATGACATGACAAAGCCCAGTCTTTGAATGTATGATGCAAAGCCTTGCTTGTCTTTGTAAATGAAGTTTTATTGGAGCATAGCCTTGTTGTCCATCTACATATTATATATGGCTTTTTTGCACTACAGTGGGAGAGTTGAGTCATTGTGACAGATTGTATGGCCCATAAAAGCTAAGTCCTTTGCAGAAAAGGTTTGCCAACTCCTAATACAGAGGCACAAATTATTTGCTTTTGGGGAAGGATTCTCAAAACTTTTTTAAGATATAGGTAAAATTCTGAATGTTTTTAGTTATGACTATGTTGATATCTTGACTATGACTATATTTATATTGATTATGTTAAGAATCTGAAATGAAATTTGGTAATGTCCGGGACCTTCTGTAAGTAAAGAAGTTCCTGAACTTAGAAATAGAGCCACCTGTGTTTTTGGGTGGCGTTTGATGAGTCCTTGGAAACAGTAACAAACATAAGAGTCCCAAGATCTGAAACTCTTATTTTGGTTATATTTTACTAAGGACTGGTATACTGATAAAGGAAGTTTTAATTAGGAAATTCCCTGGTGGTCCAGTGGTTAGGACTCCGTGCTTTCACTGACACAGGTCTGTGTTCTATCCCTGGTTGGGAACTAAGATCCTGCAAACTGTGCAGCATGGAAGGAAAAAGAAAAAGTTTTAATTAACCTTTGTACACTGTTCATTAAAAAAAATTAGTTCTCTGTTTATAGAAACATGGGAGTTACTTCACCAAACAAACACAAAAACAACAGATAAAGAGAAAAGATGAACAGGGAGAAAAAGGTGCTGTAACTATGTGGGATGATTCAGCTTGACTAAGGGACATTAAAATAAACCCATATCTTAAGGGAAAAAAAGAAGGTATAATATTTCTGGGATAGCCAATAGCCATACTTCCACAGATGTTTGAAGACAGAGTGCATCTCTTTGTTCTGTTTGTGATGGCTAAGACTAGGCATTAACATTTTTCACTAACATTAGTACAGTGACAGTAAGTCATTCAGGCTTGTGTTCTGTGCTCATTTGGGCTGCATTTCTAACATTATCTATCATATGTACAGTGATGATTCTCTTATTGATGATCATTGATCTTTAAATCAAGGTTTAAAATGAAGTTCCACGTACTTTCCTTAAGCTGGCTAGTATCTTCTTGATAACACTAGAAGAATCTCAAATAGTATTAATCTGTTTTCAAAACTGTCTTCTTTGCAGGGTTTTCCCTTGGTTGAGTGGTGATAGACACTTCCTTCCCTAAGCCTCACCTGTCTCCTCCATCATCTGGGCTTTCTGATTTAAATACTTCATTCATATCCTAACAGGCATTGCTGTCAGCAGTGGCCCCTTTGAGATGATGTTTTTCACAGTAGTTCACCAGCAAGGTTCCTGTCTCACAGGAGTTTAGCCTTCTTTGGAAGCTTAATGTCTAGGTACTTCTTTCTTTTGACTAACCCTGTGGGATGACATGGCATTATAATTGACTGTTTCCCTTGTGGGGAACTGTCTTTGATGATAGTTTTCAGCAGTTCATTGGAGGAAGATAGCACATCTCACTGTGAGGGGAGGCCACTTCCCCCGTGACCCACAGCTTGCACTGTTTTATCACTGTTCTCCCAGTCTTGCTTTGATACTCACCTGCTTTGCTGACATCATGTTCCTTCACTTTGCAACTGCCTTGGGCTTCCCTGGTGGCTCAGTGGTAAAGAATTCGCCCGTGATGTGGGTTCGATCCCTGGGTCAGGACAATCCCCTGGAGGAGGAATGGAAACCCACTCCAGTATTCTTGCTTGGGAAATCCCATGGACAGAGGAGCCTGGCGGGCTACAGTCCATGGGGGTCACAAACAGTCGAACACGACTGAGCCACTGAGCATCATATCATTGAAGGTGTTTGTCATCTCCTGTACCAGCCTGGTACTCAGTGGTCTCCTACACTGAGAATGACTTATCAGTCTACTGCACAGGGAGTTTCTCTAGTTTTTTATGTATGGTGTTGGTTCAAGTAACACAATTCAGCTTCCCAGGAGCAACTTTGCTGTGTTGTGAGGTGTGGACATGCTGAGATCACGTCTTTTGCACTGCCCTCCAATACTGTGTGCCATCACCTTCAGCTTTCTCTATGCTCACTTTCTTCTCAGGTTTTTCCACATTTGAAGAACACATTTTCACCAATAGTGCTTGGAAAATGGTAGCAGTGATGCCCAGTACATTTATGCTGGGCACAAAGCATAAGCCTTTAAGGACAAGAACTGAGATATAACTGAATTGCCGTCTTTGTTACCTTACATAGATTTGCATGCAACTGAAAGCTTTCTGCTGGTGGATGTTCACAGGTCATTATAGAGTTTTTGATTTGGTCAGTGAATTTAGGGTAAAAAAATACATTACTACAGCAGATATTTGGAAAATGAGGACAGAAAATGAAGGATACTTGCCTTATTTCTCTTTGTTTCACATAAACTCTGAGTCCAGTGATGGCAGGGATCATTTCTCATAGACTCTCTTGTAACATCTGCTTCCAAGAATGCACCTAAATAATAGTAGGGTTGATGTGTACATGACATTGGTAAAATAGCCTAAGGCCAGATCATGGAGTTTTCTGAAATTTTTTGGTTATCACTCTCTACATCTTGAAGAACGGTTTGAGATTATTTAATAGGGAAGGGGTAGGATCAGAATCATGCCTTAGAAAGTGTGATCATATAATGGCTTACAAGAGGAACTGGTCATGGCAAGAGGCTTGGAGAATGCTTTTAGGAAGGAGGGAGGAGGGTGGGGTCAGAGTGATCTTGACCCCAGAGTGGTCATGATCCCCAGTGGGTGTTTTTCTGAACCAGCTGAGATAGTAGTTCTCAAATTTTGGCCTTTTCAGCACTTATTTATACTTTTAATAATTTATTATGGACTTCAAAGAGTTGTTGTTTGTGTGGGTTATATCTATCCTTGTTTATTGTATTAGAAATTAAAACTGAAAAGGTTTCAGTTCAGTTCAGTTCAGTCGCTCAGTCATGTCCGACTCTTTGCGACCCCATGAATCGCAGCACGCCAGGCCTCCCTGTCCATCACCAACTCCCGGAGTTCACTCAGACTCAGGTTTCAAAATATTTAAATCATTAAAAATAATTGTTATGTAATATTCATATTTTTTTAAAAAAATGATTATATTTTCCTAAACACAGAATTCAGTGAGAGAAGTGGCATTTTTTAATGGGTTTTTTAAGTCACTAGTGTCTCAGGGTTGCTAGTCACTTAGTCATATCTAAGTGACTGTCCTCTTTGTGGCCCATGGACTGTGTAGCTTGCCAGGCTCCTCTAATTGCCAGGCTCCATGCAATTCTCACTAATGTCTAGCTTAAATAGAAACCCCTTTCCAGAATCTTGTATCTGCTTTTTGCATTTAATCTGTTGTGATATCATGTAGTATTCTGCACACTCTACCTTACACACATGGGAGAATGAGAGTGAAAAAGGAGAATAGTGTCTTGGTATAGTTGTGACAGTGGCTTTGATGCCACAGACCCAGTGGCCTTTGGGCAACATTGTGAAAACCTCTGCTGTAAGATATTCAGCAGGAGATTCCTTCTCTTATCTCACTCTATGTAAATGATGCAGGCATCTTGAGGCAAGCTAACAGTTTTCCGTTCTTGTTTATAGACCTTCAGGTCACTGTGTCCCTGATATGAACCTCAGAGACCTAATTGCATTACGAGACAGTGGTTCTCCAACAAGAAGTCATGGAGTTATTTGGGGGAGCATCAAGCCATAAATTCTGACATAGATCTCTGGCAAAATTTTTTAAGCAGAAAATGGGCTTGGGGTGTAAACTCAAGTTCCTGCATCTTAAGACATATAAAATATTTTAAACTGTGTTTGTAAGATTTTCCTTTCATATTAATTTGCTAGTCTATTACTTTTATCATCCATGTATTTATTAATAGATAATTGATAGAAAATTCAAAGCTGTTTGAAAAATACAGTGACAAACCTTAAAAAGACAAAAAATTACATCTTTTACTGCATATTTCTTCATGAGAGCTAGGGAATTTTTTCTTTTTTTTGCTACAGATGTATTGGATAGATGGATGTGTGTGTATGTACTCTTTCTAGTTTCCCTTTTTTTTTTCTTTATAGTCTATGATTATAAATGCATAACTTTTTTAGGTAAAAATTACTTTTGTTAATACAAGTATTATAAAAATGATGAAAAGCATTAAATGACAGAGAAAATTGAAATCACTCATAATCCTGGCATTCAGAAACCAGAACTGTCAAAAGAGTTCAGTGTCTTCCCTTCCAATGCTTTTTCTCTGTTTAGTGCTCAGTAGTTTTATTTTTTTGAACAGGTGTGGTATCGTGATGAACATAGTTTGGTTTTGTTTCTTCTCCCTCTCACTTTAGCACATAGTGAATGCTTTGCCATGATTACAGATGTTCTTCAACGGGATGATTTAACATTTATTGTATCTCTTATTTTTATTGGTAGGATGATTTTCTTGAACAGGGGAAGCAGATAAATCTAAGGTGGAGAAGGACGGTGGGGGCCGCAGAGCAAGGAGGGTGTGACAGTTCCTACGGTTAGGGTAGGGTTGGCCCGTGAGGCACTGAGGGGTGACCAGATCATCACTAACCCATGAGGCACTTTAACCTCTGTTAACCCACTGCTAACAGAGGCACTTTGCCACCAACACTGCCTCATTTCCTGCCTTTCTCCACAGAAAAACAGAAAGCTGTATTAAATAGCATAGAATATTTGGCCTATTTACGTATATAATAATTCATGTCTGCCATCCCTAGCTGTGACTTTCAGGAAAACAGTTGTTGCCTTAGAGTCTATAAAGGGAAAGGATTGAATTAACAGCTCTCTGAGGTTCCTCTCAGCTTAAACATGTTTGCTTTAAGTAACATTTCTTCAAGAAGGTGAAATTGAAGTCTTAGATAAGGAATTTTTTGAGTTCTAGATTTCTTTTATATTAGAATTTTGTCAAGAACCCCTTTAGAAGAAATCCACTGGCTGAAAGCATAGGAATTTTTTTATACTAAGATTTTAGTATTACTGGCATTTAACCTTGCAGATGACTCTCTTATCTTCCCGCAGTTCAGTTCAGTTCATTTGCTCAGTCATGTCCAACTCTTTGCAACCCCATGGACTGCAGCACGCCAGGCTTCCTTGTCCATCACCAAATCCTGGAGCTTGCTCAAACTCATGTCCGTTGAGTCCATGATGCCGTCCAACCATCTCATCCTCTGTCATCCCCTTCTCCTCCTGGCTTCAATCTTTCCCAGCATCAGGGTCTTTTCCAGTGAGTCAGTTCTTCATATCAGGTGGCCAAAGTATTGGAGTTTCAGCTTCAGCTTCAGTCCTTCCAATGAATATTCAGGACTGATTTCCTTTAGGATGGACTGATTGGATCTCCTTGCAGTCCAAGGGATTCTTAAGAGTCTTCTCCAACACCACGGTTCAAAACGATCAATTCTTCAATGCTCAGCTTTCTTTATAGTCCAACTCTCACATCCATACATGACTACTGGAAACACCATAGCCTTGACTAGACGACCTTTGTGGACAAAGTAATGTCTCTGCTTGTTAATATGCTATCTAGGTTGGTCATAACTTTCCTTCCAAGGAGGAAGCGTCTTTTAATTTCATGGCTGCAGTCACCATCTCCAGTGATTCTGGAGCCTAAGAAAAGAAAGTCTGTCACTGTTTCCACTGTTATCCCATCTGTTGCCATGAAGTGTTGGGACTGGATGCCATGATCTTGGTTTTTTGAATGTTGAGTTTTAAGCCAACTTTTTCACTCTCCTCTTTCACTTTCATCAAGAGGCTCTTTAAGTTCTTCAACTTTCTGCCATAAGAGTAGTATCATCTGTGTATCTGAGGTTATTGATATTTCTCCTGGCAATTTTGATTCCAGCTTGTGCTTCATCCAGCACGGCATTTTGCATGATGTACTCTGCATATAAGTTACATAAGGAGGGTGACAATATACAGCCTTGATGTACTCCTTTCCCAGTTTTGAACCAGTCTGTGGTTCCATGTCCAGTTCTAGCTGTTGCATCTTGACCTGCATACAGATTT
This sequence comes from Bos taurus, assembly GCF_002263795.3. Classification (NCBI taxonomy): domain Eukaryota; kingdom Metazoa; phylum Chordata; class Mammalia; order Artiodactyla; family Bovidae; genus Bos; species Bos taurus. The sequence goes on along the minus strand of NC_037335.1, from coordinate 38,086,733 downwards.
CTCAAGAGGCCGGTCAAGTGGTCTGGTATTCCCATCTCTTGAGGAATTTTCTGCAGTTTGTCCCCACACAGTCAAAAGCTTTGGTGTAGTCAATAAAGTAATTGATGTTTTTTTGGAACTCTCTTGCTTTTTAGTTAATCCAGCTGATGTTGGCAATTTGATCTGTGGTTCCTCTGCCTTTTCTAAATCCAGCTTGAACATCTGGAAATTCTCGGTTCATGTACTATTGAAGCCTTGCTTGGAGAATTTTGAGCATTACTTTGCTAGCGTGTGAGATGAGTTCAATTGTGTGGTAGTTTGCATATTCTTTGGTATTGCCTTTCTTTGGGATTGGAATGAAAGCTGACTTTTTCCAGTCGTGTGGCCATCGCTGAGTTTTCCAAATTTGCTGGCATATTGAGAGCAGCACTTTCACAGCATCATCTTTCAGGATTTGAAATAGCTCAGCTGGAATTCTGTCACCTCCACTAGCTTTGTTTGTAGTGATGCTTCCTAAGGCTCACTTGACTTCGCACTCCAGGATATCTGGCTCTAGGTGAGTGATTTACGCTATTGTGGTTATCTGGGTCATTAAGATCTTTTTGTATAGTTCTGTGTATTCTTGCCACCTCTTAATATCTTCTGCTTCTGTTAGGTCCATACCATTTCTATCCTTTATTGTGCCCATCTTTGAATAAAATGTTCCCTTGGTATCACTGATTTTCTTAAAGTGATCTCTAATCTTTCTCATTCTGTTGTTTTCCTCTATCTTTGCATTGATCACTGAGGAAGCCTTTCCTATCTCTACTTGCTATTCTTTGGAACTCTGCATTCAGATGGGTATCTTTCCTTTTCTCCTTTGCCTTTAACTTTTCTTTTTTTTCACAGCTATTTATAAGGCCTCCTCAGACAACTATTTTACAATCATTTTGCCTTTTTGCATTTCTTTTTCTTGGGAATGGTCTTGATCACTGCCTCTTTACAATGTCACGAACCTGCAGTGGGGTGGCTTAAATACGTTCATCCGCCAGATGGTGCTGTTGGACAACAGATTTTTCTAAGGCTCCAGGTTTCTAAAATATTAAATATTTTAGATAAAATATTTAAACTGAGTAAAATATTTAAACTGAGTCACCAGTGTCCTTTCCATTTTGTATTTTTATCATGTTAGGATATGATTTATCCTGAAATAAGGAATATTTTGAAGCCAAAACACTAGCTGTATGTGTAATTTTCACATCCAAGGGAAAATACTGTTATTCTAGACATGCTTTCATGCTAAGAGAGAGCTATTGGCCTTGGATTGTAACTTTTAGATTTTCACTCTATGTTAAAGCTTCTATTTAATAAGAACTCACTATCAGCATATTATGGCTGATCTTTAGTGAATGAAGTCTTAGCCTGATGATCTCAAGTTATGCCATCTAGACCAGGGGTGGGTGGGGGTGTGTGTGTGTGTGTAATAGTACTTCTATCCATTTGTCACATTGCATGTAGAATGTTCCATCAGTTCTGGAAGCTGTGTTTTCAGAAGAGTATTGTTAGAGAATTGTTGATAGAAGAAGATTAAGCTGATTTGCCGGATGACCTCAGAGTATATGACTGCTGACTCAAAGTGCCTGTCTTGCACATGAGAGGGTTAGGTGGGATCACTGTGGGGAAAAAGCAGTTTTGGCTGTGGAAGTGCTAAATTGATAGACACACACATGAGTCCCACATAGAGTTCCATCCCTGAGGGGGAAAAGGGTGACAAGTCTGGCTGAGATGGAGAGTTTGGGTAGTTGCTCGCCCTTGCCAGCTTCTTAGCACTGGTTTCTCAAAATAAATCATCACCTGTCTGTGGGTTTTTGGGGTCACTGGGACAGTTAGAGTCATGAGTCCCAGGAGTATGATTCTAATTATGTTCTAAATAAAACAGGATTTTTTTAAAAAGATATCACTAAAATTATATAATGATTTTATCTGTTTCTAGGTTTATACATTTAATTTTTTAAAGAATTATTTTTCGTATGTTCTAAATGAGAAAATGTAGTTTAATATTCTGGCAAATTGTTAGTATTTTCTTTTTCATCGAAGGAATAATGTTGAGCTTATGTATATGATCTAGATTTTTTTCACTAAGAGGAATGAAAATGAGACCATTGGTAATACCTTAAGTTGTTTTTCTTCATGAAGAACAAAACGATGTTATTTGAGCCCTCTGCCAGGTGTTATTCGAGTGTGCTAAATCTAAGGTTGCTTTAAGTGCGAAGCTGCATTGAGGAAGAAATGAAGTAAGGTGGAAAAAACAGCTAGAAGAAACAGAGGAAAAAGTAGATAAAGTCCTGTAGGAATAGGGAGAAACAGATATATTCTTTATGTTAATTGTAATTTGCCTGACATTAATAGTTGTAAAGAGGCTCAAGCCCTGCCCACACTTTGGTACCTTTCAAAAACTAAGTGGCTTAACTACTTCTTTAGTGGGATCACATTAACATCACAGACTCTGGTAATGATATTTCGTTCTTAGATCCACCAGAGAATGGGACAAGTTGGGGACCTGTGCATTTGCTTACCAAGGAGGAAATGTATTAGACATTATTTTACTGTCAGTAGTAGTTCAGTTCGGTTCAGTTGCTCAGTCATGTCTGACTCTTTGCAACCCCATGGACTGCAGCATGCCAGGCTTCCCTGTCCATCACCGAATCCCAGAGCTTACTCAAACTCACGTCTATTGAGTCGGTGATGCCATCCTACCGTCTCATCCTCGGTTGTCCCCTTCTCCTCCTGGCTTCAGTCTTTCTCAGCATCAGGGTCTTTTCCAATGCGTCAGTTCTGCACATCAGGTAGCCACAGTATTGGAGTTTCAGCTTCAGCTTCAGTCCTTCCAATGAATATTCAGGACTGATTTCCTTTAGGATGGACTGGTTGGATCTCCTTGCAGTCCAAGGGATTCTCAAGAGTCTTCTCCAACACCACAGTTCAAAAGGATCAATTCTTCAACACTCAGCTTTCTTGATAGTCCAACTCTCACATCCATACATGACTACTGGAAACACCATAGCCTTGACTAGACGACCTTTGTGGACAAAGTAATGTCTCTGCTTGTTAATATGCTATCTAGGTTGGTCATAACTTTCCTTCCAAGGAGGAAGCGTCTTTTAATTTCATGGCTGCAGTCAGCATGTGCAGTGATTGTGGAGCCCCGCAAAATAAAGTCTCCCATTGTTTCCACTGTTTTCCCATCTGGATGCCATGATCTTAGTTTTCTGAATGTTGAGTTTTAAGCCAACTTTTTCACTCTCCTCTTTCACTTTCATCAAGAGGCTCTTTAGTTCTTCCTCACTTTCTGCCATAAGGGTGGTGTCATCCGCATATCTGAAGTTATTGATATTTCTCCCAGAAATCTTGAAATTCCAGCTTGTGCTTCATCCAGCTCAGCATTTCTCATGATGTACTGTGCATATAAGTTAAATAAGCAGGGTGACAGTATACAGCCTTGATGTACTGCTTTCCAGATTTGGAAATAGTGTGTTGTTCCATGTTCAGTTCTAAATGTTGCTTGTTGATTTCTCAGGAGGCATGTCAGGTGGTCTGGTATTCCCATCTCTTTCAGAATTTTCCACAGTTTATTGTAATCCACACAGTCAAAGGCTTTGGCATAGTCAATAAAGTAGAAATAGATGTTTTTCTGGAACTCTCTTGCTTTTTTGATGACCCAGTGGATGTTGGTAATTTGATTTCTGGTTCCTCTGCCTTTTCTAAATCCAGCTTGAACATCTGGAAGTTCACAGTTGATGTACTGTTGAAGCCTTGCTTGGAGAATTTTGAGCATTACTTTGCTAGTGTGTGACATGAGTTCAATTGTGCGGTAGCTTGAGCATTCTTTGGCATTGCCTTTCTTTGGGATTGGAAACAAAACAGACCTCTCCCAGTCCTGTGGCCACTGCTGAGTTTTCCAAATTTTCTGGCATATTGAGTGCAGCACTTTCACAGCATCATCTTTCAGGATTTGAAATAGCTCAACTGGGATTCCATCACCTCCACTAGCTTTGTTCGTAGTGATGCTTTCTAAGGCCCACTTGACCTCACATTCCAGGATGTCTGACTCTAGGTGAGTGATCACATCATCATAGTTATCTGGGTCGTGAAGATCTATTTTGTATAGTTTTCACGTGTATTCTTGCCACCTCCTCTTAATAGCTTGTGCTTCTGTTAGGTCCATGCCATTTCTGTCCTTTATTGTGCCCATTTTGCTTGAAATATTCCCTTGGTGTCTTTAATTTTCTTCAAGAGATCTCTAGACTTTCCCATTCTATTGTTTTCCTCTGTTTCTTTACATTGATCACTGAGGAAGGCTTTCTTATCTCTCCTTGCTGTTCTTTCCAACTCTGTCTTCAAATCAGTATATCTTTCCTTTTATTCTTTGCCTTTTGCGTAAGGCAAAGGAGTCAGTAGTAGAGACCTTACCACAAATGGCAAACAAATTGTTTAGTTTTCATTACAAATTCGAGGCAGGTGGTCTAGGGCCATGTTGCTTCTGTGGTGCCATCAGAGACATGCGCTGCTAGCAGTTACTTTTGCCACCTTCACTATGACATACTTACCTTCGTGCTCTTGTGGTAGCTGCTCATTGTGTCTGAATGTCTGGTGAGCAAAGAAGGGCACAGGATTTGAGCCTGCTCAGTCAGCCTCCTCAAAGCTTTGTCCTGGAACTCCTGCTCAGTTATTACCAGTTGCATCTCATTGGCCAGAACCATGCATAACTAGCCTTAGCTGTAACTACTTTGTTCTTTCAGTTAAGTGAGGTACTATTAGTAAAGAAGGTAAAAATAGATACTGCAAACATAGGCAATCTCTGTTGTAAAAGTATATTAAGACAATCATTTTGAAGTACTGTGTTACACTGCAGTATAATAGACTTTCAAGAGTTGAATTAGACAAAGGGCTTAGTAGTCTAGAGAATAAGAATGCAAGTGAAAGTGTTAGTTGCTCAGTTGTGTCTTAACTCTTTGCAGTCCTTTGGACTGTAGCCATCAGGCTTCTCTGTCCATGGGATTCTCTAGGCAAGAATGCTGGAGTGGGTTGCCATTTCCTTCTCAAGGGTATCTTCCCAACCCAGATCTTCAGCATTGCAGACAGATTTACTGTCTGAGCCACCTTGGAAGCCTTAGTCTAGAAAATATGAATTCATCAGTAAAAATTGTAGTGTTTTAAATTTCCTGTATTTACAAAGAACTTGTCAGTGTCTGGGTTTGGAATTTTACTATTTTCTTAAATGTTGAGATAATTGATCCTCTTTAAAGGAGAACAAGGCTTTTATGGTTCAGATTCCTTTTAGGATTTTCTGCAAGAGTCATGTGTAGATGTATAAAATAAAGTCAACAAGTTCTATTTATTATTTCTGTAAGTTTCTTTCTTTCTTTCTTTCTTTTTTTTTTTTTTTAATAGAATGCATGTCTGAGTGAATCCATGAATCCTGCTCTTGGCCTCATACAGTTTTTTCCAAATCATCTTTTTGATTGATAGTCCTTAAAAAAATAGGAAAGTAGCAAATATAATCACCAAATTATTAACTTTCCCTTCCAGTCATTGGGGGATTGAGGGAAGTCTTTCTCTCCTTGATTGTATAAAAGTTTAGAATTGACTTTCTGGCTGATTGGTTGGCTATGAGGCTTCGGGCACAGTAATGCCAGCTCGGGTTAGAGTTTTCCATTGTCACCCTTGAATTCTGGTTACACAGTAGTGAGCTGTGAGATCTTGGGTGAGTTATCTGACTTCTCCTGCGGCAGCTGTCGCCTCTATAAAATGGCACTAATAGTAGATCGTAGTTCTGTTTATCACCTCATAGGGTAAAATGAGATGAATAAGTAAAACACCTAGGGCAAGGCCTGCTGCATATTATGTACTGAGGAACAGCTGCAACTGGCGGCAGTAGTAAAGCAAAGTGGGACACAAATCCTGAAGCCCTAATGAAATGTTCACTAGCTGATTCCGACCAAGAGAATTGTGAAGAATGCTGTTCTGCAATATTCATTTACTTAGAAGTCCAACCCACCATCAGTTTATTCTTTCTACCATCTGTCGAAGCCTGTCATGTCAGAGCAATGAAGGGTGTTTGATTAGGGGTTACTACTAAAGAAAAGGTGCCTGCTCTTCTCACGAGATATGCTGCTATCCTCTTGTCACTAAGACAGGGTGCCAGGGCAGACACGGTACCGTGGGATGTGACTCAGGAGATGTTCTCTTTTTCATGACTTTTCCTTTATCATATTTTTAGAATGTATTATCTCATTTTATATGTGAAAGTTACATTTTAAAGCACAGTGATACATTGAGTACCCCACACCCACCATGCAGTCCCATAGCTAAAACATTACTGTTGTGCTGCCCATGGGATGCTCTTTCTACAGTCCTTCTTTGCTATCCCACTCCATCACCATGAGTGGCCCGAACTTTGTGTTTGGTATCTTGCCTAAAAAAAAACCCCAAAAGCAAATTTTGTTGTTGTTGTTGAAGTATAGTTGATTTCGAATGTTTTTTTAAGTTTCACGTGTGCAGCAAAGTCATTAAGTTATACATATACAAGTACCTATTCTTTTTCAAATTCTTTTGCATTTAGGTAGTTACAGAATACTGAGCAGAGTTTCCTGTGCCACACAGTAGGTCCTTGTTGGTTGTCTGTTTTATTGATAAATATAGCACTGTGTACATGTCAATCCCAAACTTCCTAATTACCTCTCCCACCCACCCTTGCCCTCTAGTAACCATAAGTTTGTTCTCTAAGTCTCTGTATCTGTTTCTGTTTTGTAAATAAGTTCATTTGTATCATTTTTTTAAGATTCCACATGTAAGTGTACTGTATATTTGTCTTTCTCAGTCTTACTTCACTCAGTATGACAGTCTGTGAGTCCATCCATGGTGCTGCAAATGAGATTTTATTCTTTTTTAATGGCTGAGTAGTATTCCATTTTATATATGTATGTCATTCTAGAAAATAATTGTTTAAATCTATTTTTGACTGTGCTGGGTCTGTGTTGCTGTGTGTGTGGGCTTTCTCTAGTTGCAGGGAGAGGGCTTTGCCCTCTGGTTGTGGTAGATGGGCTTCTCACTGTGGTGGCTTTTCTTGTTGTGAAGCATGGGTTCTCGGTGCATGGGCTTCAGTAATTGTGACACGTGAGCTCAGGAGTTGTGGTTCCTGGGCTCTAGAGCACAAGCTCAGTAGTTGTGGTGCATGGGCTTAGATGCTTTGCGGTATGACGGATCTTCCCTGATCAGGTAACCCGTGTCTCCTGGATTGGCAGGCGGATTCTTTATCAGGGAACCACCAGGGAAGCCCCCACATCTTCTTTATCCATTCCTCTGTTGATGGACATCTAGATTGCTTCCATGTCTTGGCTATTGTAAACAGTGCTGCAGCGAACATGGGGTGCATGTGTCCTTTTGGACCATGTTTTTCTCCAGATATATGCGCAGGAGTGGGATTGCAGGATCATCTGGTAGCTCTGTTTTTAGACAGATGCATATTTTTAAACAATGTATTTAGTTTAGCTTATTTTTGACTATATTAAAAGTAGTATCACTTTATTAGTCTTCTGAGACTATCCCAAAGACTTTAAGTTTTCTGAGTTTTTTCATATTATTTGTGCACTATTGTTTAGTCATTTCCATTGCTGAATGGCATTCCATTTTGTGAGTATATATTTTATTTTTTATTATCCTGTTGTTGGGATATTTTCTTTTTCTTTCTTTCTTTCTTAAAATAAATATTGCTGCTATGAACCCATTCCTGTGTATGATTTCTGGTGTATTATATATAGGTAGTCTGAAGCACTTATCTAGAAATGAAAGTGCTGCCTCAGAGAGTATTCAACTTGGTCAGATGTTGTTGCCTTGTTTCTCAAAAACTTTGTAGCAAAGTCTCCCCTTGCACTGTATAAGATAGCTTTACTGAGGTATAAGTTGCATACCACAAAATCCACCCATGTTGAATGTATAATTCAATGATTTTTGTGTAACCACCACCACCAGTCCAGGTTTAGAACACTTCTGGCACCTTCAAAAGCTTCCTCATGCTGACAGTATTCATCACTTGATCCTGTTCATCTTATTACTTACCAAACTTTGACTTTTTAGTCTTGTGGCTTTAAAATATCTTGTTTGTGAATTTGCCTTTCTCTGACTATAAATGACTTAGAATATCTTGTCTTGTCTTTGTTGATCATTTGTATTTCTTGTTTTTTCCTCTGCTTATTTTTCTATTAGATTGTTTGATTTTTTTCTTATTATTTGGAATTTTTAATGTATTCTGGATACCAAAACCATGCCAGTTACATTTGTGGAATTATTTGCTAATTTGCTTCAATTTTGTCTTGATCTTCTCAGACTTTTTTGTTTCTTTCATTTTCCCTCTCTCTCTCTTTCTGTGTGTGTGTGTGTGTGTGTGTGTGTGTGAGAGAGAGAGAGAGAGAGAGAGAGAGAGAGAGGTTAACAGGTTAATTTTAATTCTGCCACCTAAAGCTATATGATGATATATCAGATTCATGGAACTGTTATACACATTTAGTAAAGTGACAATGGTGCAATACCACGTAGTATCTCAGAATCAGGAATATACAATTTTGAATTGTTTAAACACAATCCACAGTCTTAAAAATAAAATCAGAAACCATCCACAGTTATATAATTGTCAATTAAATGTTACACACTTAATAGTTGATGTAATAGTCAATATCTAGTATGGAATGTTGAAAGCAGTTTTATAGTCTGATCTTGTTGGACTCTGTTGGGAATGTTTCTTGAATAGATATGTGACTGGCCAAGATGGGTAAACACAAGACAAGAACAAGTAAAGTTCTACCACGATTTCAGTAGTGTTCACTGTTTTCTTTGTCAGGTAAAAGTGAACAGCAAGAATTACAAACTTTACATATGTACAAGGTGTGCTGTAAAAGGATGTTTGTTTACAGGCATGTAAAAGTACTTTGTAACTAGTGTGATTAAAATAATGTATAAAGATAAATAGCAAAAACAGTACTCATCTGTGAACTTGCAAAATCAATTCCCTGTTTTATATTACATGAAATAAAAACAGTTTTAGTTTTCTTGAACCGCTTTTCTAGAAATACTTGAAAAGGAATACGGACAGAAATTATTATTTTTACCCTTGGGCATTGCTATAAAAATAGTTAAAAAAGAAAACAAACCAAGGGGATTTCTCTGGTGGTCCAGTCGTTAGGAATCTGCCTTGCAATTTGGAGGATGCAGGTTTGATCCCTGGTCTGGGAACTAAGATCCCACATGCCACAGAGCAGCTAAGTCTGTGCCCCCACAACTAGAGAGTCCGTGTGCCACAGCGGAAGATCCCTCATGGTGCAACTAAGACCTGATGCAGCCAAATAAGTCAATAAATATTGAAGGGGAAAAGAAGACCAACAGCCAAGAGTACTGGAATGCCTGAGTCCAGAATGAACCCAGATATTTGGCCATATAGAATATTATTGACTTCAAGAGTAGGAGTAATAATGAAGGATTTATAAGCAGTTTTTAATCAATAAGAGGCATTTTGATGTTTTTGCCACCGGAAAACAAAAGCTGTAGCATCCACAGCTTTAGTGTAGCATCATTAAAGTTCTGAGAAGTCTGTTTTATATAGCTTCAACTCAGTTGAAAGTGTATTTATTTTTATTTATATTTATTTAAGGTCAACTAAAATTGACATCAAATATTTTTATAGATGGTATTACAGTGTCTTAATGAACAGAGATTTAAATTTTAATATAATTGGTTTTATCAGTGTTCTCGTTTAGTGACTTTATTTAGTTTTGTATTTTTCTCACTCCTGGGACTCTGAATACATGAACTATAGACGTTCTGTCCTAAGTATTGCTTAACTTTGGTTTTCAGATACTTCGTCTCATCTTTCTGTGCTGTACTGTGTGTTTATGTCTTAAATTTTCCCTTCTAGGTGAGCACTTCTCTTGTTTAATCCTTTCAGTCAGTTTTTAGTTTAATAATGATATATAAATGAAATGATGTATCAGTGATATACTAGTGAAATGATATGTTTCATATGTAGAAGTCTACCGTGTCTTTGTGATTCCATTTTTAAATTTCTTTAAGCATTTCAAGGTCTTTAGCCTCTGAAGATTCTGATACCAGAAGTCCTTGGGGTGGGGAAGGGCCAGTTGTTTTTGCTAGCTTTCTCCATGAGGTCTTACCTCCCTATATTTGTGGTGATCTTCAGTTTTATGCTTTGGCTTGATCCTAATTTGTGGAAAATTTGTAAGTCAAAATGGAGGATGCTTTTCTCCCAGAAGGCTTGGAGTTGTTTTTGCCTGGAACCAGAGATTTAAATAACTTCAAGGTCTCAATGGTCTAGACTCAAGGCAGGGGTTCCAAGCTCTCTATAATCCTTTATTTGATTGAGCATTTCCCTTCTTTTCTTCTCCACATTCCTTCTTGTCATACTCATAGCTACATTTTTGAAGTGAGTCTTTTTTTTGTTACTGTGTAGTACTTTTTGTTGCAGAAATTTTTTGTTTCTTCAAAACTTGCTCCACATTGGTTATTGACTAGAGTTTCAGAAAGAAAAGAAAGCACTGCTGTAAAATTTTGTAGGTATTTTGGTGTATAAAAATGCAAAAAGGAAAAAAAAATGCAAAAAGGGAAAGAGGTCTGTTTTTAAAGTAAAAAGTTTGGAGAATGTGAGATATTTTCATGGAAAGGAAGCAGCAAAAAGAGCTATCGTGTCACACATTGTAATTAACTTTAAAGCAAAATGAATTTCACATGAGTCTAATTTTATTCTTATGTGTAAAGATCCTAAGGAAACCCTCTATTTTAAATGTGTCCAAGGCTCTCATTTTAGTTTTTGAAAGATTCAATTTTCCCACATTACTGTGTGAAATGGATTGATTTTGAAGTCTTTAAAACAACCAAGTTTTCTTTCCTCATGTGTATTACCTTTGAAACTTCAAGGGCTTATTACAGCCTTATGAATTGGTGGCAGTAATTTACATTAGCCTATCTTTAAAGTAAGTTGAAATTTGGAAGGTGGTCTTCTGTTTGGATCATGTTACTCTAGTAGGTGTTAGCTGGGCTGCAGTAAGGGTCATAGAAAGGGATGGTGAGAGCCAAATGAGGACAAGCGTAATCTTGTAAAAAGTACTAAATAAAAGTATCTGAAAACTTTACTGAGAAACTTTAATAATTTTTTTTAGTATTTTCTCAGAGTTTGTAACACCTGGGAGGTGGCTCTTTTCTTATTTTAATGATTAGCTTTTTTAATGAAATTTTTTTCATAAATTTATATATTTCAGAAATTTTTTTGGGGTCACTTTGGGTCCAGCTTAGAGCTGGGCATGTGGCAGTGAAACTCAGGAGAGAGATGAAGGCTCAAAGCATTGTATGGAAAGAGCTGTGTGGGGATAACGTTGTAGGTGTTGAGGATAATGGCAGGTGGGGTGGGGAGGAGAAACATGTGGGTTGGATGTGGACATTGTTGAAGAAAGATATTAATGTCTTATGTAAATAAGGTCCTGTGATCAAGTAACATTTGGGAAATGTAGAGTTAAAGCAGAGTTAAACAGGCTCCCTTGCAGCGTGACCTCTTAGAAACTTCCGAGTACCTGCTGGCACTGTGACTTTATAAGAGGAGGAGAAAAGGACACCAACATTTTTTGACCATAGCCACTTGTAGGGGTAATGTTCATTATAAATATTTTAGGGAAAACTAGTTTGCTGTGATTTTTGCAATATTTCTCTGTATTAGATGGGAGGGCTCCTTACTGGTTTGGTTTCTAATGTGGCATATTGCTTCCCTGTGTTGCTTCAATTTCCCAGTGACCTAGCACAGTCATTGTAGAACATTCTAGATGCTCATAGTCCCAAAAAGAAGGAGCTCCTTGGCCTGGATGTGCCCTGTGTTCAGTGACCCAGGCCCAGAGTTCAAGGGTGTGAATTCAGACTTAGCGCGGTCTCTTTATGTAGGTTTATAGAGGCATCGTTCACGCTGATGCCAGTTTGGGGGTACTTATTTCCTCTGTGAAGTCCAAAACCTGATCCTCAAACAGATCCTGAGTGGCTATGGTAATAAAAATTTAGGAGTTCTTTCAGATTACTGTCTGATTCTTGTTAGGTGGATGATACAGAGATTGAAAAGAAGGATCCTTGATAAACTTCTCATTTACACATATGTGCACAAATTATGGTCCAATGGTGAATTATTTCAGTAAACCAGGCAGAGACAGGGTAAATAGACACACAGAGCAGGGCATGCCTAGAATGCACTGGGTTATTGGGGTAAAGGGAAATGGGGACCAGGGAGGAAACATTTGCTCAGTGGAGGTCAGGTGAGTTGCAATACTGCTCAAACACCTGTTGGACATTCTATGCTGCTGCTGCTGCTGCTAAGTCGCTTCAGTCGTGTCTGACTCTGTGCAACCCCATAGACAGCAGCCCATCGGGCTCCCCCGTCCCTGGGATTCTCCAGGCAAGAACACTGGAGTGGGTTGCCATTTTCTTCTCCAATGCATGAAAGTGAAAAGTGAAAGTGAAGTCGCTCAGTCGTGTCCAACTCTTAGCGACCCCATGGACTGCAGCCTGCCAGGCTCCTCCATCCATGGGATTTTCCAGGCAAGAGTCCTGGAGTGGGATGCCATCGCCTTCTCCATGGACATTGTATGGAATAGCTTTATTTGAGGGGATGGAGTCTGGGAAGAGGCATTTGTCTGTGAACATGCATTGGTGTATAGACTTTCTGAAGAGACTTGATGGCTTTAAGCTTTGAATGGTTTGGCAGATTTCCAGCCTGTCATTGTGGGGCTTGTTTGTAGCTGGTGTCTTTCTGGAGACTACTTTTACACTAAATCAGTTCTGTCCCCAAGCCCGAAGTGAAGCAGCTTTTATTAGAAGCTTTGCCAGTGTTTGTGTATGGTGACTGTATGCCAGGGTGGGAAGAATGTAGCAGTTTTATATATTTGCCTGTCATAAATTTTAGCTCCTTGGATCTTTGTTGATTTTTAGTGCTGAGAGAAGAGGATGGTATATTGCATTTTAACGTGATCAGAACTGAAAGCATAGAGTTTATAAGTGAAGGCCTAGAGTCAGAAAGATTCAGGCTTATCTTTGCCACCCACTGCTCTAGGAGTACTAGGTTTTCCATTTGTTCATTTGGGTATGACATTGCTTATGTTACAGGATTATTTTGAGTAGATGTAGGCTGCCGTCTCTGGGGTCGCAGAGTCAGACATGACTGAAGCGACTTAGCAGCAGCAGCAGTGTACATGTATGTGCAGTATAGTGAGATAGACTGTGGTGTCACACTTCTCCCAAGTGACAAATGAGGTGTCCTCCTTGTCTGAATCTCTGAAGGAGACCTGGTGCTCTTTAGAGTTTGAGTAGAACCTGTCCTTCTAGGCAGCTAGCGAGTTCAGTCAGTAGTGGAGAGCAGATGTTGGAGAAGGAATTTGGAATAGGATTTATTCTCAGCCCCTTATTATACCTGTTATTCTTAATATTTTAATAACCTCTTTTATTGAAATTATGTGACTTTTTATCTTAGCAAAAGAAATTAAGTTTTAACATTATGGCAGCCTTGGCCCTTGCCCCTTGCCCAGAAGAAGCTGATGCCAACATATTATTAATATTTGCCCATTAATGGGAAGAATTTCAGTAGTGAATTTCATAGGACTTTTTTTTTTCTATCACTTTATCACATGTTTGGCTTTTGTTTTGTTTCCAGTAAGATTTACTGGAGAATAGTGGAAACATTTGTCAGTTCTCAAATATAAGAAGTTTTATTTTCTAAAAGTTTTTATGTCCTTTAGCCTATTTAGTCCTCCGAGCAGCTCTGGGTGGGTACCTCATGCTTTCACAAAGAAAGAATGGGAGCTCTGGAAATTGCAGGGATTTTTGCCCTCGGCAGTGGCAGAGCTGGAGCCATAATCTGGGTCATCTGGCATCATTGTTTTTTCTCTTCCCTCATCCCTTTAGACCCACAGGTCTAGTCATGTCAAGGGATTCAGCCTAAGTTATTTCTGAAAGGTAATATCAGTCAGAAACAAAGATGAGACTTCTTCAAATATAGGAATTTCAGAAGAATAGTTTGTTCCTTAATTTGCAAGCTCATTCAATTTAAAAATGTTTCCTATAATATGGTGCTCATTTATTACTTCAGATTCATTGCCTCAATAATGACTTTTAAATAGGAGGACTCTATTATTAGAGTGATTGGACTGAAGTCTGATTGGACTGGGGTTAAGAGATTGCATCACTATAAATAGAGTGAGATAAAATATTTTACATAATTTGAACTTTTATGAGGTCTCATAAGTTGGGACCTAGGATCTTTTCTAGAAGGATACTTAACTTTGAACAGTTTCCAAATAGCAAGCTTCCTGCTGTGGGTTTTAAGTTATAGAATGGCTGTCTTGGGGAGTTTTGGAATTAAGTGATTTCCCCTGATACTTTTCAGTTATATTACCTGAGGCACAGCTTCATTAACTGCCCCATCAAAAATTTTCCTGACCCAAAAGCTCAAGTAAGTAAGATCAGTACATTGATTATATTGTCATCTAAAGACTATAATGAAAACAGAACAATAAGGAAAATACTAGGCATGGTTATCTATGAAGCCTTGGTATAATTACTGGGTAGGCCCTTTTTGGTATACATAAATAAATTTAATGTCCCTCTTTAATAGTATCATGAGGAGGTTGAAATGGATTTAAAGACACTGCCATTTCATCGTGATTGCAAAAAAAGTGGGTCCAATCACTGATATTTAGTATTTTATCGTGAGAAAAGTTTATGAGAAAAATAGTCTGTAAAAATTGTAAACAGTTGTGAATTAGAGTGCATTAATAAGTGATTGGTAAGTTTTAATAAGACTAGAATCTTTTCCTGTCATTTTAATTTTTATCCCGGTGACTCAACTTTTTCTGTCTCTGTTACCAGCCATGTTGTGTTATTGTTATAAAACTATATTATTCCAACAATTTTACCAAAGTTTAGATAAATATTTTTAGCTGTTATTCTTTGTTTAAAATTCTCCATCAGCATAAGCGGTTGATATTTAGTTGAAGAAGCAGTAAAAGCACAATGATCTGTGACTTAGAATAGTGCTAAGGATTTTTCCAAAATTAGACTTGGGTTTTCAGGAAATGATGTATCACATGCCAAAATTGAATGGGGCTGAAAGAGGGATGACAGAAGATACATTTTGTTAGTGGTGTCTTGAGATGATGGCTCATGTTTAATGACTTAAGTAATGTGCAAATAAGCTAAAAACCAGAAAACCCCCCAAACTAAATAGTGTTCCAAGGATGGAAAGCATGCTGCAGATCATATGCTTTGAATCAATGATGTGTTTTTTTTTACTAACAGCTGATGGGAGTAGGTCCTTAATTCTCTGTCGTTTGGCATAATTTTATACTAATATTTATATAGAACCACATTTTGCTGGTATTAATCTTGGATAATTAATCACGGATCTGTATAAATATATATATGTGTGTGTGTATGTGCCTTGGATACTTATTGCTTTATTTTTTAAATTTCTAAGCGAGTTAAAATATACAGTATAATAATTTTGGCAGATGATGGTTTGATCAGTAAATGTTATCTTTATGAGTTTATTAATGTTTGTCTTTTTTCCCCCTTCTCTCTCTTCCCTGTTTCTAGGGTGTGGATGAATGGAACATAGCTCGCCTAAACACGGTCTTGGATGTGGTTGAGGAAGAGTGTGGTATTTCTATTGAGGGTGTAAACACCCCTTATCTATATTTTGGCATGTGGAAAACCACATTTGCATGGCACACCGAGGATATGGACCTCTACAGCATTAATTATCTCCACTTTGGAGAGCCCAAGTCTTGGCAAGTTGCATGTTTAATATTCATTTGCTTTGGAATTGTGAGATCTGAGCAATAGGAACCCATTGAAGATGGTTTTTTTCCCGTTTTTCTGGCAGAGTCAGATTTATATGAGCTGTAAGAAAGTTCTTGACTGTAACAATTAATTATTGCAGAGTCTTCCACTCTGCCTAGGGTTTTGCTCAAAACCGTAAAGCTAATGGTGATTTGTATATCCAAATTTGGCCTACAGACCATTTTGTGGGTCATGGATTGATACGTATTTTAGTCTCAAAGAATTTGGCATCTTGAACTTCTCTGAGCATTTGCTGGAAGGTATGGGGAATGTAAGTTAGGAGTGAAAATTCACTTCCTGGATGTACCTAGGGATTTTCTGGTCTAATCTCTGAATAAATGACAGATTCCATTTAGTATGTGGTGAGTAGAGGGATAGGAGGCATGAAAAAGGAGGCCTGTTACCACTTTTTTGGTGGTGGATATGGGGAGAAGAATAAGAATGTGAATGTGTGTTCTTAACTTGCAATTACCTGTGTCATCTTTCTGAGCAGCAATTTTAAGATTTATTGTTCTGTAGAATGCATCATTCATGAATGCATGAATTTTGGCGACTTCTAGGATTTACCCTCGGAGAAGACAGTGGCACCCCACTCCAGTACTGTTGCCTGGAAAATCCCATGGATGGAGGAGCCTGGTGGGCTACAGTCCGTGGGGTCGCTAAGAGTCAGACACGACTGAGTGACTTCACTTTCACTTTTCACTTTCATGCATCGGAGAAGGAAATGGCACCCCACTCCAGTGTTCTTGCCTGGAGAGTCCCAGGGATGGGGGAGCCTGGTGGGAGGCTGTCTGTGGGGCCGCACAGAGTCGGACACGACTGAAGCGACTTAGCAGTTAGCAGTAGCAGAATGCATCATATGGTACCCAGCACAAATTTGTGATTGTTATTCTGTCAGTCACCCTGGAGTTCTTTGTGGTCAGCCAGTTTCATGTTTGAACTTAATTTTGTTGGTTTTAGTCTTAGGAAGGGCTTTCTAGGTCGTGTAGTGGTAAAGAATCCACTTGCTAATGCAGGAGAGACGGGTTCAATCCCTGGGTTAGGAAGTTCCCCTGGCGAAGGAAACGGCAACCCGCTCCAGTATTCTTGCTTGGGAAATCGCACGGACAGAGGAGCCTGGAGGGCTATGTTTCGTGGGGTCAGAAGAGTCAGACACGCCTGAGTGACTGAGCACAGTCTTAGGAGAGCTTAAATATCAGTTCTATTTTTTTTTTTTTATAATACACATATGTGGAGAATAATTCACAGACAAAAGTACACGAGGTATCAACTTGACAAGGCAGGAAATACTGAATATGCTCTTTCTGCTGGTTGTGAACACGATAGGATGCTCTTCAGGTGCTTGTGTCAGCCCAGTAGCTTTCTTGCCTCCAATTTAAAGGTAATGGCCTCTTTTCAAGTTCTCCTGCTGATCAGGTTTTGAGTGCAATGTATAATTTCTGTCCGCATCTTGCTATTACTTGCCCTTGAGGTTTCATCATTTGGTGAAGTGTGAAGTTGTAAGCTTTCTCCAGCAAATTCAAATACAGCAAAAGTTCATAATGATCAAAAATGACATTTAATCAGCAGGAAAGCTTTTGGTGGAAGGGCAAAGCTCTTAGGACCTAGAAAAGAAATCCAGGCGTTTTCTGTTTTGTGATGGAGTTTTATGATCTGAGAAAAATTTAGTGAGAAGTTTTGTAACTCATTTTTAATAGTGCTTTACTTACACATTTTGTTTGGAAAATTTTTAGCATTCTACTCTCTTAATGGAATAAATAAGATGTAAACATTTTAAATAGGTGGTCTAGGAACTAGACTTTGACAGAATGGGATGGAAAGATGATTTCTTACACAAGTGTTTGTTGAGGACCAGCTTGTGAGCACACGCTCTAGGCCTGTGAGTCTCTCGTCTTTCTTCAGCACCATGGTAGAGTCTTTTGGAGTGTCATCCTTCAGTACTTTTGGGAATCGACTTTGAGAGACTCAGAGAAATATTTTAAATAATGTGTAGGCTCCTGGGCAGTTTCTTAGCTGCATGGTTTCTGTTACTCACTTTTGTTGTGAGTAAAATAGGCAAAATGGGTAAATTCAATATCTTGGTGAAATCTATTATATAAGCAATTATATACTTCCTTTAAGAAATCTGGTTAGGGGTTTCCCTGGTGGTCCAGTGGTTAGGACTCTGTGCTTGCACTGCAGGGACCACAGATTGCATCCCTAGTTAGGGAACTAAGATCTTGCAAGCCTCATGGTATGGCAAAAAAAAAAAAAACCCTGAAAAGTTAGTCGCAAAACTTTTCCGTAGATTTGAAGAAATTCATGACAATCATGACAATGCCTGGGACATTTTAGTATTGGAGGAGTTGAAATGAAGTCTCTGCTTTCTTATTAAGAAAAGTGATTTATTTTTATAAAGTTATTAAGACAGTAGTAACTTCCCTTCTCTCTTGGGCCAAGACTTATCTCCTAAAGATTGCTTGGGCATCTTTGGTGGCTCAGATGATAAAGAATCTGCCTGCAATGCAGGAGATGCAGGTTTGCTCCCTGGGTTAGGAAGATCCCCTGGAGAAGGAAATGGTGACCCACTTCAGTATTCTTGCCTGGGAAATTCCATGGACAGAGGAGTCTGGTGGGTTATAGTGCATGGGTAGCAAAGAGTCGGACACAATGGTGATTAAACAACAACAAAGATTTCTTAGAGGAGAATATTCTGTTAGGATATGACTGATTCTAGAGTCTTGTTTTTGGAAGAGGGCCACGCTGTTCATGAGTGAGGATAAGTACACTGGATTCCAAAGTATTTCTTTCTCTCAGAGTATCTCTTTCTCTCTAAATACAGAAAATGTATTTTCTGTATTTAGTTATTCTATTCGTTTTTAAGCATATAGACTCCATTATAAGCATTAAGAATAGATTTATACTATCACTATTACCTTTAACCTTGGCCATTATTTATAATGGTAAAATAATAAAACGTAGCAGTGAATTATGACTGTTAATCTACATTCCGTTTTCTAAGATAGCTACTGTAAGAAAAGAGTGATATAAATAACTCTAAGGATTATTCCCCAGTATGCTTATGAATGATTACATTAGCTTGGCATAAATAATTTTGAGGTAAACTTTATTATCATAAAGTTTCCCTGGTGGCTCAGATGCTAAATAGTCTGCCTGCAATGCAGGAGACCCAGGTTCAGTCCCTGGGTTGGGAAGATCCCCTGGAGAAGGAAATGGCAACCCACTCCAGTATCCTTGCCTGGAGAATTCTATGGACAAAGGAGCCTGGTGGGTTATAGTCCACGGGGTTATAAAGAGTCGGACACAATTGAGCCGCTAGCACTTTCACTTTTCTTATTCTTAGCATTCACCTCAGTAACCATCATAATATATTTGAAGTAAGCTTTGAAAGGTGGTAGAAGCATACAAATACATGTAAGTATTGGGAGGTGGGCAGTTGTCTGGCAGACTCAGACTCAAGCAGCAGAAGACAGGGCTGTGGTCCTCACTCTGCTACTGATGTGTGTGGCTTTGGGCAAAGAGCTGTACTTTTGTGGACCAATTTCCTCACCTACAAAATGACAAGGCTAATCAGGATGCACTCCAGTGTTCTAATTCTGTAATTTGTGATAAAAAGCACATGGGTATTTTTACCCAATGTACAAAACGAGAGGATGCGGAGGTGACGTGAAGTTGGGGTGTATGGGTGTGCATGGCACGCACACGCATGTGCCCTTGCTGGTTTTCTTTTCTGGTGTCCTCTCCTTGTTGAGTTGCCTTTACTCTTCTCCAGGGGTGCCCTATTCATGCTTGACTTCTCTGCTCCCTGCAGTGTGTCTTCCTCCTGTCTGGTCTTACTGCCTGGAGTTCAATTTCAGTGACCTTCTCTTCTTCAGTTTTCTCCTTAGGCACCAAGTTCTGGTTACAGGTATTACAAAGACTGCCTAAAATTCTCTCCTTACTTCCACGACTGTGCTTGCTGCTCTTCTTTGCCCTTGTGTTCCTTAGATTTTGCCTCAAGGCTTTCTGGACCATGTGTTGCACCACCTTAGGCTTCTGTCCTTGCACCTTTCAAGTGATTATGTGACCATTTCTGCTGCCCCTTTCCTGTGCCTGCTTTGAAGTTTTGGGGCTGTGGTTTTCCCTTTGAAATTGTCAGCACTTAACACAGGATCTGGCTAGAGGTTTGATGCTCTGTTAAGTAATTCTCATTTTGAATCAATAGAGTATTAAATTGTTTTGGATCAGTCTGTTCAAGAGCAGACAGGATAATATGTAAAATGTTTTATAAAGATTCTTGACTCCAGTGTAATCATTAAGAACACCAAGCTTCCAGAGATTTCTGAGTAGCTGCTGATAGGCCTGGCCTATCAGGTAGAAGCCATGAGACATGGTTTACTGGGTACAACATGTAGCAGATTTTGCCGAGTAAGTGTTCATGAACACAGGTATGTACTGAAGAGACTTTAGAGGAGCTAACGATTTATTTAAACATTTCTAGCATGAAGGTTTAAGGAAAAAGAGAAAGCTTAAAATAGGCAGAAAATTGCTATGGCAGTCAGTGCTACCATATTTATTTTCTTGGAATTAATATTGACTTTGGAGTCAGAAGACCTGTTTTAAAAATCCCAATCCGTCACTTGCCAGCTGAATGACTTAGGGCAAATCACTATACTCCATTCATCATGAATTTCTCTAACTGCCAAACAGAGGCGTGATTTATTCTCTATCTTAATAGCATTGCTTAGAGGATCCTGGGAAATACTGTGTATAAAGGTGTCTTATAAATTGTAAAAGAACTATTCAAATATTAGTAGTTACTGTTGTCTTAATAACTTTATAAAAATAAGTAATTTTTTGGTCATAGTAATTACTTAGAGCCTGAACTCGGCATGATGTGTTTCTGTGTATGATTGAGTGGGAGTTTCAAGGATCAGTAAAATAAAAGTTTATTTCCCAAGCACCATGTATGATAGTGGTTAATTACTGCGAGATACAGAATTTAGATGGTGACTTGAATCTCTGTCTTTGAGAAACTGTGTCCAAATACAGCGAATAAGATAGTTTTAAATTTACTCTGTTGAGACTGAGAGAGGTAAAGTTTAAGGGAACTTGTCTTAAACTATGAAAAGGTCTCAAGTCAGGAGAGAAGTTTCTCCTGGAAGTTTTTTGAAAAATTAAGGATGGGCTGAAACATTTTGGACGTGGCTAAATTTTACTCAGTAAATTGTGCAATTTTGTTAAATGTAGCAATAATAAAGTGTCATATTATTCAGTGTGATATATCTAAATTCCTTGCTTTTTCTTTAGATCAATTTGTTTAGTGCTGTGTAATATTTTAAGTGCACAGATTTTTGCCCCAGAGTCTTGTGTTTTGAGTTCTGGCATTGCTTTTTACTGAGAATATCACCCAGGGAAATTATTGCATAACCCTATGCCTCCTTTTTCTTATTTTATTTCAAAACTTTATTTATTTATTTGATTGCTCTAGTTCTTAGTTATGGCACATTGGATCTTTGATCTTCGTTGCAGCATAAGAGATCTTCAGTTGTGGCATGTGGGATCTTTATAAATATTTATAAATTGAAGTGTTAATAAAATTAACTGCTTAAGTTATTCTGATCATTTAGGCATATCTATGTTATATATTTTTAGGTAATAACACTTTAAAAGGTTTAAAAAATTGGAACTATACCCCCCAGATATGGTATTAATTTTGTACTCAGCTGCTATCTGTATTTGTAGAGAGTCAGAGATAACAGGAAGCAAAAATTTTTATTGGTCAAATGGATGATATTTTAGTTAGACCTCAGTCTGACTTGGAGATAAACACAGCCACACTGGTGCACACACATACATCTCTGCAGTCCAGGCAGTGAGTCCCAAAGACCCCTGCTTAACATCGAGTTCTCTGAGGAGAGTGTCAGGGAGGTCTGGTGCTTGTGATTTTGAAGGTAAATCTCAACGCGTTTTCCTGAAGTGATGAAATGCAGTGTCTTGTCACTCACTGACTGATGACTGTGGGTTCTCATACAGGAACTCTAAACTTGTATTAAGTACTTGTGATACCCCTGATAAGCATAGCAGGAGCTTGTAAATTCCTTCAGGATTCTTATTTCCTTGTAACTACTTTTTCACTTAAAGCCACCACCGTCACCACCTACAAGATCTCCAGTAAACCATTTAAATGAAAAGAGACTGTTGAATCAAATCCTGACTCTTAGGGAAAAATCAGAAGGTTAATGCAAATTTATTTACCATGTAGTTCATGGAAAACAAGGATTAGTGATGCTAGCCTTGCTAATTAACTCTACCAGATATAGTGGTTCACAAATGTTACCTAACTTACTTATCTTTATTCCTCTGTATTTCTCTTCATCCTCTTCAAACTGTTTAGTTTGGAAACCACTTTGTAGAAAATATATGTTACTTAATATTTGTGTAATAAAAATTTTTCTTTGACTCGAGCATATAGGAAAGCAGCTTCTTTTATTTTTAAATTGCACTTCTGCAAGTAGGCTCTGGCAAATAACTGTTACTTCTGTGACACCGAATGTGTTCATTGCTTGTAAGCTTACTTTTCAAGGTGTAGAGCTTCACTAGGACGATGAAGTATGTTCTCTGTCTTTGGTGACTGCAGTTCACTTCATGTGTGCCTCTTTTTGTGTGCCAGGAATTGTGCTAGTCAGTTTAAGAAATCATCTCAGGTAAGCCAGACAACAGGTGTTTCACATAGGTGTTTTTTTGCCCCATTTTTAAACTAAGGACTCTCAAACTGACTTTCAGAGCCTTAACTTCTTTATCTGGGGGACTAGTGAGTCTTGCAGCTGGGATTTTAACTTGATTTAATCAAATCTTCCCATTGATTTAAAGTGAAAAGGGAACAGTGAAGAGGAAGGAATAGGCAAGAAGAAAGAGTGCTTGTGTGTTGTTGTTTTTTTTTTTTTTTTTTATAGCACCAGCTTTCTTTTAATGAGATTTTCTGCAGAACCAAAGAGAAACCAGCCTCTTACATTTTGGGACAAAATAAGAGATTTTCAGAAGGGTAAAATGTGGCTAGATTCCAATCATGTGATAATTGATAGCAGTTATTCAGTTGGGAGGACCATTGTAGGTGAGAGTGGGAGAAGCCACTGGCCCAGCTTTATTTCCTTCAGGTTTGTTCTCTAGATAGCTTTTGGAAATCTGCTTGAAATCAGAAAATCCCACATTTTAGAAAGAATGTGTTTTACCTTGAGGATTTTGTCTTCCTCAGGGAATGAGTGATAATTTTTTATTTAAATGCCTGTTCACATTCAGTTCCCTCAAATGAAGCTATGGAAAAAGCTAGTTTGTCCCTGTTGAGAGCTAAGAGTGCTTTGTCTATCAGACCTTTCCAGTGAAGTGGATGAACCTAGAGCCTGTTTTACAGTGAAGTAAGTCAGGAGGAGAAAAACAGATACCATATGTTAAAGTATATACATGGAATCTAGAAAAATGGTATAGATGAACCTGTTTGTAGGGCAGCAATAGAGATGCAGACATAGAAAACAGATTTGTAGACATGGAGTGGGAGTGGGAAGGAGAGAGTGGAACGAATAGAGAGAGTAGCATGGAAACATATACATTACCATATGTAACATAGATAGCCAGTGAGAATTTGCTGTATGATGCAGGGAGCTCAACTTGGTGCAGTGTGACAACCTGGAGGGGTGGGATGGGGTGGGAGGTGGGAGGGAGGTTCAAGAGGGAGGGGACATATATATACCTATGTCTGATTCATGTTGATGTATGGCAGGAACCAATACAGCAGTGTAAAGCAATTATCCTACAATTAAAAATAAATTGAAAAATAAAGCCTATCGAATAAGAACTGCCAGGATGAGGACCAGCCTAACTCCTGAAGGCTATAACACAGTCCTCTTTACTCTTTCTAGTACTCCTGGTCAGCTAGTTTTTATACTTCATAAATTTCTTCATGTTATTTGGATTTCTTTTTAATACATAAAAATATAATAATGTCTGCATTGAATTTCTTTGGATTGAGAAGGTTTTGTTGAAATTGTCTTGGCTCCTAGAAGTATAAACTAAGAGTTACGTTAGCTCAAAAATGGGCCCCACTTCTCCATGTGTTGCCTTCACTTTTCTCCCTGGCTTCTGTATTCCTCCCTGTGTCACCAGGAATGAAAGCTGCGCCATCGGGGAGGGCCGTGAATTTTCCTGGCATGGATTCTCTTCCAGTCTCTTGTATAATCACTGAGGCTCAGGCCAACGGTCGGAAAGTATTGTGATTGTCCTGGCTTGGTCACAGGTCTGCCTCTGTGGTGGTGAGGGAAGAGACATGAAGAATGGCAGCCCCCATCAGAATTCCATGTTTGTGTTTGGAGGAGAGGGTGGACGCTATTACCTGAATTTTGCTGCACAACAGGAGTAAAACCCAGTCTCCTACAGATAACAGACAAAGAAAAGTCCCAAATAAGTTCAGATATTTGCTTAAAAATCTTAGGAAGACTGATTCAATTAACTTCAGTTCAGTTCAGTTGCTCAGTTGTGTCCGACTCTTTGCGACCCCATGAATCCCAGCACTCCAGGCCTCCCTGTCCATCACCAACTCCTGGAGTTCACTCAAACTCACGTCCATTGAGTCAGTGATGCCATCCAGCCATCTCATCCTCTGTTGTCCTCTTCTCCTCCTGCCCCAAATCTCTACCAGCATCAGAGTCTTTTCCAATGAGTCAACTTTTCTCATGAGGTGGCCAAAGTACTGGAGTTTCAGCTTTAGCATCATTGCTTCCAAAGAACACCCAGGACTGATGGGGCTCTTAATTTATTTTCTATGAGGTTTGAAAAGATGTCCTTTGGGGGTGTTTCCTTAAGATGAGATAATATATATATATATATATATATTTAGGATATTAAGATTATTAAAATGTATGCTTGTTTAACTTATTGTAAAAGCATTTCTAGCAATTGATCGCTGACTTTTACTCGAAGCAGAGGCAGTTGACACAGTCCTCTTTATACACTGAACTGAAAACTAAAGAATATATAGTTTGTAAGTTTCTTTTTCTGACGACTTGAACCAACATTGCTCTCTTTTCTTGTGATTTATATATTAAATATTTTAACAGTCAGTTTGACCACTTTGTTATGTCCTGTTCTTTTAGAACTTTTTTTTTTTTCTCATTGATTTGTGTGTTTTGGTCTTGTCTCCTCAAGGAGACTTTTGGCTTCTTGAGGGCAGCCCCACAGCATCTTTGTAAGTCTCATCACCACAGGCCCATGCTGCTAAGTCGCTTCAGTCATGTCCAACTCTGTGCAACCCCATAGACGGCAGCCCACCAGGCTCCCCTGTCCCTGGGATTCTCCAGGCAAGAACACTGGAGTGGGTTGCCATTTCCTTCTCCAATGCATGAAAGTGAAAAGTGAAAGTGAAGTCGCTCAGTTGTGTCTGACTCTTAGCGAGCCCATGGACTGCAGCCTACCAGGCTCCTCCATCCATGGGATTTTCCAGGCAAGAGTACTGGAGTGGGGTGCCATTGCCTTCATAGATGTGTTTAATTGCTGAAGCAGGTTTTTGGGGGATCTGCTCCCTTCTATGTCATACGTGTACAGCACCATGCTGCTTTCAGGCTTCATTGATCTTTTTATAATATTCTTTTTGGTTTCTTATGGGTAAATATTATAAAATTAACCTATAAAATAAAGCAGTCATGTATCCTGTGTGATGTCTTGAATACAATCAACCTGATATATAGGAAATTTTTAGACGTTAACAAAAAACTGTTAGAAATTTTTAGACACTTTTACTACATTTTGGTTTTCAAGTGATGATAACAGATTTGATAGCTTACCAGAGAGAAATCCACAGATAGTACAAATCCAACCTTCTTTCTTTCCTCCAAGTGACTAATATGAGGCTTCATGCATGACACTTCCAGAATGTTATTTTACAATGTATATTTCTGAGTGTACATTGCATCTAGTCGTGTGATGTCTGAAATGATCTGACCAGATACAAAATAGGCCCATGTAACAATCTTCCTTGAAGTGTGGTTAAAAAAAAGTGAATGTCCTTGGAGAAGGCATTACACATCAACAAGGGCTTGAGTTAGATGGGTTGCTGTCATCGTCTTTGCTCCTCTAAGTTACCTCTCAGCCCACTTGAATGAAGAAGATTAATATAATCTAGGGAATGTCAGGTGTTGGCAGAAACATGTGACCATTTGCTGTCCCTCTTTTCCTAATTTTATTGAGACATAATTGACATACATCACTCTGTAGGTTTAAATCATTCAGTGCAATGGTTTGATTTACATATATTGTGAAATGATTGCCACAGTCAGTTCAGATCAGTTCAGTCGCTCAGTCGTGTCTGACTCTTTGTTACCCCATGGACTGCAGCACGCCAGGCCTCCCTGTCTATCACCAGCTCCTGGAGTTTACTCAAACTTATGTCCGTTGAGTCGGTTGATGCCATCCAACCATCTCATCCTTTGTTGTCCCCTTCTCCTTCCGTCTTTGATCTTTCCCAGCATCAGGGTCTTTTCCAATGAGTCAGCTCTTCACATCAGGTGGCCAAAGTATTGGAGTTTCAGCTTTAACAACAGTCCTTCCAGTAAATATTCAGGACTGATCTCCTTTTGGATGGACTGCTTGGATCTTCTTGCAGTCCAAGGGACTCTCAAGAGTCTTCTTCAACACCACAGTTCAAAAGTATCAATTCTTTGGCACTCAGCTTTCTTTATAGTCCACCTCTCACATCCATACATGACTACTGGAAAAACCATAGTTGTGACTAGATGGACCTTTGTTGACAAAGTAATGTGTCTGCTTTTTAATATGTTGTCTAAGTTGGTCATAACTTTTCTTCCCAGGAGCAAGCATCTTTTAATTTCATAGCTGCTGTCACCATCTGCTGTGATTTTGCAGCCTCCAAAAATAAAGTCTGTTACTGTTCCCCCATCCATTTCTCATGAAGTGATGGGACCGGATGCCATGATCTTTGTTTTCTGCATGTTGAGTTTTTAGCCAACTTTTTCACTCTCCTCTTTCACTTTCATCAAGAGGCTCTTTAGTTCTTCTTCACTTTCTGCCATAAGGGTGGTGTCATTGGCATATCTGAGGTTGTTGATATTTCTCTCGGCAATCTTGATTCTAGGTTGTGCTTTATCCAGCCTGGCATTTCACATGATGTACTCTGCATATAAGTTAAATAAGTGGGGTGACAATATACAGCCTTGACGTACTCCTTTCCCAGTTTGGAACCAGTCTGTTGTTCCATGTCCAGTTCTAACTGTTGCTTCCTGACCTGCATACAGATTTCTCAGGAGGCAGGTCAGGTGGTCTGGTTTTCCCATTTCTTTAAGAATTTTCCACAGTTTGTTGTGATACACATAGTCAAAGGCGTTGGCATAGTCAATAAAGCAGAAATAGATGTTTTTCTGAAACTCTGTTGCTTTTTCGATGATCCAACAGATGTTGGCAATTTGATCTCTGGTTCCTCTGCCTTTTCTAAAACCAGCTTGAACATCTGGAAGTTCATGGTTCATGTATTGCTAAAGCCTGGCTTGGAGAATTTTGAGTATTACTTTACTAGCGTGTGAGATGAGTGCAACTGTGCGGTAGTTTGAGCATTCTTTGGCAATACCTTTCTTTGGGATTGGACTAAAAACTGACCTTTTCCATTCCTGTGGCCACTGCTGAGTTTTCCAAAGTTGCTGGCATATTGAGTGCAGCACCTTCACAGCATCATCTTTCAGGATTTGAAATAGCTCAACTGGAATTCCATCACCTCCACTAGCTTTGTCCATGGTGATTGCCACAGTAGGTTCAGCTAATATTCATTTTTGCATATAGATACAATAAAAAGAAAAAAGGAAAAAAATTCTTCTTATACAGTAATAAGAATTCTTAGGATTAACTCTCTTAACTTTCCTGTGTATCATACAGCATTGTTGCTATAGTCATCATGTTGTTCATTGCATCTCATGTACTTATTTATCTTATAACTGGAAGTTTGTACCTTTTGACCATTTTCCTCCAATTCTGCCTCTCCTCACCTCCTGCCTCTGGTAACCACAAGTCTGATCTCCTTTTCTGTGAACTGATGTCTTTAAAAAAAAAGAAAAAAATCTGCATGTAAGCGAATACTTTTTTTTTTTAAAATTTAAGGCTGTGTACTTTTTTTTTGGTTTGTTTGTTTTGAATATTACTTGAGTTGTCGTTGGGTAGCTTGGTTGCTTTGGGTAATGTGCACTTTTGAAAGCCTCTCAATTTTCAAAGAGGTTTCCAACTGTAAAGTAGCTGTGTAGGTAATTTTCCCTTGAAGATTAAACTTCAATCATAGGAAATCTCCTTGAAAATGCTTCAGTACTTTGTTGGAGTTAATTGTGTTAAAACTCTGTAAGCCAGTTGTAGTGGAACTCTTTAAGCTAGTGATACTTTTTCTTACGGATGATATAATTATCCTTTGAATAAATGATCACTTCAAAAGTATACCATCCACTGAAGATTTCCAAATACGGTAAGATTGTTTTTCCTTGGGAAAGTACTGGTTTTGGTAAATTTTTGATAGGAACAAATAATTTCTTATGGACATGTTTTTATTTCCAATTTTTGAAGTTACTATTTTTTTTATTCTTCTTGAAATGGCATTTTGTTTCTGTTATATTAATGCTTGATTCTGTAAAACACTGCGTCTGTGTTTGGTGATTTTTGGTTTTGTTTGTTTGTTTGTTTCCTGTTTGTTCATTAAATATTTATGGAGTCACCCACCTGTCAGGTACTGGTCTTGGTGCTAGTAATACCATGGTGAATAAGACAGAATGGTCTTTAGGAAACTTACAGTTTATAAGCATAGCTTTTATTACCCCCACACTCCATTTTATTTTCTAGCAGTAGCATAACACCTGTTCTTAGCAAAATTTTATTGGATTCCAAGTCTTACGTGAATCAAATTCTTATTCTGAGTATTCATGCGTAAACCAGAAAAAATTTTCCTGTGATGGGTCCTCACTTTGGAAGACACTGGCCTAGCATGGAGGTTCTCAAACTCCATAAATGAAAATTTCTTCAGAAGGTCAAATTATACAAAATTTGAAAATAAAGGCAGAGATGACCTGCCTGAAATGTGTATCATGAAACTCTCCCTCAGCAACTCTTTCCTTCAGGAAGCCTCAGGAAACCCTGATGCCCTGTGGGATGCCACAGAAAACAGGAAATCAGTCATCTCGTACTAAAAAACCACTGCACTTCTGAATGTATTATTTGTTGAGTATTTTGAACAGATCAGTATTAAAACATAAAGATTTCTTTAATATTGTCTGGTCAGGAAGCAACAGTTAGAACTGGACATGGAACAACAGACTGCTTCCAAATAGGAAAAGGAGTACGTCAAGGCTGTATATTGTCACCCTGCTTATTTAACTTATATGCAGAGTACATCATGAGAAATGCTGGACTGGAAGAAACACAAGCTGGAATCAAGATTGCCAGGAGAAATATCAATAACCTCAGATATGCAGATGACACCACCCTTATGGCAGAAAGTGAAGAGGAACTCAAAAGCCTCTTGATGAAAGTGAAAGTGGAGAGTGAAAAAGTTGGCTTAAAGTTCAACATTCAGAAAACGAAGATCATGGCATCCGGTCCCATCGCTTCATGGGAAATAGATGGGGAAACAGTGTCAGACTTTATTTTTGGGGGCTCCAAAATCACTGCACATGGTGACTGCAGCCATGAAATCAAAAGACGCTTACTCCTTGGAAGGAAAGTTATGACCAATCTAGATAGCATATTCAAAAGCAGAGATGTTACTTTGCCAACAAAGGTTCGTCTAGTCAAGGCTATGGTTTTTCCTGTGGTCATGTATTGTGAGAGTTGGACTGTGAAGAAGGCTGAGCGCCGAAGAATTGATGCTTTTGAACTGTGGTGTTGGAGAAGACTCTTGAGAGTCCCTTGGACTGCAAGGAGATCTAACCAGTCTATTCTGAAGGAGATCAGCCCTGGGATTTCTTTGGAAGGAATGATGCTGAAGCTGAAACTCCAGTCCTTTGGCCACCTCATGCAAAGAGTTGACTCATTGGAAAAGACTCTGCTGCTGGGAGGGATTGGGGGCATGAGGAGAAGGGGTCGACAGAGGATGAGATGGCTGGATGGCATCACTGACTGGATAGACGTGAGTCTCAGTGAACTCCGGGAGTTGGTGATGGACAGGGAGGCCTGGCGTGCTGCGATTCATGGGGTCACAAAGAGTCGGACACAACTGAGCGACTGATCTGATCTGATCTGATCTGATAGTTGATATCAACTAATACTTTATAATACCTTTTTCTTGATGCAGTTGTCTCACTTACGATGGTCTACACATGTGGCTGCTAGATATTATTTTTTCTATCTAATTGTTCTGTCAGGAAATGGGCCACAGATGGGCATAGGGTAAGGCCAAGCTCTGGCTGAATTCCTTTTCTCAGAGGCTTTTTATTTTGTCTCTGAGGGCCTCAGCTCAAACACCTCATTCTCCAGGTCATAGTTAGAGATGACCAGCTTGTATTTGCAGGTCGAATGCTTAAGTGACACCTCCTTACAAACACATGCATTGTAATTGTTTGTTGTAGCATGTGTTGCTCAGGAAACCAATTTTGAGACTCAGGTGTGTGCTGGCAGTATCTAGGATAGTGCTCTGCACGCATCCGCTGTGGGGAGGGAGGAAGGCAGGACTGGGCATAAGGAAAAGTTGACTGCCTTCAAACCCTGGGCAGATTCCAGAGGCAGCTCTGGTCCTGACAGGGCCTCAGGGTCCCAAATGGAGGCAAGAGGGCCAGGGCTCAATACTCAGGCTCGGAGCATTCATTGCATATTGGCCACCATTCCCTCCCTCTCCAGGGAGCATGATCATGAGGAAGGGAACTAGACCCTGGGTGAGTATCACGTGGGGACAAGGAGCATCCCTTTGCTGAAAGTGCTGAGGGCCTCATCCAGCAGTGGGGGTGGCGGGTGGTTACCACCAAAGCAGCCCTTATAGTCACAGTTTCTGTTTCTCACATTCATCTATTTTTATTTAAGAACTGAAAATGAAGTAAGCAGTGTTCTGTTTTCACAGTTAACTAACGAGATTTCATAATATAAAATATTACTGCTTAAACTTTAATAAATGAGCAAATGGTGAATCTTGTTAACATCAGTAATGTGGAAATGTAACATAATCACACATATAAAAATCTATAGTTCAGCCTTCTTTTTGACACAATTAGGAATAGGCCTTAATTAAAAAGTGTATGGTAAATTACTTCAGAAATATTGAGTTTTCTGAAATATAATTTAGGCACTTTTTGATTCATGAAGCTTTTTGTAACAAGAACCAAAGATAAGTTTTGAGTAGTGATTTGATGGCTTTGTTTTTTGTAATTGCACTTTATTTAAAATGTCATTATCATTTGCCTGGTATGTATTATTACTTTAGTTTCAAAGGTAGTGATTTTTTTCAATTGCGAATTTTAAAAATGGGTAATGTAAGAAGGGTAGCTGGGAGAAGTATTCTGTGTGAATATTGGACTTTGGCCTGTTAGCAGGCAGAAAACTTTTACTTCCAAAAGTTGGCTCACTCTGCAGTAATTGCAGTGATCATTGTAAATGGTGTGGGTTTTCCTTGGGAGGGATGGGCTTGGTAGCCCCTGTCACTTCCTTCCTCTTGGCATCTTGGTGTGACTGATGAGGAAACAGGATTGGGATATGGGGCTGGAGAGCACATCTTGGGCTCTAGACTCAGATCTGGGCTTGGGTACCAGTCTATCATCGACTTTGCTTAACAAAATTAATCCCTCTAAACCTTAGTTTTGTCATCAGTAAAATGGAGGTGTTAATAAGAGAACTTCAATCACAGGATCTTAGCACGAGGTTTGGCATATTATAAGTGCTTGATAATGGTAGCTGTGATGAGCGATGTAATTTTATTGGTCAGTTTTTCTTTTCACTCAGCTTTCAACACTTTAGTAACTATTGAAAGTATAACTTGCTTATGCTCGTACAAGAAGGAAAGGCCATTTAGAGTTGTCTGTCAGAAAACTAATCTTTGGGGACTTGAGCTTGAATCTTCGTGTGAGATGACAGAGTGAAACAGCAGGAAGAAGAGGAAATATATGCAAAGGAGGGCAGGGCGACTTCACACACAGCCTCCATCAGGGAAAGGGAGCTGAGGTCTGTGCTGTTTCAGGACTGACCTGCCTGAGCGTGGCCTGGACTTGGAAATGGAGCTCCTCTTGGTGGCCCTTGGCTTGGTGAAACTGTCCTTGATGGTTTCCTGAAAGAAATTAGGGGGACATTGGGGATTATCAGAGAAATGGGAGTTACCCTCTGAGTAGTGCTGGTAAACATTTCTGATGGACTAATGCTCTGAACATATCTTGAAATGAGCAATACAGAGACCAGTTCATAGACAAAGCCTTAATCAAAGAAATGGATCTAGTACCAATTGAAAAACAGTTTCACCAACTGACAGTTTGAAATGTCAGCCTGATACTATTCAGTTAAAGATAATGTGTGTAAATTTCAGCCACCAAGATAACACCATTTTGGGTCTATTCTTTGAGTAAACCACCCAAAGATGTGCTTAGAAGGATTATTCTGTTTTCCTTGGCCTTCAGATTAGATCTCTCCTCCCTCTAATTTATAAAAGATGCTAATTTTAAATAAAATATCTAATTAGTATGTTACTAGTTTATTAGTGATTCATGGTTTCTTAATGTTAGCAGAACTGTTTGTCATATTCATTATGTCTGAAACAAATACACTGTCCTAAAGGGTAAATGAAGAATTAGTAATTTCAGCAAATCAATACGTATGTGTGGGTATGCAATGGTAGACATAATGGTGGTTTTCAAAGGATACAGAGAAGTATAAAACACACTTATATCTTCAAAGAATTAAGAATCAGTTGCCTAATTGAGCAGTGGTGGCACAGAGTACCCAGTTGTGAAGCAGACACTCTCACTGTACTAGGTAGGTTAAAAGGGATAATTTATTTGAGAATTCCTGTGTGGTGGTGGGTATTCTGTCACAGAACACGGTGCCTATCCACACAAAAGTGATTTATTCATACCACACAACAGCTAGCTGTGGAAAGCAGTAGATGATAAACACTATGTGAGAAGTATAATGGAAGGTCTCTGGAAGGTAGGAAAGAAGTAGAATTGCTGAGGTTTCCAGTGGTCAAAGAAAGCTTCATCGAGGAGGTGAAATCTGGGCAGGGATTGGGAGGTTGGGTTTTGAAGCAGGAAGGAGGGGCTGTTTGTGGTGAGAAGTGAGGTCAAAACCCCTGTGAGGGAGGGAATAATTAATAGTCCAGACTGTTGGGAGTGGACTGCTGATATTTGTGGCTGTGGCTAAATTGTGTTTGGGGGTTGGGATCTTGAAAACCAAGCAGAAGGAATAAAAGTTTTTATGCTAAGATAGTGATATGAGGTCTGTAGCTGCCCAAGGAGATAGTTTAGTGATGGTAATGGTCTACTGGGGGCAGACCCAGCCATTTTCATGCCATTTAAGTGGAAATTAGGTCCCCCAGTCTTGCCTACCTACTGTGAGCACACTTTGTCCTTCACAGTCCATGGATTTTCTATGCACTAGAGCCCTGGGTGAGATCCACAGGGGACGAAGAGAAGGGAAGGCAAAATGGGGAGTCCACACTGAAAGTACAGAGTCCTGGGAGAAAGATTTGATTGAATTAGACATTTGAATGAATTGGGAAATTGAAACTGGTAGAGTTGTCCTGAGTATGCCAGGCTGACCCTGTATTTAGGAAATGAGGTATCGGCTTATATAATTTCTTGCATGTTTTTCTAGTTTCTCACTTTCATGATTTTTTTTTCTTCCTGTATTCTTCCTCTCCTTCCACATCTTCCATCCTTCCACATCTTCCATCCTTCCACATCTTCCATCCTTCCTTCCATATATTTCATCAGGAACATGATTCATCATTTGAGAGCCCACAAAAATCAGCAAACACTTTCTGAGCATCTGCTTTTCTGGTGCTCTGTTCCAGAAGAGACACTGGTCCTTGCGCCTAGTGAGTTTGAAGGGAGAAAGGGAGACAGAAAAGTAAAAAAAATATTAAATTCTGAGTTCATGATGGAAGGCTATCTGCTGTGTGGTTGATAGAGTGAAAGGAGGAGTGTGGGTCTCTCCCTGGGGATGACTCAAGCTGGGTGAGAAAAAGAAGTGGTGGTTTTGTTGGCTGGACGGGGATAGTAAGGGTATACAAAGCCCAGAAATAGGGGATGGAAAGTAGTGGAGGTATGAAGTAACAAAGGCACTAGAAGTGGCTTCTTTGGTAAAGCCAAAGAACAGGATTTGATGGGACATTGATCAGTAGATGCAGCTGAAGAGGTGTTAGGACTGCAGCAGGTCTGTGTGCCCTGCAAAATGCTCAGCTTCTGTCCTTCAGGTAAGTCAGCCATGGAAGAAGACCCAGGGCTTTGTCATGGTCAGATCTGTAGTTTGCAGAGATGACTTGGGCACATCACGGAGGGTAGGTTTGGAAGGGTACATCGCAAAGTGAGGTTCCACCTGTAATGGTCAATTACACCTTAGTGACCCAAGCTGCATTGAGGAGGCACACTCAGTGTATGTCTAATTTAAACAATTTTTGATACATGTATAGTATATGGCAAATATCTTTCTAATGATTAACCTCCAGAGAATTTTTACTAGAACCCTTTTTAGAGATGTGATGGCTATGTGTTGGCCATGTGATTTTTGTCAGAGTTGGTGAGAACCAACTGAAAGACTATGTCAAGGGTATTTTTTATCCTTATATTTATGCTTATATATACATTTATATGTACTTACACTTATATTTTCTGGGAGCAGATGGTTGAATTTCAGACTAATGAACTGTAACTTTGATATCATTTTTTAAGAATCTGGATACATAAATATAAATATCTCCATGTCCAGCCCTTACATGAGTGCATGCCTGTGTGTATACATGTGCATGTCTTAGCATGTATGTTTTGCTTGTCTGTGGTGTGTGTGTCCCCTTTTCTGGGTATATTTGATAGTGTAAACCAGGGATTAAACATTGTTAAGAAGTGACTACTGTATAAATATGTTGAGTGATTATCATTTAGTTATGCTAAAATTTTTATCTTCCAATTCAGTTGGAATACTTTTATTAACAGTGCCTTAAGCAACAGGATATATGGTTGAATTTTCTTTTAGAGAATTGCCTAGTTACATCGGATCCAATTAAGTTTTGCATATGTTATCAGTGGCATTAAATGCAACCAAGTGTGGTGTTAAGTAAAATGAGAAAAGTTATTTTAGTAAAAACCTAACTTGTACTTAATATATCTTGAGCTAGTAAACAGCAAATGTAGGTCTGAAGATTAACATATTTTTATTTAAAACATGAAATGATCATTTAACTTAAGATTATTATTTTAAAATTTGTTAGTAAGTTCACAGTAAACAAATTCAAGTATTTAACTTTTTAAAACACCAAACTAGAAATGAGTAATACTTGAAGAATTTCTCTTGTTCAAGGATGAACAATTCCTTTTTTCAAACAGGGATCCTACTTGCACTCTGGCAGTGAGAGTGCCGAGTCCTAACCATTGGAGTGCCAGGGAATTCCCAACGATTCTTTTTCTATATATCAAGACTTTAAAAGTTACATAATTGTGAAATAAATAAAAGCAACTTTTTTTATGGCTGGTAAACTTGTATTTAAAAAAATATTTGAAAAGTACAATATTTTTAGAAAGGTTTGGTGGAGATACAAACATTGATGTAATAGTTTTATTTTCTGTCCTGCTTGTCAGTAAATTTTTAAGTTTTTTTTTTTTTAATTTTTAAAAAAGGTTTTTAAAAAATAACTCTGCTTAAAAACAAAGGCCAAACTAAACAAGCTTGAAACAAAAAACATAAAACCCAAAATAGCCCTGGATTGCTATGGTGTTGTGAGTGTTACAAGGGAGGCTCTAATCTCCATGTTGTGGCCAGGTGCTGCCTTGTCCAAGTCGTTTGGTGGCTTGGGGCCTTTGTTCCCTAATGTGTAAAATGTGGTTGGAATGGTGATCTGGGGCATTGAAATAGATGATTTAAGTTTATGTTTCCTCTGATTAGTGTTTAAGAGATACAGCTCTATGTTTGGTTCTCTAATATTCTGCTTAGTTCATCTATGTGGAGTTTGGGATTGACTTTTTTTTTTGCATGAAATTATTTAGAAATAGACACCCTTAGGATACGAGCTGAACAATTACAAACCTAAAGCTGTTATTTGTGTTTAAAATTTTAGGTATGCAATACCCCCAGAACATGGAAAACGACTGGAAAGACTAGCTCAAGGTAAGCTTGCTATCTGTTATCTACACGATAGGTTGTTTGTTTCTGAGGTATTTTTACAGAGTAGAATGTCATTATGTTAATTTTATTCTTTTCAAGTTATTGGCTTCCAAGTATTTTTCTCATTGAGCAATTTTAATTTTTCCATATTGCATAATCATCATGATTATTTTAGTTGGCTGCTTTGTTTTTGTCAACTGATTTCACTTAACCTATTTTAGTTATTTCCAGTTTCTTCTCCTTTATGTAATGTACTTAACATCACTGTGTCAATAAAATTTTTATTTCCTTTAGTTGTACCATTGAGATAAATTCAGAGAAGTACTGATACTGGATCTTGGGCTCTAGGATGTTTTATGGGTACTTTTCATGTTGCCATATCATTTCACCAAAGGGTTGTGTTAAATCCCCCTCTCTTGGGCCTGAGAGTGCTTGAAGTATGAAGGTGAATGTTTCCAGGTGACGGGACAGGCATAATATTGTATGCCTTCTTAGACTAGTAAAATTAAGCATACTTTACTGGAACTTGAAATTTGTTTTTTTTTTTTTTTTTTAAAGACTCTGTCCCTCTTTGTTTTCTTTATTCTTCTAGTTTTATTGAGATGCACTTGACATACAACATGTTATAAGTTTAAGCTGTTCAGCATAATGATTTGACTTGCATCATGAAATGATTGTCACAATAGGTTTAGTGAACATCCATTATCTCATATGCATATGAAAATAAATAGAAAAACATCTCCTCTTATGGTGAAAACTCTTAGAATTTACTCTTTTAACAGCTTTCACATATAACACTCAGCAGTGTTAATTATATTTATCATGTTATTTGTTACATTTCTAGTACTTATTTATCTTATAAGTAGAAGTTTGTACCTTTTGACTACCTTCATTCAGTTGTGCCTCCCTTGACCTTGTCCATCTTCTTCTCTCACTTTTTTTAAACAGTTTTAGCTGCTGTTTTATTAATTTTTTAAAATTAATTAATTAAAATTAATTTAAAAAATTAATTTACTGGAATATAGTTGCTTTGCAATTTGTGTTCCTGCTGTATTGCAAAGTGAATCAGCTATAGGTATACATATATCCACTCTGTTTTGGATTGCCTTCCCATTTAGGTCACCACAGAGATTGAGTAGAGTTCCCTCTGCTTTATAGTAGGTTCTTATTACCTGTCCATCTACCATTATATCTACTACTGTGGGCAAGAATCCCTTAGAAGAAAGGGAGTAGCCATCATAGTCAACAAAAGAGTCTGAAATGCAGTACTTGGATGCAATTTCAAAAACACAGAGTGCTCTGTGTTGATTTCCAAGGCAAACCTTTCAATATCACAGTAATCCAAATCTATATCCGGACCAGTAATGCTGAAGAAGCTGAAGTTGAACAGTTCTATGAAGACCTACAAGACCTTCTAGAACTAACACCCAAAAAAGATGTCCTTTTCATTATAGGGGACTGGAATGCAAAATTAGGAAATCAAGAGATAGATACCTGGAGTAATAGGCAAATTTGGCCTTGGAGTACAAAAAAAAGCAGGGCAAAGGTGAACAGAGTTTTGTCAGGAGAACACACTAGTCATAGCAAACACCCTCTTCCAACAACACAAGAGAAGACTCTACACATGGACATCACCAGATGGTCAATACCAAAATCAGATTGATTATATCTGCAGCCAAAAATGGAGAAGCCGTATACAGTCAGCAAAACAAGACGGGAGCTGACTGTGGCTCAGATCATGAACTCCTTATTGCCAGTCAAACTTAAATTGAAGAAAGTAGGGAAAACCCGGAGAAGGCAATGGCACCCCACTCCAGTACTTTTGCCTAGAAAATCCCATGGATGGAGGAGCCTGATAGGCTGCAGTCCATGGGGTCTCTAGAGTCGGACATGACTGAGCGACTTCACTTTCACTTTTCACTTTCATGCATTGGAGAAGGAAATGGCACCCCACTCCAGTGTTCTTGCCTGGAGAATCCCAGGGACGGGGAAGCCTGGTGGGCTGCTGTCTATGTGGTTGCACAGAGTTGGACACGACTAAAGTGACTTAGCAGCAGCAGCAGGGAAAACCACTAGACCATTCAGATATGACCTAAATGAAATCCCTTATGATTATACAGTGGAAGTGAGAAATAAATTCAAGGGATTAGATCTGATAGAGTATCTGAAGAACTATGGATGGAGGTTCGTGGTGTTGTACAGGAGGCAGTGAGGAAGACCATCCCCAAGAAAAAGAAATGCAAAAAGGCAAAATGGTTGTCTGAGGAGGCCTTACAAATAGCTGTGAAAAGAAGAGAAGTGAAAGGCAAAGGAGAAAAGGAAAGATACACCCATTTGAATACAGAGTTCCTAAGAATAGCAAGGAGAGATAAGAAAGCCCTCCTCAGTGATCAGTGCAAAGAAATAGAGGAAGACAATAGAATGGGAAAGACTAGAGATGTCTTCAAGAAAATTAGAGATACCAAGGGAACATTTCATGCAAAGATGGGCTCAATATAGGACAGAAATGATATGCACCTAACAGAAGCAAACAATATTAAGAAGAGGTGGCAAGAATACACAGAAGAACTATATAAAAAAGATCTTCATGACCCAGATAACCATGATGGTGTGATCACTCACCTAGAGCCAGATATCCTGGAATTCGAAGTCAGTTGGACCTTAGGAAGCATCACTACGAACAAAGCTAGTGGAGGCAATGGAATTCTAGTTGAGTTATTTCAAATCCTAAAAGATGATGCTGTTAAAATGTTGCATTCAATATGCCAGGAAATTTGGAAAATTCAGCAGTGGCCACAGGACTGGAAAAGGTCAGTTTTCATTCCAATCCCAAAGAAAGGCAATGCCAAAGAATGCTCAAACTACTGCACAATTGAATTCATCACCCATGCTAGCAAAGTAATGCTCAAAATTCTCCAAGCCAGGCTTCAATAGTACGTGAACTGTGAACTTCCAGATGTTCAAACTGGATTTAGAAAAGGCAGAGGAACCAGAGATCACATTGCCACCATCTGCTGGATAATTGAAAAAGCAAGAGAGTTCCAGAAAAACATCTGCTTTATTGACTATACCAAATCCTTTGACTGTGTGGATCACAACAAACTGTGGAAAATTCTGAAAGAAATGGGAATACCAGACCACCTGACCTGCCTCCTGAGAAATCTGTATGCAGGTCAAGAAGCAACAGTTAGAACTGGACATGGAACAACAGACTGGTTCCTAATTGGGAAAGGAGTACGTCAAGGCTGTATATGTCACCTTACCGCTTTAGCTTACATGCAGAATATATCATACGAAATAATCGGCTGGATAAAGCACAAG
Organism: Bos taurus; assembly: GCF_002263795.3. Taxonomy (NCBI): domain Eukaryota; kingdom Metazoa; phylum Chordata; class Mammalia; order Artiodactyla; family Bovidae; genus Bos; species Bos taurus. The sequence goes on along the minus strand of NC_037335.1, from coordinate 38,047,226 downwards.
CTGGAATCAAGATTTCTGGGAAAAGTATCAATAACCTCAGATATGCAGATGATACCACCCTTATGGCAGAAAGTGAAGAAGAACTAAAGAGCCTCTAGATGAAAATGAGAAAGGAGAGTGAAAAAGCTGGGCTTAAAATTCACCATTCAAAAAACTAAGATCATGGCATCTGGTCCCATCACCTCATGGCAATAGACGGGGAAACAATGGAAACAGTGACAGACTTTATTTCTGGGGGCTCCAAAATCACTGCAGATAGTGACTTCAGCCATGAAATTAGAAGAAGCTTGCTCCTTGGAAGAAAAGCTATGACCAACCTAGACAACATATTTAAAAGCAGAGCGATTACTTTGCCAGCAAAGGTCCATCTAGTCAAAGCTATAGTTTTTCCCGTAGTCATGTATGGATGTGAGAGTTGGACTATAAAGAAAGCTGAACACCGAAGAATTGATGGTTTTGAACTGTAGTGTTGGAGAAGACCCTTGAGAGTCCCTTGGACTGTAAGGAGATCCAACCAGTCCATCCTAAAGGAAATCATTCCTGAATATTCATTGTAAGGACTGATGCTGAAGCTGGAACTCCAGTACTTTAGCCACCTGATGTGAAGAGCTGACTCATTTGAAAAGACCCTGATGCTGGGAAAGATTGAAGGGAGGAGGACTAGGGAACGACAGAGGATGAGATGGTTGGATGGCGTCACTGACTCAATGGACATGAGTTTGAGTAAGCTCCAAGAGTTGGTGATGGACAGGGAACCCTGCCATGCTGCAGTCCATGGAGTTGCAAAGAGTTGGAAATGACTGAGCAACTGAACTGAGCTTGTCCATCTTTAAGGGCCAGATTGAGCCATTCTTTTGGAAATTCTATCAGTTACTTTCACTCTGTGCCCACTTGTATCTACTGAGAGTGCCATTTACTTTTATTCCTTCCTTTAAAGATATGCCAGGCAGCCTTGCTCTTACTTCTCTCACAAGGCGGGAGAATCATATTCACCCCCTGCCACCCCCTTCTGGTTTGCTAACCACCCTAACTCAGGATGATGTAGACTACTAGTGACTTATTTCCAGAGGAAAGTGGAGTTCCATTGAGTGACAACTAAAGATAAGACATTCTGCCTTTATTCTCAATTGAATCCTCAGGGAGCACTGTTCTTTCAATCAGGTGTGCCAATCTTGTAGAAAAGGAGTTTTGTCCCTGCATTATGTATGCTTTCATTTAATAATAAAATAGGGACACTGACTTGACAGCTCTGAACAGATATTGTTAATGACATTTAAAAGTTGCTTTCCTCCAAATTATGGAAGAGTATTAGAAAGAATAGTTAGGGTATCATGTTTGTTAAAAGCATTATTATAATTTTGGCAGGCTAATAACTATAAAGCCTTAGTGTTTTTATAATGTAATACATTACAGTAATAATAGCAATGTAATTGTAATCTTGAACTTCGTTATGAACTATTTTCATGAATATTAAGTGGATGGATCCTGGTTCTGGATAATAGATTATAGCACAGCTTAGAATATGATTACCATAATCCTTAAATACACAGGCAGTGAACTTTGTGCTAAATCTATATGCTGTGGACTCTTCTGTTCTCTGTGATAATTATTCTACCATTTTCTGTTCACCTCACTGCCCCAGAAGTTTTCAAATGGAGCAATGTAAACTTTGCGGTATGGAATCACATGTTAAATTTTTTGCTGTAAACTGTCTGTATACACTTTGATATAAACTGCCTGAAAATGACATTCCAGAAAAATGGATGCCATTAGCTTAATCAGTAAGAGATTAATAAACTTGAAGGTTGAAAAGGAACTTTAGACTCAATTGCGTGTTTATTGAAAATTTTTGCAGCATTATTTTGAGAAATGATTCAGGGGAAAGACCCTATAAGACAGTGGAGGATTTCTATCTCCTGAGCAGATGTGAGACAAATTAATTGAATTCTGGTAAACAATTAAAATGATAAAATAATGCAGTAAATGTGAGGGAGCCTTATAGGATGTCTAGGTCAAGGCAGCACTTGATACATAATATGAAAAGCAGCCTCGTATATTTTCCATTATCTTGTCTGCACATCATAATTATCACAGTTGCCTTTTATGCATGAATGCTTTCATCTTTGGTTTCTATTGAAATCTTGATTGACGGTGGCACCTGCAAATATTTTATCTGAAAAACGTTAGGTCTGCATCTAATAAAGCCAGGAGTTCGATTTTGCCCTTCAGTTGCTTTCTCATTTATACAGTTTTTTTCTAATATCATGTAGATATAAATGTAATAAAAAATCTCGAGTGAATTGTTGCAATTTTTATACTTGTTATGTTTGCCTATAATGAAATTGCATTCTTTCTAATTTTTGACCTGATACAATTGAATGGGAAGTAAAAAGGATACTAGAGATATATAACATCTTGAATGACAGTGTTGAAGATTTTCAGTTTTAAGAATGTCTAAATCTCATCTATTTTAGAAATTAGACAATATCTTAGTGGTTCTATTAAGTTAAGCAAAATATGGATTAAAGTAAATTGGGAGCAGCTGGTGTGTGTGTGTGTGTGTGTGTGTGAGAGAGAGAGAGAGAGAGAATGACTTTTTCATTGGTCTCTCATTGTGAATAAAGTGCTAATAGTTTTTTAAAAATTAAAGAGGACTCACTTTGGTCAAAATTTTGGTTACTGGAAAAAGAATATGTGAGTTAGGACTTTGTGCAGCAGATTTTGTAAGTATGAATTATTAGCAGGACTTTTGTTTAAGTGACAGGATGGTAGAGTTTATATACTGGTTCTTCTGTAGTCTTATATTTACTTGTAGCAAGTGTTTTTGTTTTTACCTATTAAAGTGACAATAAAAAGGAATGGATGAATCATTGTTATGAGGGATAATTTAGTTCAAGTTTCTTTAAGCAGTCAATTTTTGTGTGTGTGCATGTTTAAATGACTAATCATCTTGAGTTTAAGCCTGTGAAACAGAGTCTTAGCCTGATTAGCAGGGATCCCTGTTCTAGGAGGAGGGCATGGCAACTCACTCAAGTATACTTGCCTGAACAATCTGCATGGACAGGGAAGCCTGGCAAACTACAGTCCATGAAGTCACAAAGAGTTGGACACGATTGAGCAACTAAGTACATTCTGTTCAAGGAGGTGGACAAAGGGTCTGTGGACTGGATGCAGGCAGCTGTGGACTCTCTGAAATTATATTTAAAATTGGTCATATATGTGGATTTCTGGGAAGCTAACCCATCATCAGATCCATCAAGATGGTTTGGTCCAAAAGGGATTATGAACCACTGCTGTTTAAAGACTGAAAGAGTAGCAATAAATAACAAGTCATTTAAATTCTATAAATGTTCCAAATTGACCCTTTCTCATACCTCTGACTTGAAATTAGGAAAATGAACTTTTATCAGCTCTCAAAATGATAAATACGTAATTCCTTTAAACATTCATTTACATAATGGCTGAAAACATTACATTAAAATGCTTGGTTTTGAAAGGCTAATAAATTAAATACCCTTGATTATGAACAATCAATTTTAAGTGACTCCCTAAGACATAAAAAATGAAGTTCAGTGATACATCCTCTGCCTTCATTCCTAACTCATGCTTTATGCATGGGGATCAATGTGTGATGTGTCATGGTATGTTTATTTTCATTGTACTATCACTTGTTATATTAGAAATGGTGAAGCAATCCCTGAATTTAATTTCCTCATGTGTGTGTGTGTGTGTGTGAGTCACTCAGTCATGTCTGACTCTTTGCAACCCCATGGACCATAGCCATCAGGCTCCTCTGTCCATGGGGATTCTCCAGGCAGGAATACTGGAATGGGCTGCCATGCTCTTCTCCAGGGGACCTTTTTGATGTCAAATATCACAGTTCGTTGGACATGAATTTGAGCAATCTCTGGGAGATAGTGGAGGACAGAGGAGTCTGGCATGCTGTAGTCCATGGGTTGTAGAGTTGGGTATGACTTAGTGATTGAATAACAGTCACAGTCTGTGTTGAATTTTAAATACTGTATACCCAGCCATGTTCCTAGTGGGATTTTAAACATTGAACCATAATACATAACACACACATGCTACAATAATTAGAATGTGGGGTGAAAGACAATTCTGAGAAATGACAGGTAGGGAATGGGAGGAAGAATTCAGGAAAGGAATGCCAGCTAGCAGGGAAAAATTACTATGGAGGAGAATTAAAAATTCTTTGATTCTGTGGGGTGGAAGTTGAGCCAGAAAACCTGGTTAGCTTGACTGACTGACTTGTGCCAAAGTCCTTGGCCTGAGGAGTCCTGGTGACCTGTGCATGTGTGATCCATATATCGTGTCAAGGTGGGAAAAAGCTGGAGCTGAAACAAAGTGGTCTCAAGAATGCAGTAAAAAAACTATGTGTAATGGTCTATATGCCTGTTAAATTAGGTGAAAGTTTTAACTCTTAAGTGTTCTGCAAGCCAGTTTGAAATAGAAAAACTTTCCTGTTATTCGCTGCACTATGTTCAGGAGATAAAAATAGGGCAATTATTCAGGAGAACCATCATCCTTCTCTATACAGTCAGTATGAATTTCTCCTGGCTCTCCTCCTGGAGAGCTCCATGGGGCTTTGTCTCTACAGTAGAGGTGTTGATGGATTATTGGACATGTGGAGCAGAGTGAAACCTGCAATGTGATAACTTTCTACCCAACCATTAATTGGTCAAAAAGGGGTAGGAAGAACAGAGAGGTCAAATATAGCCTAAACCTCTAATGTTGACCTCTTAACTAAGAATGTGGGTAAAAATGATCAAGTATCACCCCACATAATATAGTTCATTGGTTCTTTTCACTAATAAGCATGTTAAGAAATTTCACATGTGAATCAAAACGCTGTTCATTGTTCATTTGCTGTCATGTCAGACTCTTTGCAACCCCATGGAAAGTAGCACGCCAGGCTTCCCTGTCCTTTACCATCTCCTGGAGTCTGCTCAAACTCATGTCCATTGAGTCAGTGATGCCATCCAACCATCTCATCCTCTGTTGTCCCATTTTCCTCCTGCCTTCAATGTTTACCAGCAACAGGGTCTTTTCCAATGAGTCAGCTCTTCGCATCATGTAGCCAAAGTATTGGAGTTTGAGCTTCAACATCAGTCCTTCCAGTGAATATTCAGGACTGATTTCCACCAGGATGGACTGGTTGGATCTCCTTGCAGTCCAAGGGACTCTCAAGGGTCTTCTCCAACACCACAGTTCAAAAACATCAATTCTTTGTTGCTCCGCCTTTTTTATTGTCCAGCTGTCATATCCATACATGACTACTGGAAAAACCATAGCTTTGACTATATGGACCTTTATAGGCAAAGTAATGTGTCTGCTTTTTAATATGCTGTCTAGGTTTGTCGTTGCTTTTCTTCCAAGGAATCAAATACACCTATCTAAAAGCATTTCCTACAGAAACATACTTGTATATCCTTTTCCTTTGTCCTTTTCCTTACCATCAGTTTATATGGCTACTGTACTTTTAAAGCATCATATCAGTCATATGAATATTGCAAAAGCCTTTACAAGCCTACATCATTTTGTTGTACTTAACTTTATTGTGAGTTTCAGAAAATGCATTTTTTTTCTTGCAAATTGATTGTTTGTGGCAGCCCTATGTTGAGTAAGTCTGTTGGTACCATTTTCCCAATAGTATTGCTCACTTATCATCTCTCTGTCACATTTTGGTAATTCTCATATCTCAAACTTTTTCACTATTAGGTTTGTTTTATGATCTGTGAATTGCAAACAATTACTACTCATAGAGGGGTTAGATGATGGTTAGCATTTCTAGCAATAAAGTATTTTAAAACTAAGGTATGTACTTTTTGGGGGCATAATTCTATTGCACATTTAAGAGATTATAGTATAGTATAAACATAATTGTAAATGCAGTAGGAAACCAAAAATTCTTGTGACTTGCTTTACTGTAATACTTGCTTTATTGCAGTCATCTAGAAGAGAATCTGCAACATCTCTGAGATATGCTTGTATAAAACTCTGTCAAAGCATACTCGGGTAAATTTCAGTTAAGTTGTCTTAATCAAATCTATTGCTAGTGTGAACATAGACTCTATAGGTCTGGTTTCTCATCTTTCCCCTCTCCTTCCCTTTCTTATTCCTTTCTTTCCTAAGTGATTAATAACTAATGTCAATTTCTTCAGACTAGTGTTTGTATATTATAGAAAATTTGATTTTTTTAAGCTTTGATTTTTAAATTTTTACCATGGCTAAAACTTTGTTGATTTAATAGTAGCAGCATGTGTTTGTCATGTGAGATTGGGATTTAGAGTACATCTGCTCTATTTCTAAAACAATTTAAAAACATCTAATGATACTTTAGGTCAGATAGAGGTAAAATGCACTTACAGTAAAAGCCACCTGTTAAAACATAAAGTTTAGTGAGTTTTGACAAATATATACAGTGGTGTAATTACTACTACTCTCAAGATACAGAACATTATCAGTAGGCCCCAGAAATTCTCTTGTGGCCTTTTCTAATTAATTCTCCCTACCAGCAACCACTAACCAGATTTCTATCTCTAGAATGTTATTAATGTGGAATTGGGCATGTGTAGACTTCTATCTTAGAATTGTGCTTCTCGCATCTGATCACTTTTATGTTGTACAGGACGTCCTTGGATGTGTATAGCACCTGGGAAATCCCATGGACAGAGGAGCCTCGCAGGTTACATTCCATTGGGTCACCAAGAGTCAGACACGACTTAGCGACTAAACAGCAGAAACAATATTCACAAAACATAAAATAAACCATTAACCATTTTGAAGTGTACAATACGGTTAGGTTTAATATATTTGTATGATGTAACCATCACCTCTGTCTAGTTCCAATAGATTTTCATCACCCTATAAGGAAACCTTGTATTTTTTATTTAGTCATACTGTATTTCCCTTCACCTATCCCTAGCCCCTGGAAATTAATAGTCTGCCTTCTGTCTAGGTATTTACATATTCTGGATGTCTCATATGCATGAAATCATTTAAATGTAATTTTTGTGCCTGACATCTTTTATGTAGCATGTTTTCTATGTTATATCTGTACCTCACTCTTTTTTATAGCTAAGTAATATTTCATTGTAAAGATATACTACATTTTGCACTTCCATTTACCAGTTGATGGGCATTAGGTTGTTTCTATTTTCTTATAATGCTAAGATTTTTGTGCTTTATATCACTGGCTTCCCATAAGGATCCACCCAGCGAGGATAGCTGCTATGGAAAACAGTATGAATGTTCCTCAAAAAATTGAAAATAGAACTAACATACTATCAGTTCTACTTCTAGTATATATTTGAGGGAAATGAAATAAATATAAAGATACATCTATTACGTCAAATGTTCATTGCAGTATTATTTACAGTAGCCAAGATATGGAAACCACCTGCGTGTCCATTGACAGGTGAAAGAATAAAGCAAAGTGTTGTATGTATACAGTAGACTATTATTCAGGCATAAGAAAGAAGGAAATCCTGTCTTTTCCTGCAACATGGAAGAATCTTGAGTCCATTATGCTAAGTTAAAAAAGTCAGACAGAAACAGACAAATGCTGAATGATCTTATTTACATGTGAGAATTATAAAAACCAAACCTACAGGTAGAAACAACAGTTTGGTGACTGCCAGAGGAAGGGGGTGGTGGAAGTGGGTGAAGATTGTCCCAAAGTATATACTTCAGTATGAGTAGGTTTCGGGATGTACTGTATTATATGGTAACTACAGTGAACAATACTGTATTGAAAGTTTCTAAGAGAGTGGATCTTAAAACTTCTCATCACACAAAAATAACTATTTTTAGGTGATGAATGTGCACTAAACTTATTGTGGTAATCATTTCACAATATGTACATATAGCCAACCATTACCCTGTGTATTTTAAACTTATGCAGTGTTATTTGTCGATTATATCTTGATATTGGGGAAAGAAAAGAACCCACTGATGAAGACAATAATAGCATCCTGATTATATGGACGGGGAAATTGAGCTGAGAGATTGTGGAAATAGTTATGGATATATGAATTGTTGGACTAGTATTAGAAATCAGTGTGTCTGTAGGGTTTCTTTATTAGTCTCTTGTTCTGTTAACTATGTGGACAAGATAAGAGTGACTTCAAATAATTCAAACAATTGGGTTTTTGATCTAAAACTTAGCTCTTCTATTAATAGCAATGTTAAAGTATGTGTTTATTGTGAGCAATGAAGGAGAGAGGAAAGTTGGTCCTCAGGTAATCTTGTGTTAAGTGCCTGTAAAAGGAGATAAAGATTTATCAAACTCCCATAGCATAGTTTGCACCTCACAGTGTGCTGTCTCTCAAGTGCTTCCACCAAAATATCCTTACAAGACAGGGGAGTGAAACACTAGCTCTCCACAATACGCATGCAGATTTTGCATCTTGCTCCCTAATTATGTTTGTTTGTATGCAAACATAAACTAAATGATTTAACGTGACAAAAGTAAATGCTGCAGAAAGATGTGCCAGTTTTATTCTGTGTGTTCTACACCTGTCATATTACCTAATGGCCACGGGGCATGTGAGGTGTGCTAGTGAGATGCTAGCTGCTATTTCCACTACTAGGTACTTGAGGGGTCAGTGTAGCTGTGTTTCTTTATTGGAACTTCTTGGTCTTCAAGACTGTGAAAGACTGGACCTCTCCCATTGTGTGACTGGTAAGTTGGAAAATATAATGGAATGCTGCAGTAGTAACATTCAAATATGGTAACTTTTAGAGAAGAATTCTTCCAAATATATTATTGAAAACTTAGGGAAAAAGCAGATCAAGAAAGTAAACATAAGAATAGAAAATAAAAAGATTCTGAAAGGCATGCATTAAAGAACTTACTTCCAAAATTTTGAACACATACCTTGTTTTCTGTTTATTTACTGACTTTCAGAAAACTGATAGTCTTCAGTTGAATTTTTAGTTAAATATTATCTTTTCTATCAGATCTATTTTGGTACATTTCATACATGTGATTGTTTCCAAATTTATTTTCTTCGCTTACTATGTACATAGCCATGGGCTGAAATAGTTCTGAGTTTTTAAAAAATTACCATTTTGCATCAAATAGTATTCTGGTTATGTTGGCTGGCTTAAATATTGAATAAAATATTTTTCATAAATGGTGGAGTGAGGCGTGAGTGTGAACCATGTACTCCTGCAGGTGATTTGAGGTAAAATTCATTTTGAGATGGGTACTTTGTGTCATAACTTGTGGTTTATCAGGTGTTTTCCAGGGCAATGTAAAATATAATTCTGATAGCCTATTGAAAATATAAATTCTGAACTGGTATGAAGTTCTTAATTATTGCAAATTGCCTTCCTTCAGTGGTTTTCCAATTTAAATTAACTTATGACCAGTCACCACATTGTTCAAGTCCTGATTACAAATCCATATCAAAAGGAAATTAAATAGACTCCTCTTTCTTCATTGATTTTAATTTAAAGTTTAATTCGTGCAGTGCTGAGCAGAGGTACAGATTTGAAAAGTTTGATAGATCCATTTAAATTTTATTGTTAAAACTTTTCCATGGGTTGTGTGTGTGTGTTTGGGGATCTCTCTGCTGTGCTTTACTGAGTGGTGTAGATTCAGGACAGCTTATTATGTAGATGCGTCATTTTAATTACATTATGTGGTTCTTTCTCACCGTTCACTGGAGTCTGCATTTTTTTCACAGGTTGTTTATTTCTATTTATGTATTATGAATATTAACCTTAGACAGAGGGCTGTATCAGATGACCAGATAGGGTATGATTATTCCTTTTATTCTCACTAGTATTGTAGAGAATGATGGTATTTCTGATGTTTCTGTTGGATGTATGTTTGCAGTTCAGTGCAGTTCCTTTCAGTCGCTTAGTCGTGCCTGACTCTGCAGCCCCATGGACTGCAGGACACCAGGCTTCCCTGTCCATCACCAACTCCCGGAGTTTACCCAAACTCATGTCCATTGAGTCAGTGATGCCATCCAACCATCTCATCCTCTGTCGTCCCCTTCTCCTGCCATCAATATTTCCCAGCATCAGGGTCTTTTCAAATGAGTCAGCTCTTCGCAACATGTGGCCAAAGTATTGGAGTTTCAGCTTCATCGTCAGTCCTTCCAGTGAATACTCAGGACTGTTCTCCTTTAGGATGGACTGATTGGATCTCCTGCAGTCCAAGGGACTTTGAAGAGTCTTCTCCAACACCACAATTCAAAAGCGTCAATTCTTTGGCTCTCAGCTCTCTTTATAGTCCAACTGTCACATCCATACATGACTACTGGAAAAACCATAGCTGTGATTAGACGGACCTTTGTTGGCAAAGTAGTGCGTCTGCTTTTTAATATGCTGTCTAGTTTGGTTATAACTTTCCTTCCCAGGAGCAAGCATCTTTTAATTTCATGGCTGCAGTCACCATCTGCAGTGATTTTGGAGCCCCCCAAAAATAAAGTCTGCCACTTTTCCACTGTTTCCCCGTCTATTTGCCATCAAGTGATGGGACCAGATGCCATGATCTTAGTTTTCTGAATATTGGGCTTTAAGCCAACTTTTTCACTCTCCTCTTTCACTTTCATCAAGAGGCGCTTTAGTTCTTCACTTTCTGCCGTAAGGGTGGTGTCATCTGCGTGTCTGAGGTTATTGATATTTCTCCCAGTAATCTTTATTCCAGCTTGTACTTCATCCAGCCTGGCATTTCTCGTGATATACTCTGCATATAAATTAAATAAGCAGGGTGACAATATACAGCCTCGATGTACTCTTTTTCCAATTTGGAACCAGTCTGTTGTTCCATGTCCAGTTCTAACTGTTGCTTCCTGACCTGCATACAGATTTCTCAGGACGCAGTTCAGGTAGTCTGGTATTCAAATCTCTTTCGGAATTTTCCACAGTTTATTGTCATCCACACAGTAAAAGGCTTTGGCATAGTCAATAAAGCAGAAATAGGTGTTTTTCTGGAACTCTCTTCGTTTTTCGATGATCCAGCAGATGTTGGCAATTTGATCTCTGGATTTAAGCCTTTTCTAAATCCAGCTTGAACATCTGGAAGTTCATCATTCACGTATTGTTGAAACTTGGCTTGGAGAATTTTGAGCATTACTTTACTAGCGTGTGAGATGAGAGCAATTGTGCGGTAGTTTGCCCATTCTTTGGCATTGCCTTTCTTTGGGATTGGAGTGAAAACTGACCTTTTCCAGTCCTGTTGCCATGGCTGAGTTTTCCAAGTTTGCTGACATACTGAGAGCAGTACTTTCACAGCATTATCTTTTAGGATTTGAAATGGCTCAACTGAAATTCTATCACCTCCACTAGCTTTGTTCATAGTGATGCTTCTTAAGGCCCAATTGACTTTGCATTCCAGGATGTCTGGCTCTAGGTGAGTGACCATACCATCATGATTATCTGGGTCATGAAGATCTTTTTATATAGTTTTCTGTGTATTCTTGCCACCTCTTCTTAATATCTTCTCCTTCTGTTAGGTGCATACCACTTCTTTCCTTTATTGTGCCCATCTTTGCATGAAATGTTCCCTTGGTTTCTCTGATTTTCTTGAAGAGATCTCTAGTCTTTCCCGTTCTATTATTTTCCTCTATTTCTTTGCACTGATCACTGAGGAAAACTTTCTTATCTCTCCTTGCTATTCTTTGGAACTCTGCATTCAGATGCTTATATCTTTCCTTTCTCCTTTGCTTTTTGCTTCTCTTCTTTTCACAGCTATTTGTAAGGCCTCCTCAGACAGCCATTTTGCTTTTTTGCATGTCTTTTTCTTGGGGATGGTCTTGATCCTGGTCTCCTGTACAATGTCACGAACCTCCGTCCATAGTTCATCAGGCACTTTTTCTTTCAGATCTAGTCCCTTAAATCTATTTTTCACTTCCACTGTATATTTGTAAGGGATTTGGTTTACGTCATACCTGAATGGTCTAGTGGTTTGAAAATATTTCTTTTTTTCTTTTTAACAATCCAGGTATAGGTGCTTAAGCAGATGATGTGGTATTCTTTGCAAGTAGTTCTTTATACCCTAATAGCTTTTTTTTAGATGTCTGATTTTTTTCCTTCTGATGATCTATGGCCTCACATGCTCCATGGTGGCATTAGTAAAGGCTTATTTGCTTTAAAACTATTATTGTAAAACCCTCTATTCTTTGAGGTTAAAGTTATTTGCAGTTAGGTAATGAGTGTTGATAATTCTTTCATCAGATTGAGCTATTTATATGTAGTGAGCCACAGAGTGAGATAAGTAACATTTCTCCAATGGCCTATCTTCATTTTGGCCATGGAGTTAAAGAACTCTGTGCTTTTTTCTGCTTTACCCAGATACATAGCATATGCTTTCCTGGTGAGTTCTCTGTTCAAGTCTTGTCTCTGTGGTTCTCCTCTGTCCCATCCACATTTCTCTTGTCTTTCTCATCTTGCTTTCCTGCTCTCGGTGTGGTGGTGTCTCCATCTCAGTTCAGAAGGTGAAGACTAGGACATCAAGTACGTGTGTTTTCTCTAGCTCATATAACTGAGTTAATGAGAGTTTTTCTCAGACAGACTGCAGTGTTGAAGGCAGAGATGGAGAGAAACAGCTGGGTTTCAGCACATCATGTACTGTTGAATGAGCGAGTTGCTATGTGTTTAGCTTCTTCACCTAAAGGCCTCTTCAAGACACTGTTCCCATATAGGCTGGTGAGACAGACAGGTTTCCATGCTCTTGAGTGGTCCTGGCTGGGAGTTAGTTCCAGAAATCAGTAGCAGTTAAAGTCTTGAATATTCATTGGAAGGACTGATACTGAAACTCCAATATTTGGCCACCTGATGCAAAGAACTGACTCTTGAAAAGACCCTGATCCTGGGAAAGATTGAAGGTGGGAGGAAAAGGGGATGACAGAGGATGAGATGGTTGGATGGCATCACTGACTCAATGGACATGAGTTTGAGTAAACTCCATGAGTTGGTGATGGACAGGGAAGCCTGGTATGCTGCAGTCCATGGGGTTGCAAAGAGTTGGACACGACTGAGTGACTGAACTGAACTGAAACTATATAAAATTGATCAGAAAGAAACAGATAGGAAACTGCTGCATGTCTACTATATTCTGGGCATTGGGACAAGTGCTTCTAGAATGGTTGCTTTTAGGAGTCTAAGAGATTCCTTTGTTAAAACTTCAGATTTTCCTCTTCTAACCTCCCTTAATATTTTATCCACTTATCAGATAATAGGTAGACTGAGTTTAAATTTGTTGCAAATTTTTAAGGTTTAAGGCCTCCCTGTCCATCTCCAACTCCCGGAGTTCACTCAAACTCATGTCCATTGAGTCCGTGATGCCATCCAGCCATCTCATCCTCAGTCTTCCCCTTCTCCTCCTGCCCTCAATCCCTCCCAGCATCAGGGTCTTTTCCAATGAGTCAACTCTTCGCATGAGGTGGCCAAAGTATTGGAGTTTTTAAGGTTTAGTCATTTTGTATTATGCAGACAACTCTTAGCAGATCTTTTTGTAAAAAAGAGCAGCCTTTGGTGATAAAAATATGTATCCTTTAATTTTTAAGAATTCTGACTCTAGTTTTTAGCACCGTGATTTTTGATGATGGACTTGATCTGTAGTTGTGTAAAGCCGTCGTGATATAAGAATACTAGAACATAAACTTAAAAATTGATTTGAAATTATATCTTAATTAATGCATTACTGCTTGTATTTACTGTTTCCATTTAGGTTTTTTCCCAAGCAGTTCTCAAGGGTGTGATGCATTTCTTCGCCACAAGATGACACTGATATCTCCCTCAGTATTAAAGAAATACGGCATTCCCTTTGACAAGGTATATTAGTGTTACTCTTTAACAGAATCATTTCATATGTGTAAAATTTGTGTTTAAGACAAATTCAACAAAAACTAATATATCTTTGACTTCCAGTAGGATTTTTAGGGTATGAGGAGAAAAATTCAGATTCATGTTTTACTTAGGTAACAATTATTTACCTAAGTACTGATTTGAAATTACTTTTTTTTTGTTTTTTAAAGACCCAATTGGCTTTAATTCCACTTTTGTTAAAATTATAGTTAAAATAATTAACTATATTAGAAAAGTACTAATGGAAGTACTGATTAGAAATTAGAAAAGTACTAATTAAAAAAGTACTAATGAAAAATGTGAAGAAAAGCTCTTGACATGTGTTTTTCTTTCTTTTTTTTTACATATGCATGTATCCTTTTTCAAATTCTGAAATTACATTTTTTTGAAATTAATTTCAGGTTATATTTACTTGCGATTTCATGCACTTCTAGTTCACTTTAACAATATTGAAAGTAAAATGTAGCACATTTGACAGTATAATACATAATTCTCTTTCACTGACGTCTTTTATGTGAGCACAGAATTTATGTTAACGCTGTCTTTTTTTTTTTTTTTTTTTTAAGAAATCAGAACAGTTTTTATTCATGGTTTGGTTGGTTAGCATTAGTGAGTATGGTGTCAGTATGTTATTTCTAAACACATTCAGACATAATACAATTGAGATTTCATTATGGATAGAATTGCCTGATGATTTAATAATCAGATATTGCTTCTTTGGAATATTTCTGAAGATTAAGTTCTGTAAGACTCTGTACATGCTAGATCACTCTTAATCTTTGTGTCCATGGATTGTTATTGGGTCAGAATCATTACAGAGCATCAGTGTTTTTATGTGAAGAATCTGAAATAAAAAAAAAAACTTTCGACCAGATAAATAAAAGCTGTCTCTCAGTTGGAGGAGGATTAAGTCTTTAGTTACTTGCAGAAACAATAAAAAATATCTCTACTCTCTTTATCATTTTTTATTTGACTGTCTTCCCATAATCCTTGCTGTTTTCCACTTTAAAAGCTTTTCCCTTGTGACTAAATCTTTCCTTCATTTCAGGCCCTTAAAATCTGGTCTTCCACCTATTTCCCCCACCCCTCACCCCCAGTCCAGGCTTTGTTGGAAGGAGAGTTTTTGCAAGGACTGGGAAACATTCTCCACCTTGGGGTGGTCCTGCTCACTCATCAACAGTCTGTGTGGCAGTCACGCATGAGACACACTTGTCTCATGTCCATGATGAGAATGCTCTCACCACTTGTTCAGTTACATACTTCTCCCCACGACAGAAAGTGTGCCTTCGAGATGTGCACTATGGGTATGGTCCACGGGTGTGGGTGGGCTGCCGCAGTGCTGCAGGTACAGAAGTCACAGGCTGTGCCCCGCGCCCCATGGGGCCACTCCTTCTGCGGGCATTGTCTTACTTGCAGACGCCTCTAAACACCTGTGTCATCAGTGCACTTTCTCTCAGGTGGTTGTCATAAGCCTGATTAAGCACTTTTATTTAAGTTGGAATGTTAGAAGGCAGAGAAGGAGCAGAATAGAGTCCTCCAAGACAGGGAAAGCTCTGACAGTTTAGCGCTGGTGATGGGAATTGTTGTTCTTTGGAGGGGGGTTATGTGAAATAGCAGGGCTGCAGGATTGGCTTATTCCCCCAGGATGGAAGCTGTAGTAGCTTCTAGCTTCTTTCTAATATTTGGGGAGGAGAGGTGCCTTGCACCCTTTTCTGGGCTGAGGCTGTCCAGGTACTATTTGGTAGCTCACCAAATGCACCACGTTCTTATCCAGTCTTTTGAGGATGGGACATTTTGTGGCTTCTGTGGGAAGTAGAATGGTGAGTGCTTGTCCACAGATGGTGAGACACCAGCCATTTAGAGGGGTTATTGGTGGCTTCAGTTTTTCATATGAAATATTGCCATTTCCCCTTCTACCTTGATGAAGGATGTGTGATGACAGTGTGCTTCTTGAGGAGCTTATTCTCCAATGATCATAATGTAACCTTGGACAGAGTAGCAGACTTTGGAATGACATTGATTCTTCCCCAAGTTCATTTCTGATTCTGCCACTTGGGTAAATTACATCATTTTTGTGAGCTTCAATCTCTTCAACTGGAAAATGGAGATAATAAGAGTACCATTTAATAGGGCTATTATGAGGATGAAAAGAGATTATCTATATGAAGCGCTTTGCATAGTATAGGTAATATAATAATGCACTCTTCCTCCACAGTTCAACCTTTACTCTTTAGGCAATCATTTTCCAGTTGGACTAATATTTTTTTCTTTTTCTTTCAGTGTATTTGAGCATATTCTTATATGTGTATATATATATGTATGTATGAAAAAGTATGTTTGCCAAATAGCTAATGTCTGCTTTTCGATTATGTGCGCTACCCTTTCCACTGTTTTTCGCTGTATGGAATTATGATGCTTGGTTAGTCTTAAAAAGAACTTGTTCTTTTCTGTCTGTATATCCTTCTTTTTAAAAAAAATCAGTTTATTTCATAGAGGCAGTAAATAAGCTTTATATTTTAGCTAATTGGGACTGACCTGTTTCTAGAAACTATATAGAGGCATATTTAGGGTCCCATTTAATGGGAATAGGTACTTTTCAGCATGGCAAGAAAGGAGTTTTCCAGGTAGAGTAGGGAAGAACTCTAGATGGGATTCAGTGGAGCAATGAAGCTAGTTTCCTTATCCCACTGACAGCAGTCTTACTCTCTTCCCCCCAACTCTCCTTTATAGGGCTAGTGACAGTTGAGCAAAGTAAGTTTTATTTTATCACATGGTACAAGGAAATGCCTTATTTCCAAGCACAATTATAATTAATGAGATTCAGTGAGACTAGAAAAGGAGAGAATCAGGCTGTATTCTCACTTGGCTTGAAATGATGGAACTGGAACCATGTTGAACCCTGATAAGCTATTCTCTGCCTGCCAGGTGGCAGCTGAATTGCTGCTCGTTGGAATAGAACACCTGCTGGGATGTCGCAGGGGGCAGGGGTGATGAGCTACATTTTAGAATTGTTGGGCAGGACAATTGTTGGAACTTCCACACACACCATTTTAGCATTCCTGTAATGGTTACTGAGCGCAGTGTGTGCACATGTATTTATACAGTGCGTCTGTTATGTGTTTCCACATAGGTGCATACTTACATATTTATTTCTCCAACGAAGGTGGCTGAATGAATCAGTGAGTTACAGATTTGATACTCTAGTATTGAGCATACAAGTTTAAAAAAACATTGATAAATTTAACTTCGCTGTTCTTCCATAGCTCCTGGTGTGTTTTGTATGTTTTGGTGATTGTAGAAAAAAAAAAATGAGCAGATTTCTTTAAAAGGAATGGACTGAATACATTTTTGTCTTTGCTTTTAGGTTGATGGCTGATTGACCCAAGCTATTTTAATTATATTTGCAAATGCACTCACTCACACATACATGCCTATATGTTGTAGATATATTTGAATAATTATTTGATGGAAATTTTACTGTTAAATGAAATAGTTAATTGAATGTTTTCCAAGTATAATGAAAGGACAATTTATTAAGTACAGTCAACTCTTTAGCAACAAGAATCCATAACATTCAGTGTGTGTTGCCAAAATTTTTATAGCTGTAACTTGAAAAATGTCAGTTGTGATATGTCCTGTTTTATAATTCCAGTAATGTGAATTTTTAAGTATTAAAATGTATTCAATGCTATTATGAACACTTTTTTGAATAACATAAAGCAGACATCTTCAAATAAAATATAACTTCTCTGCTTATGGGCTGAATGATTGGACTATTGGCAGAGGGTCATCTGTTTAGAAAAGTTTTAAAAGTCTCCTGAAAAACTATTAAAGAATTAAGTGAAGAATCTGGGGGCACTTCTTTAATACTAGTATAGCTTGGACATGATAACATTTTTTTTGTCTTTTTTTAAATAGGAAATATATTTTAACTGTATTTGCAATTTGGGATGCCTTATAATTGGGAAATATTATACATCCTCTACCCTGCAGATCACCCAGGAAGCTGGAGAATTTATGATCACTTTCCCATATGGCTACCATGCTGGTTTTAATCATGGTTTCAACTGTGCAGAATCTACAAATTTTGCTACTGTCAGATGGATTGACTATGGGAAAGTTGCTAAATTGGTAAGTTATGCTTCAAAAAATAAAGCATAAATTAAACGTGTATTCTGGTTATTATAGTGGGAAAGCTAAGATCACATGCAGCATTTATTTTTCTCCTCAGTGATGTTGTGTGCCTGTGACCATAGTAATTTATTTGAGACAGATATATTTATTTTACATAGGCTATGTTAATATTTGTAGCAACATTTTTTTATTTTGAAATTAATGTGGAGCAGTTTACTTTGAGAGGTAATTTTATGCAACCGAGGCTTGCTTTCTTTCTTAAGGCCATCTTGTTTGTTTGTTTTTTTGTGAGATTTTTCCAGTGGCTTCCTGTGATTCCACATTAGGTGGACTTGGCACCTTCCATGTTAGAGTTCAGTCCATGGCTTCAAAAACAGCTATTTACAGAGGAAAGTGTCTGGTAAAATTGTAACAAGATGTTAAGGAAAGATGGTAAGAAGAAATAATTAAAACTGCCCTTAGCGCAGAAATGAATTTCTTGAAAGTAATAATATAGAACATACTTTAACAAGAAATATATCTTCATGTTAAATTTGGTACAAAAATTTGTGTCTCCTACTCAGTATATTTAATTTAGTTCACAAACTGTATTTTCATTCACAAGCAACTGGGTTAAATTTTATTAATTGCCCCCCTGCAGAGTTAAATAGAGGGCATTTTCAAAGTGACAGTAGCTTCTATTAGGTTACTTCGTTTCCTGTGGATTTTAAGGCAGAGAGGTGCATGCTGGCAGAGGGTAGGTTCTTAATGAAACTATGTGTTTTACAGAGTATGCAGAATTGCCCTATATTTAGTGGAAAATGGCACATAGAGTCTATGTGGCCTATTGTGGCCCCTGCATGGTCCAGGCAAATATTATTCATTCTACATGATAAAACGTTCGTGTGGAACCATTGAGTGAACGGGGACAGAAATATATTCAGGGAGGACAACTCTAGGTTTATTTTACATGCACATTTAGAAAATTGCATAATATTTTAAAATAAGAATATAGCCCTTTGGCAGCTCAAGCGTTTGAGTGAATTCATAACATAAAAGAAAGTTCCTGCTATTAGAAGACTTTCTCTGTTCTGAGTAATTTTTATTTATGAGGGGTAATTTAGAAAGGAGTAGAACTGAACTACTTCTTTCACATCCTTCTTATTATAATATACCTAATGTAAAAAAAAAACAAACCAGAAAGCTCAGTGTATGTACCTTGGCCAGCTACTGCCGTTATTTTGCAGAAAAGTAATGCCAATGTCTACATCAAAACAGTGTCATAACCCTGAGGTTATAAAAAGGTATGCTATTTTATGGTTTGCATCTTTAGTCACTGACATAATAAGTCAACTATCCCAGCTGTTCAATCGCCAGCAAAATCAGTTTGTGCTTGTTTACTATAGCTTTCAGTTTCATCATAGTTCCAAGTATTGGCTTCTCCCCAAGTCTAAACTATCCTGAGTTTCCATGTGGACAAAGTAGGAGTGGAGTGTGACCACGTAAGAGAGGTTGATAGTGAACCTCTCTGAAGTCTCAGCTGATAAGCCCAGAGCTGTATGGGATTGTTTAGGAAGCAGAGCGCCATGGTAGGGGAGGCAGGGATCTGAGGCCCAGCTCTTCTTTTTGCTAACCAGAGAATATCAGGAAAGTCATGTCTTCTTTTTGTTTCTTTCTATAAACTAAAAATACCTCTTTACCCCATAGATTTGTTGTGGGGGTCGGGGTGGAAAACTTAGGTATGTAGACAGCCACTCATGCTGTGTTGGTTTATATCATTCAGTGTAGTTAGAGGATATGACAAAATGTTCAGTGGCTATAATGCAGTGTTGGACAGTTAATTTAAAACTCGTCATAGTTACATGTGTTGGACATGATTTTATATGTTGTCTCCACCCTTTTCTTACTCTTGGTGAGGTGGTGCTACTCACCTAAATAATAATAATAGTAATAATGTATTAATTTTTTATTGGCGCTGTAGCAAGTTTCCATAAAATTACCATAAAGTTAGTGGCTTAAAACAATACTCTTTTTACTGTTTTGTAGTCCAGTAGGTTATATGTTTAACATTGGTCTCACCAGCAAAATCAATGTTTTTGCAGGGCTGCTTTCCTTACTGGAGATTCTGGTGGAGAATCTACTTACTCAGTGGGATTGTTGGCTGTTAGTTCCTTGTGGTTGTAGGACTGAGGTCCTATTTCCTTGCTGTTGTCAGCCAGGTCTTTGCTCCTAGAGACCTCTCTCAGGTCCCTTGCTGTGGTCCCAGAGGCCTCTCTCAGGCCCCTTGCTGTGGTCCCCTACATTTCAGAGCAAGCAATCCACAATATCCCTTTTGTCATAAAAGATAGCATATTCACAGATTGCAGGGTCTAGGATACGGGTATCTTTGCTGTTAGGGGTGGGACCAAGTTGGGTGTGAGAGTGTGGGGGGCAGCATTCAGCCTACATCAGAGATTTTCAGTTAATAATTGACATGGTGATATATATTGATTTTTTTCAAGTCTGTTTCTATAGGCAGCCTTACGGATTTACTGTGGTGTATGTATGGGTATGTGTATGAACATGTAATTTCCTAAGATTAGGAAAATTTGTAAATTGGACATTTTTGTGTTTTGCTGGAGAAAAATATAATGTATAGAAATTAATTATGAATTGTATTAAAAGATAAATTTTAGCTTTGAGAATGACCACATTTGTTTGTCTTAATCCTTTGTGTTCTTTAATTCATTCTAAATGATAACTGTTTAAAAGAGTTATTTTTCACAAGTGATAATGAGTTATACATTTAGGGGGATAATTTTTTAAAAAATGGTGTACTTTTTTGTAGTTGAAGCACTGGGAAATGACTGCTGCTTTACCTGTCACATGTTGATTTGACTATGTAAAAGCATCTGATAAAGCGTCTGGTGCAGCATTAATTAACATGGGGTAGAGTGAAGAATCTCAACTGATAATATTTTGTATATTACAAACCAATATTTCTGTTTCCATAACTTAGAAAAGGGCTGTTACAGGAGGTTATTTTTTAATTAAAAAAATAATTTTGAAAAGATAACCCCAGGCTCACCAATAATATTGGTGGTCTTTGTTTAGCAGCCAACAAGCTTTGGTTAGGGACCTTTTAAGCCATTCAAGTGACTTAATATGGGTGGGGAGAGAGTTCTGTTTTTTCAGGTAGAGCCTAACTGTTGTATGCCAGGCACTGTGTATGTTTCTGTGAATTTATCCCTTGGAGGCTGAATTGTTTGATGGGAGCCAGAAGTGAGAGTAGTGTTGGCAGTGCTGAGCAGCCAGGACTGCTTCCTTTGCTCTTGGCTGCTTCACCGCTGGTGGCATCGCTGGAGCAGGATGGGAGATGGGGTTTCTGTGGATTTCCTTTGAATGTATTACTGATCTCTTGGTATGTGGTATTTGTTCATGAAACCTTCCCTCCATTTAAGGTATAGCTAACATTGACTAAAAAGAATATCCATCACAGTATTTGTGCTATTCCCAAATACTCATCTTCCAAATTCCAGCAGATTCTTTAACCTTTGATGTTCTCAACTAAATAATAATAATAATAGCAGCAATAATTATTATATGTGGATATTCCATTGCCTGTCAGTGTATTCCCCATTTTTCAGCACTTAATTCAGATGGCCCTTTATTATAGCATCTACCCAAACTGCCTCATCTCTTATATAAGGCTTCTTTTGTGCGTAGATGGTAGAACAGGTCTTCAGAAAATGGTGTGAGCAATGACAACAACTTAATTTCACTATCCTTTAGAAATTTCTAAAATTTCTGCTAAAGCCCCCAACTTTGGTATTCCTCTTGTTCCTATCTTTCCATCTCTTTTCAGGATCATTCAGCTCTTTTTTGCCTTGACCTGCCAAATATAGCAAACCAAATCCTGCATGATACTGCAGAAGAGAACAGCCTTGCCTTAAGAGGACCCACCTACCTAAGAAAGTGGTTCTGTAATTCTTACTCCTCATTTCATTTATCAGATTTAAGGTTTTCATTGAAAAAAAAAAGGAATGTTCTAGGTGACCTTGTGCCCATATGCCTGGTATCAGGCGGAGTTCAACTTTGGTGAGTGCCCCTCAAGTTTCTTCTCTGAAATAGGAATTGTGCTACACGCTTGTACAAAAGGAATTGTTTCTTTGTCTTCAAAGAGCTTTCATAATGATCAGAAGGGCTTTTAATAAACCTCTTTTGCAGAGCTGTAATATGAGTGGAACATACCATCCAGTTATTTATTTTAGGCATCTTTCTAGCTTTGAATATCAGAGTAATCTAGAGTGAAATACTGTATACTTTTTTTTCTACTAGAGATTTTAAAATATCCGCCAGATTGCATAGCAGTTGAACTAAGATATTTGTGCATATTTGAGTGAATGTTTTCTGCTTCTGGAGCATTCTTTCTTTCTGGGGTGAGATGGAGTCCATGGTTACTTCTGCTCAGCAGCTGTGGCATTCACAGGTCTGCTTCCTGGCTAGGTTGGATCAAAGAGCTGGCCTGCAGGTTGTATTTCATTTTTCCGTTTGGTGGGATGAAGTGCAGTTGTTTTGATGTTAGGTTTGATGGATTTGTTTGCCACTGCATTCATTAGCTTCACATCAAAAAACTGACAGGCTGTTAAATGAAACTTTGGCTTAGATTTTCAGCTTGACTGTTTGGAGACATTTGTGAGGATATTTTGTTTTTGTGTTGCAGCAGCCTCCAGCACTGTGATTGTCTCTAAGGGAAGAAAAGTTATTTACTGTACTGATTTTCTTGAGTTAAAAAGAATCATTGTCTGGGGGACAGTCTTATCTAGGCTACACCATCAGAAGCAGTGTATTTATGACAGTATGTGCAGTGTGACAGACTTATCTACAGCACAGTAAATAACATTATCTTCTTGGAAGGAAAGGTAATAGTTGGTGACTCCAGAATGATATCTCTTATTTTGCATTAATTTTACTTTAAG
This sequence comes from Bos taurus, assembly GCF_002263795.3. Taxonomy (NCBI): domain Eukaryota; kingdom Metazoa; phylum Chordata; class Mammalia; order Artiodactyla; family Bovidae; genus Bos; species Bos taurus. The sequence goes on along the minus strand of NC_037335.1, from coordinate 38,024,310 downwards.
TGATAATCTGTTAACATGATATGCCAGAAAGTTGAAAAATTGCACTGCAAAGCTGAGAATGTTCTCTTATGAACTCCAAGAGAGTTACTTCACCATCTAACTTAAAAGCATTCTGACATTTGAATCCTCAAACTTGTTTTGAACAAGTTTAAAAAGAGATGGTAGAATGTTGAAATTGATTTCTTTTTAACCTGAAAGGAATTTCAGCTATTAAATTGTCTTGCATATAAGAACCATGATATGGGTTTATCTTTTTTTATATTTCAATCTTTTCTAAAATTAAATTTGTTTTTTCCTAAATTAGGTAGCGTTCATCCAAAAAAATCTTTAATCTTGGGGTGGTCTTTTTAAAAAAAATCAGGAACCATTTTAACAGTGAGTCTCAAGGTTATATTTTAATATGCCTTAGATCACAGAATACTAGTACAGTGACATTTCTCTGTTCTTACAGCTTGTGAAGTAAAGTAAATGTGAACTTTGTTGTACATTGCTCATTTAACAGTTCTTGGCATTCTAATTTTAGTGTCTGGTCTGTCACATAAAATATGAACTTCGAGAGTTAAGTGGTTTCATATTCTCCATTTTATCTTTTTACCTTCACTTGGCTTCTGTTACTTGGGTCCTAGTGGTACAACACAGCAGTGCTGATGAGTGGTTGTCCTCGGCCTTTTTTTTTTTTTTTTTTAAAAACAAGAGTGTAAAGGGAAGAAGAGAAAATACCATATAGAGAAAAAGAAGCATATGAAGTCATGTCCTTAGGAGTTTGTACTCAAACTGGGGAGTTTGTATTTATGTATTTAGAAGAGATTAGGATTAGGTTCACATTATGTCCCCATTGTATTCTAATACAGTATTGCTAGATTCAGAAAATCTGAGACGTCAAGTAGCGTACCAGGAAAGCCAAGTGATTAATATAGATTGTGTCTGCAGGAGAGACGTTTGGGGTTTGAGTCCTCAGGGCTGGGGAGCCTGATTTCATTTAGTGCTAATTTATTAATTTGCTGGATTATGGGATTTGAGTGGAACTAGGTATATAATTTCAGAGAAGGCAATGGCACCCCACTCCAGTACTCTTACCTAGAAAATCCCATGGACGGAGGAGCCTGGTGGGCTGCAGTCCATGGGGTCGCTAAGAGTTGGACACGACTGAGCGACTTCACTTTCACTTTTCACTTTCATGCATTGGAGAAGGAAATGACAACCCACTCCAGTGTTCTTGCCTGGAGAATCCCAGGGTTGGGGGAGCCTGGTGGGCTGCTGTCTATGGGGTCGCACAGAGTCGGACATGACTGAAGTGACTTAGCAGCAGCAGCAGCAGGTATATAATTTATGATACTGGTGTCTAATCGCTAACTTGAAATCAAAGTAGTACCTGTTTTTGAGGCTTTAGTTAACTCTATACCTTAAAAAGTAAGTTGACTTTTTGAATAACATATTCACTGTACTGAGAAAAATTAGTTTTTAAATCATTCTACTTTCATATGATTTGATAGTAGTCGGATCGGACATTGATTGTTCACAGTGTGCTAGACCTGATGTAGGGCACTTTATATATGTTACTTCTTGCCATCTGTGCTGGTCTAGAGATTATTGGATATCTTCTGTCCTCTACTGGGCTTCCCCAGTGGCTCAGTGGTGAAAGAATCCACCAGTGCAGGAGATGCAGGAGACACGGGTTCAATCCCTAGGTTTCCCTAGGTTGGGAAAATCCCCTGGAGGAGGACATGGCAACCCAGTCCAGTATTCTTCCTGCGAAAATGCTGTGGACAGAGGAGCCTGGCAGGCTACAGTCCTTGGGGTCATAAAGAGTCGGACACAACTGAAGCGACTCAGCATGCACTGTCCTCCGCTAGCCCCCTTTCTCAAACCAAGGAGTTGGGATGATGCATAAAATGAGGATGGTGAGGCTGAGATTGGATGGAGAAGGTTGGCCCCCTAGTACCCTGTACCCTTCTGGACTCGTTTCATTGGATGCGGTGGATTATATAGGTGCCAGCCACACAGTGCTTTTTCTTTCTCAGTGAAAGAGCTAAGTGTGAATTTTCAGACTTCTTAAATAAGGCACGCCAACCAAGGTACTGTTCCCTTTCCTTCAAGATACTCATTCTTTGCTGACAAAACAAAGGCGACGTGTATATGCCCAGTTTGAAGTTTGTTGTGGGAATTTTGCCTCTGTGATCATTTGATATGACCACTTTGAATCAAAAGAAAGCTTTAATGGAATTTCTCTGAGGTCAGTGGCTATAATTAGACTTAAATCTGTGGATCCGTAGTCTGTCCTCCCTCTGCTCTGAGCAAGATGATAGGAAGCGTGAACACACCTCTCTTCGGAACTGCTTGTGAGAGTTGTAGCCCGAAAATTCTCATGGGGTCTGTAGCCCTGGAGCTCTCTCATGCCAGGACCCCTCCTCAAGCAGAAGGTTAAAAGTAGTGAAGGTAACAGCTGAATAGGGTGTTGATGTTTAAATATCAAAGGTAATAAAGAATGGTTGAAGAAACCCTTGATCTCTTAAGATTAAAAAACCCTTAATCTCTATTACTGTTTTAATAATTCCACACTTTGGCAATTATAAGAATCAGAGTGTTAGCCAATTTGAAGAGGAAGGGTATCCCCATTTGGCAGATCCTGAAAACCTCCGATAAAATAAAGAAGCCCAGTGCTTGGTTCTCTCCTTCTTTCAGCCATGCCTAGTATTTTAAATTTACTCTGCTTTTATTCCCTACAAACTATGCCTAATAATATATTTTTTTGCCTCTTTTTAAAACAAAGAAGGTACAACCAGAGTGTCTTCTGAACTGTCCAGATACTCTGGAGGGATCATTTCCAACGTGATAGCTTAGAGCACTGATTGATTCTCCGTGGCGCTGTTTGTGAAAGTTAGTGCTCACAGCTAATTCTGTCCATTATTTTTGTTTTTCATTTGTATTGATCTGTTTGCATTTTTCCAAGTGCTGTCCTTAAGTGAGAACAATGTCAATATTTGTATGCCTCTTGCTTATAATGCTGAGTGTAGTTTTTATGATTGCCTTATGTCTCCCTTATTGTTTGATATTTTGATTTTTATCACTCTTGAGTATGACAAATGAATAAGTAGTTGAGTAAGGGAAGTTTCAACTTCATATTGTAGTGTCATTAAACATATGAGGAAATGAAATGTTAATCTTGGGGAGTGTCTTTTTTGTAATCGTAAGTAACAAGTATTTGTGTTGAATAGGGGGCAAGGATTGTATGTATGTATTTTACCATTATTGCTGTTATTTTGTAGTCTTTTTGGAAAAGGCTAGAAAAACATATTAAGGATGAAAAATTTAGCATGCTTAATGTTCCATTTGTAATATCGAAGTTAGTCTTATAAAATTAATTATATCTTGCATTTCCCTTCAAGATGCTTCATGAGAAATAAAGCTCAAGTTGTTCCTGAGGTTCCATGGTCTGCTTAGTATTTGGGTCACTCAAGGGATGACACAGGGTGATGGAGGTGGTTGATGCTCCAGAGAGTAACAGACTGTCTTGAGTCCCTTTCAGGTTGCATGTCATTCTGCTGAGCTTCATTTTCCTCATGTACTAGAGAAGCATTGTTGTGCAGTGGTAAAGGCGAGTAAGTTCAAGGGTTGGCCAGGCTCTGACTTGAATTCTTCCTTTTCCTTTTACTAACTGTGTGATAGGAGCAAGTACTTAATTGACCTCCTTGAGGACGACAGAGGATGAGATGGTTGAATGACATCACTGACTCGAAGGACATGAGTTTGGGTAAACTCTGGGAGTTGGTGATGGACAGAGAGGTCTGGCATGCTGCGGTCTATGGGGTTGCAAAGAGTTGGACATGACTGAGCGACTGAACTGAACTGAATGTTAAAAATACCTTTTTCCCATATGTAAAATGGAGATTATAGCTTCTTTAGAGTTGTGCTGAAGAATAACTGAAGTTAAATCTATAAGGAGTCTTGCACAGTTGTGGTGGGGACTGGAGAGATGTGTGATGGGTTAGGTTGTGCTTCCTCTGCATCTTTCTTTCAGAATTCCAGTTTGGGGAACTGACCTTTGCTCAGAGGTGGGCCTGGCAGGTCTAAGAGAACTCCCACTTCCTTTTCCAGTGATGATGGATCAAATTAGTGGGCCGATCTTGGCCACATAGAAAGGAGGGTATGGTTAGTGGAACCATAGAGGAAAACTCCAGCTTGCCCTCAGAGAGTAACAGGAGGCTTGTCTCTCTAGAAGAGGACAAGGAAGCACTGCGTCGCCAGCCTATGATCATAAGGGGACCAGACCTAGCTTAAAGCCCATGCTTTGGACACAGAGACCAGATTAGAGATCAAAAGTATTCTGTTCAAATTCAGAGCCTGGAGAAAGGCCAGTGTTTTATTTTTCATAACTCTGTCAGAAATACAAGTGTTCATTGCTCCATTTCCAGAGTATTTCTTGCCTAGATAAAAGTGTTTTGGTGGCTAATTTGAGTGCAAGCTAGCAAATACCCAACCCAGTCACGTAGGCCTGTATTAGAATTCTGGTTCTGTGTGGGGTGCTTGGATAACCTGTCTCTATAGCCATAGTTTCCTTCCTGTAAAGAAGGCTTTAACTGGTGCCTCACCAGGATGGGGGCCACAGGGGGGTCAGGCAACTAGCAGCATGCTTGTCTCACTGAGTACATTTTGAAAAAGCCATTCCTCATGGGCCATTTCTAAGTCAGGGAACTCCTTGACACTGTTTGGGGAAGCCTGGTGGAGTTCAGGCCCGAGGTGCTCAGCAGCAGTGGCTGTGGGGATAGTATTTGCAGCAGACGTGCTCACAGCAGGCCAGGCAGATGGATTGCTTTATATATTACCACTGAATTCTCACATCCATTCACTTTTACTTTCTGCCAAACTGAGGGCATCTGAAAAGAAGTGACATCAACTGATAGTATTTGGGGCTCTGTAGGCCAGATTGCCGGGAGGAGGAATTTGAAGGAGCTGTTGCTTATGTGTTCACAGACGTACTGTGGCTCTCGGGCTCTGTGTTGAATTTGAAAGACCATGTGTTATAAATCCTTGCAAAGAAAACCATCATGAATGTTGTAGATTTCTATGCTAAGTTTGACTCCAGTTCACACGTGGCTTTTACATACTTCCTACATACTTGAATTACGATAAAAGAATAGGTTGTTTCCAGCAGTATTTTAAATTTTCATAAACTGTATTTTTTGTGGCCTAAAAATAATTTTCAGTGTTTCTTGTATTCCCAGTTCTCAGGAGTGTATATTCTGTCCTTTAATTATAAGCATTAATTAACATAAAATTGGACGATTCTGTTGATTGTTGAAATAGTGTGAGAACCTGTTTCTTTGAAAATTGAAAAATCGTTCAGACTTCAGTAGTATTCCACATAATAGTGAAAGATTTCTTTTTCTTATCATGTTAGTAAAGACCAAAGGATAATTCTCATTACTCATGAGAATGTACTTGTTAGAGTGAGCACTCTGCTTTTGTGCTGGCTGTGGTATGATTGCCATATGCATCCTGAAAAGCAGGTAGGTGGTGTGTATCAGTAACCCTTAACGTCTTTAAGCCCTTTGAGCCATTACTTACACTCCTAAGAAATAATTGGAAAAAGTACATTTACAAAGACAAAAGTACACTTACTGAGGTGATTGTTACAGTGCTAGATTTATCAGCAAAAATTGAATTATAACTAATATGTCCAATGGTAGGGAAATCATTGAGAAACTTATGATGTGCCCATGTACTAAAATCCTTTCACAGAAAATTATTTGAAAGGAAATCACGATGGCTCTTAAGTATGTTACCCCTTGTTGAAATGTATTAAAAATTAATATATGTCCATGGCTAAAAAAATTAAAGCACAGAAAAATATGTAAGGCACCCTTTTCAGTCCCTTCCTTAAAGGTAAAACCTTTTTAAACAACTTCTTATATATACTTTCAAAACTATTAGCATATGTCTCTATCTTTTAAAAAATCTACACAGAATTAATATTGCTCACATTGTTTTTCAATGTCTTTTTTTTTTTTTTAACATCTTTCCTTTTAATGAATCTTTCATTTATGGTAAGTAAAACATTTTTAGAGTATAGATTTTTACTAGAAACATCTCTCTTATCCCAGTAGAGTATGACAGGTGGTTGCCATGGATTTTTTCTGAGGGTCTCCATAGAACCACAGTAGTACGTAAGAGTTCATTGCACAGATCTTGTTAACAAGTTAGGACTTAGAAAACAAACACCTTAGTTCACTGCTGTGTTTCTGTTCCCCCCACATTGAGCAGATGGCTAGGTGGACCTGGTGCACTCGCACGTTTCCAGTCCTGTCTTTGTTGACAGGCCCTGCATTCACCAGCATCTCGGCTTATTCCACCACAGTTGATACTGGAAGATAGTTAATGCCATCGTAGTTTCTGTTTTACTGAATGACAGCATTTCTAACCGTGGCCTCATATTTGAAGGATTGGATTGGTTAAATAAATTTTAATAAGTTCCTTTAGAATTGCATTTCTCTGTCCTCATAAAGGATTAGCCCAGTGAATTTGGAAGACATGACAGAAAAAAGTAACAGAATGACTTTTGTCAACAGTTCTGTGATAATGGGAAATTGAAATAGGAATGGCACAAAGAGGGGATAAAACCCAGCCTGGTTGCTCAGTACAGATATAGGCAAGAAGGGCTACATAAAAGAAGAAAATGCCAACTGCAATAATCATAAAGGATACTCTAGATTTAAAACACGTACATGAAGTAAGACAATCAGGAAATTATTGCCCATTGTTGCAAGAGAGCAGATGGTGCTTAAAATATCCCTTAATTTTATGTCATTCTTAAAATCAAACAACCAAAGAGCATATACCATCTATGTTTAAAAAGTTAACTTGCAAACTTTTCTGTTTTGGGAGGATGCTAGAGTAGAGTTGAAAAAGAATAAAAACAGCATTACGCTGCCAGTAAAGAAACAAATTGGAGGCTGTCTTTGCAGGAGATTGAAGGCATAGATGAAAGATTTACCAAGAAAGTGGTGTTCCAAACCCTGCTCAACTTCTGTGTGAAACTCTTCTCTGTTACATATTTTCCTCCTCATTGGTTCTAGAAAGTGACTTGATGGTAAATGTTTAAGTTCTAAAGTGTCTAGATTATGTCTCTAAAACCACATCCATTTAGGTACATGGTCATAGTTTTTGGAAAGTGTAGCTTCATGCTTTAGTATTTCACATTTGATTAGAGAAAATTTTAGAAAAGTTTTTTGAATGTTGATACTATTTACACTCAGGACCGTCCAAATTACAGCTGGATCCTAGATCCTAAAACATTTAGTTTGAATAAGCATGGCTAAGACCTCTTAATAGATAAACTGCTGATCTCAGATTTGTGCAAAGGTTTACACTACAGTAGTGTGTCTTAAAACGCATTTCTGTAGTGTAGGTGCCTTATGATCAATTCATGGTACTTTTTTCCTCAGTTACTACACAGATGTATTTGGTGGTGCTATTGCGAGGGACAGTGTCTGTGGCAAAGTCAAGTCAGTCTGTGACGTCCTCGGCCAATCGGGGCTGGACTGAGAAGTGTTGGTACTGAACACAGATTCCTTTACAGGTCCTGTTAGCACTTTACTGTTTGTTCTTATTGGTGATCTCACCTGGTAGATGGAGAAGGCGGTGGCACCCCACTCCAGTACTCTTGCCTGGAAAATCCCATGGACCGAGGAGCCTGGTGGGCTGCAGTCCATGGGGTCGCTAAGGGTCGGAGACGACTGAGAAAATTCACTTTCACTTTTCACTTTCTTGCATTGGAGGAGGAAATAGCAACCCACTCCAGTATTCTTGCCTGGAGAATCCCAGTGACGGGGGACCTGGTGGGCTGCTGTCTATGGGGTTGTACAGAGTCGGACACGACTGAAGTGACTTAGCAGCAGCAGCACCTGGTAGAGCAGCCTAAGTGAACATGGAGACAGGGAATTGGAAACTCAGGTCCGTATTTCTAGAAGGATCTGCTCTTTGAGTTGTGCAGCGGAGAATCTGAAGTCCATCCTCAGTCACTGAGCAACTGATGTAGCTACTTACCAGGAAAATTGGGGTGATACAATTCACTGTGTTTTAGAAGAAACATTTTGAGGTCGGGTAGGTTACAAAACCTAGAATTTCAATAGGCATATGTATAGTTAAATTTTGTTTAGATTGGTAAAATGCAGTTTGGGTTGATTTCCTTTTGGAAATGATTGACATAATAGTGGATTGATTGAATCAGACTTTATGAATCTTGTTGTTCAGTCACTCAGTTGTGTCCAACTCTTTGCGAACCCGTGGATTACAGCATGCTAGGCTTCCCTGTCCTTCCCTTACCTCCAGGAGTTTGTTCAACCCATGACCATTGAGTTGATGATGCCATCCAACCATCTCATCCTCTGTCGCCCCCTTGTCCTCCTGCTCTCAATCTTTCTCAGCATCAGAGTCTTTTCCAATGAGTCAACTATTTGCATCAGATGGCCAAAGTCTTGGAGCTTCAGCATCAGTCCTTCTAATGAATAGTCCGGGTTGATTTCCTTTAGGATTGACTGGTTTGATCTCCTTGCAGTCCAAGGGACTCTCTGAAGAGTCTTCTCCAACACCACAGTTTGAAAAGCATCTCTTCTTTGGCACTCATGCTTCTCTGTGGTCCAACTCTCATATCCATACGTTACTACTAGAAAAACCATTAGTTCACTTCAGTTCAGTCTCTCAGTCGTGTCCAACTCTTTGCAGCCCCATGGACTGCAGCATGCCAGGCCTCCCTGTCCATCACCAACTCCTGGAGTTTACTCAGACTCATGTCCATTGAGTCGGTGATGCCATCCAACCATCTCATCTTCTGTTGTCCCCTTCTCCTCTTGCCTTCAATCTTTCCCAGCATCAGGGTCTTTTCAAATGAGTCAGTTCTTTGCATCACGTGGCCAAAGTATTGGAGTTTCAGCTTCAACATCAGTCCTTCCAGTGAACATTCAGGACTGATTTCCTTTAGGATGGACTGGTTGGATCTCTTTGCTGTCCAAGGGACTCTCAAGAGTCTTCTCCAACACCACAGTTCAAAAGCATCAATTCTTTTGCACTTGGCTTTCTTTATAGTCCAACTCTCACATAGCTTTGACTATATGGCCGTTTATCGACAAAGTGGTGTTTCTGTTTTTTAATAACACTGTCTAGGTTTGTCATAGCTTTTCTTCCATGGAGCAAGAGTCCTTTCAATTTCATGGCTGCAGTAACCTATCCACAGTGGTTTTGGAGCCCAAGAAAATAAAGTTTGTCGCTGTTTCCATTGTTTCCCATCTATTGCCATGAAGTGATGGGACCAGATGCCATGATTTTCATTTTTTGAATGTTGGGTTTTAATCCAGTTTTTCACTCTCCTCTTTCATCTTCATCAAGAGGATCTTTAGTTCCTCTTCGCTTACTGCTGTCAGGGTGGTGTCCATCTGCATATCTGGGGTTATTGATACTTCTCCTGGCAGTCTTGATTCCAGCTTGAGTTTTATCCAGTCCGGCATTTTGCATGATGTACTCTGCATTTAAGTTAAATAGGCAGGGAGACAGTATACAGCTTTGACACTTTACTCTCCCAATTTGGACCAGTCTGTTGTTCTATATCTGGTTTGAACTGTTGCTTCTTGACCTGCATGCAGGTTTCTCAGTAGGCAGGTAAAGTGGTCTGGTATTCCCATCTCTGTAAGAATTTTCCACAGTTTGTTGTGATCCACACAGTCAAAGGCCTTAGCATTGTCAGTGCAGCAGAAGTAGATGTTTTTATGGAATTTCCTTGCTTTTTCTGTGATCCAACAGATGTTGGCAATTTGATCTTTGATTCCTCTGCCTTTTCTAAATCCCAAAGCTTGTACATGTGGAAGTTCTTGGTTCATGTATCTTTGAAGCCTGGCTTGAAGGATTTAGAGCATTACCTTGGAAGCATGTGAAACTAGTGCAATTGTACAGTAGTTTGAACACTCTTTGGCATTGTCCTTCTTTGAGATTGGAATGGAAATTGACCTTTTCCAGTCCCATGGCCAGTGATGGGTTTTCCAAATTTGCTGACATATTGAATGCAGCACTTTTACAGTATTATCTTTTAGGATTTGAAATAGCTCAGCTGGAATTCTGTCACCTCCACTAGGTTTGCTTGTAGTGATGCTTCCTAAGGTCTACTTGACTTCACACTCCAGGATGTTAGCTCTAGATGAATGACCACAGCATGACCACACCATTGTGGTTACCTGGGTTATTAAGACCTTTTTTGTGCAGTTCTTCTGTGTATTCCTGCCACCTCTTCTTAATCTCTTCTGTTAGGTTCATACCATTTCTCTCCTTTACTGTGCCCATCATTGCATGAAATGCGCCCTTTAGACTTTATGATTATTAAGGTTTAAAGTAAGTGATATTTCTTATTTAAGGAAATTCCACAAGATAAAGCCAAACAGGTATCACTATGGAAGGAATTGTCTTCAGTGGATGTCATGTGTCCACCTCCCAGCTGCTTATTGTCTCAGTCACTCAGTGGGATCTGTGGACAAAGATCCCAGTGTAACAGTGGATCTGGCCCTTTGGTTTCAATGCATTTGTGTCTTCATTGTCCACCAAATTTATTAAGAGACTGGCATTCATTTTAATTCAACATCTGTTAGTTACTTGCTGTAGAATGACCTGTGATGGACTTTTGGGAGGAGGCACCAGTCCTGTTTTCTAGTTATCTTCAACTGTGAGTGTAGACAGAGTTGATTTGATGAGATCTTGTACCCACTGCCCTAAGCTAAGCTTTTTGTCATGCATTATAAGAATATTTTTTTAAAAATGGAATATTATCAAGTATATAATTTTACATTTTGCCTGTATCTTTATCATTTCTAAATATTTTCTCATACCACTTCAGAATTCTCAAAAATATTATTTAAAATAGCTGAGCATTCAATCATATGAATGTACCCTAACTTAACTGTTTGCCTGTTGTTGTGAAGTTGGGTTATTTACAAGTTGCAGTATTACAGATTATACTGTAGTAAAGAGCTTTATGCATGAACTGCTGTTCAACCTCCTTTTTTCTCAAGACATATGATTTTAGAAGGGTAATTATTGAATCAAATAGTATTTGTATACATGGTGTCAGATTGTTTCCAGAATTTGTACTCAAGTAACACAAAAATGATTTTTTGCCAACACTGAGATTGTTATTAAAATAATTTTCCTTTTTTAAAGAAGAAGTATAGTCTTATTTTTTATTCTCATTTTAAAAATTACCAAAGAATCTGAATAATTTTAATTGCCTATATTTTCTACTCATATTTTAACATTTGAAAATATTATTATGACTTTTATTATAAATTAAGGACAAGAACCTTTGGCTTTATTTTTCCCAAACGTTATCCCCATTTTGTTTGCTTTTAAATTGTCCTGGAGTATTTTTTGTGTTTTTATTTACAGGAGTCAGTGTTTACCTATGACCAAAGATTGAGCCTGTGTCCTTTTTTTCTTCTTAGCTACCACTATACACTGGCTTGCTTTTTTTCCAGATACTGACCATGAAACAGATGTAATCTTCCTCATTCCCATTGTTCTGCAGGAAACTGTAGATGTCCTTTTCATCGAGACTTACCCTGCTAGTGACTTCAGGGAAACGGGACTGAGAGTCACACTTTGTGGGAGTCTCAGAGGTTTTAGGTGGGATGAGTTTGAGTGAACTCCGGGAGTTGGTGATGGACAGGGAGGCCTGGCGTGCTGCAGTTCATGGGGTCACAAAGAGTCGGACACGACTGAGCGAGTGAACTGAACTGAACTGATGTCATATCTGCCTTATAATGTCGGGATAAGGGTGTCTTGCCCCTGTTTCCTCTGTCCAGGCAGTTGAATAAGAAGGCCTTTACTGTTTCCAGATTCTTGACCTACCTTTTCTGTTCTTTTGCCCACTGTTTACCCTCTTATGCTTCAGCTTTACTTTATTGTGCTGTTCCCTAAACAGGTTTACATTCTATATGTTATTGATTACATGTATGTAAAGATGTCTTGAGAAAGCTTCAGAAAGAAACTAGCATCCTTCAGAGTTCAGCTTAGTATTCCTTCTCTCCCATAAAACTCTGTATCTTTCTTGGGGAAGCTGTATTCCTTTAATTGTGTCCTTGCTTATCTCTGTTCCCTGGACCTACTACTGTTAAATTGATGCTTTTTCTTGGATTCATCTTTGCAGAACAGGACATGTTATCATGTCTGAAGGTGTTTCTGTGCCTGCTGTTCCCAGATTCAGTGACTAAAACCAAACCCAGTCCGAATACAATGGTCTTGACTTGAGATAAAAGCTGGGAAAGGGAACAGTGAGGAAATTACAGTTTGGGGGAATCAGAAATAGGACATAGAAGGAAATGGGTATTGAGTGTAGTCAAACACAACTATAAATGTTCATGCATTCACTAAGCTATACATTTAACAGAGGATGATAAACTCTTGGGGACTGGGCAGTTTGCAAGAGGGGAAAACTTGTTAAAGATCAGTTCCAGTCTCTATATGTGTGGTTTTACAAAGCCTATATGTGTTTCTGTAAATTTAATAGGAGTAGCCTGATGACAGCTTGGGTATTTGTGCTATTCACTAATAAACCTTCAAAGTAAATTTATAGTAAATTAAAGGACAAAGCTAGCCTATTTTATGCCATTTGTATGTTATGATGTAAGTTGCAGAGCAGAACTAATGACTGGAGTTGTATGGATTACTGAATAAAGATAAGGAAGTTTGAACTTCAAGGAAAGATGCTATTTATAGAGTTACTTGTGTTTTCAGTTGGGGATTTTAGCTGTGGTGTAAAATGAAGGCATATAATGAAGAAAGATCAATGGGATGCTATATGGTTATAAAAGAATATTATTCTTAGGCTCATTATTTTTATGAGATTTTGATAGTTCTATGTGCTGGGCTTAGTTGCCCAGTTGTGTCTGACTCTCTGTGATCCCATGGATTGTAGCCCACCAGGCTTCTCTGTCCATGGGGATTCTCTAGGCAAGAGTGCTGGAGTGGGTTGCCATGCCCTTCTCCAGGGGATCTTCCCAACCCAGGGATTGAACCCAGGTCTCCCACATTGCAGGTGGATTCTTTACCATCTGAGCCACTAGGGAAGCCTGAATACTTTTCAAAATAATTATATTTATTTATTTTTAATTGATTGATGATTGCTTTACAATATTGGTTTGATTTCTGCCATACATCAACATGAATTAGCCACAGGTATATATATATGTCCCCTCCCTCCAATCTAATACCCTTTCTCACCCCTTTAGGTTTTACAGAGCCCGGTTTGAGTTCCCTGAGTAATACAGTAATTTCCATTGCCTATCTATTTTACATATGATAATGAATATGCTTCCATGCTACTCTCTCCATTCAGTTCACCCTCTCCTTCCTTTCCGCAGCCCTTGTCCATAAATTTGTTCTCTTTCTCTGTGTCTCCATTGCTGTGCTTCAAATTCATCAGTATCATCTTTATAGATTCCACATATATGCGTTAATATATGATATTTGTTTTTCTCTTTCTGACTTACTTCACTCTGTATAATAGGCTCTAGGTTCATCCACCTCATTAGAACTGACTCAAATGCATTCCTTTTTATGGCTGAGAAGTAGTTATATATATATATATATATATATATATATATAATGGAATATATATATATATACACCACAGCTTCTTTATCCATTCATCTGTCAATGGGCATCTGGTTGCCTTCATATCCTGGCTTTTGTAAATAGTACTGCAGTGAACATTGGGGGTACATGTGTCTTTTTCAGTTTTGGTTTCCTCAGGATATATGTATAAGGCAAATACTTATAAATAGTAAAAAAAAAAAAAGAAAAGAAAAAGAACCATGAATACTTAGTGTCATTCACAAAAGAGTGATGTGCATTTGCCCTCTGTATTGGTACACCTTTTGATTTTAAAGATTTTTCCTTGAGTCACTGAAAAGGATTGGCATTCCAAGTTTTCATGTAGATAATTGTGTACAGTTGTAGGCTCAAATGAGTTTTAAAATAAGGTTGCTTCTACATGTTTGGCAAAAATAAAAAGTGCCCTGCATTTTTACTGTGCACCTGCTAAAAGCAGTGGAATGCCTCTGTATGGAGTGGTATGACTAAGAACTTCAAAATATATTATTAAGTAAAAAGAAGAAAGCTAGTTAATGTGTACTTTGTATAGTATGAAGCTATAAAAGAAATGAAAGGATGCATATGGTTAACTATTGGGGCCTTTGGCCTGTGGAATGAATTTGAGGTGTGGACGGTCAGGGACCTTCATCTTTTATGTGCTCTACTTCTGTGGTTCTGGAGATTTTTTCCCTCCCTCTTTTTTAAACAAGACTGCTTTCCTATATTATTTTGTGCTATTTACAAAATATCCAATAAAATTATTTCCTATAGATTTCAGAGGTATCTTAATATGGAGAGCCATAATGTTTAAAGTAATGTCTAAATGTGTCTCATAGCTGCATAGTAGAGATATTCTGAAATCTGTGTGTTTCAGGATATTTAGCTTGTAACCAAAATTTCACTGTGAAGGAGGAGGTGATAAATATATGTGTCTCTGCATGCTCCTAGTAATTTTAAAATGTTTAAAACTTTATCCTATAGTTACTGATTGATCTCTAATTAAGATGATATTCCTCGTTGATTGAAAAATGTAAATAAACAACATTGACACACATTATTTAAACAGTTGCTGAAAGAATTAAAGTGGAATTTGGTCAGAGACTATTTTCAGATAGTGTTCTGTATTTGTTGTTGTGAAAAAGCCTGAAATTGCATAGACTTTTTCTCAGACATACACCTTGTGTGTATTTGTCATTCCCATATAATCCAAAGGGAAGTCGCTCAGTCGTGTCTGATTCTTCGCGACCCCATGGACTGCAGCCTACCAGGCTCTTCTGTCCGTGGGATTTTCCAGGCAAGAGTACTGGAGTGGGGTGCCATCGCCTTCTCCGGTATAATCCAAACTCACTAGTATATTCTGTAAATTGTATCTTGGACAATGGTGCTTAAAAATAATAACGTATTGCCTTTTGTTCTCAAAGAGGTGTGGACAGTATGTGTCATTCACCAGCAGAGGGCAGTGTCTTGCCACTTTTTTCTGGAAGTCCTTTGAAATGAATGGATTTCCCTTGTATTTCACCCAATTTGACATTTAGAGACAAAGAAGATATTTACTGCTTATGAATTTGTAATGGATATATTTTATATGGAAGATAAGATGATTAAAGCAATATAACTTTATATTGTTGTTAAGTTGCTAAGTCATGTCCAGCTCTTTGCAACTTCATGGACTGCAGGCTTCCCTGCCCTTCACCATCTCCTGGAGCTTTCTCAAACTCATGTCCACAGAGTCTGTGATGCCATCCAACCATCTCATCCTCTGTTGTCCCCTTCTCCTCCTGCCTTAAGTCTTTTCCAGCCTCAGGGTCTTTTCCAATAAGTTGGCTTTTTGCAGGAAAGAATATTTATAATCTTATTTATATACCTTCTAGATTAGTTGGTCCTTAAAAGAAAGGCTCATTTTATGTGTAGGAAGCATTTAGCTTAAAATGTCATCAAATTGAAGTGGCTTTCTTTTGTGAAATGAGGTTATAATTCCTCCACATCTATTGTGAGCTGTTCATGGATTTGGTCCCTATGTGTAGTTGGCTGCTGTGCAAAGGGATAGTGCCTGCCCACCCCTCCACCCGGCCCAAACACTCAGTACAAACATATATATTATTTGGAGGAAACGTATGTGGTAATTTGTGGGGGAAAATGGGGGGGAAGTTACATCAGAATATATTTTTATGTTTTAAAGTAAATTACGGAAATTTACATTACATTTTAACATCATGCTCTTTGATGGCATTTTGTTGTTGTTGCTGTTGTTTGTTTGATTTTTTGGGGCGCTCTGGGGGGCATGCAGAATTTTATCTCCTTAAGCAGGGATCACACCCATATTCCCTGCAATAGAAGCATGAAGTCCTAATCACTGGACTGCCAGGAAATTCCCTGGTGCTATTGTGATTTTCTTTATTAGGTTTCCAAAGCAGTCAGTTATTACATGTGCAATTAAAAAAATTAAATTTTGTTTTTAAAAAGAGCTGTCTCATTGTATTTTATATATAAAAATAGACTTTAAAATATTCAGCTTATTTAAAAACTAAATATTGGTGAAGTACTTTTAAAAGTGGAGGTGTAAAGACAAGAATGGTAGCTTAAGAAAATACCCAGAATGAAGAAACTGGTAAAACAGTGGTTACATCACTTGCTAGATTTGAGGCTTTGGGTAAATTACTTGTTTTCAGTTTGAAACAGAAATATAAATATAAAAAATCCCTGAGTGCATTTAACTGTATCTAATATTTCTAGAGATAACCGTGAGCTGGTAGTTAGTGATTTTGACGTATTGCCTACCCTGGTAAAGGAAGCAAACAAGTACATTAGGAACTGATGAAACTAATAGTGTTAAACAGTGGAAATTCATCCCCTCCTTTCTCAGAGTGTATTTCACTTCCTACATGTGCTAGATAAATCAGGCTTGTTTAATAATGTTAGCAGTTTTATACAAATGTTTATATTTCATACAAAAGGGAGGGATTTGACTAATCTCTGGGACCTCTAAAATAATTGATTTTATCTGGAGTCTTCTTTTTGTTTTTTTGGTTGTGGAACTTTTTTGGAGATATTTGAAAGGCGTATTTGTGAACCTGTATTTATGGATGTAGCTGGCTGCCTCTGTTCCCACAGTGGATCCTAGGTGCCAAGGGATGGAGGTGGCCAGACACTCTCCACTGAGAGAAGTGCGGAGCCCAGCCATCTCTTGGGTCTTAGTAATGAGACTCTTCTTCAGGTTCTCACCCTTGCTTACGTCTGGAATTCTGGGTTAGGTTCCTAGTTTAAATGTCTGTGTGTGAGTAAGTTAGGAACCTATTTCTGAAACTTGTTGCCAGTCATTCCATCTCTAAGGTTTCTCCCTGGAAGTTGGGTCAGAGAGGTAGATGGAAGGTGACTTTTGAAAACAGGCTTTTTCAAGGTGCAGGCAGAGCCAAGGAGGGGCCTGCAAGGGGCTCTCCTGTGACCTTCCTGCCCTGTTCCTCCTCCACCGCACTCCAGCTCTTCCATTCTTGCCATCCTGTACTGCTTTACAGCCGCTTTCTGGGAATGGTACTGCTCCCTCATTGTCTGATGCACCCTCACTGCAAGTCTCAGCGATGCTATCACTTCTTGCAGGTAGAACTCCTGACCTTGGGAGCAGGATAATAGGGCTTCTGTCTGTCTATAGAGTTGTTCTGCAGGTTACATGAGAAAGTGTGTGCACCGAGCTTGTGTTCCTGGCAGTTCTTACTTACAGGAGCCCTCACAGTCCTGCAGAAGGAACTCAGCCAAGCACAGTGGATCAAAAGATAGGTGCTTTAACACATGTTAAATAAAGTAAGTCTAAGGTACAGAAATTGATCAGTGCAAAGAAATAGAGACTAGGAAAACAATAGAACGGGAAAGACTATAGAGATCTCTTAAAAAAAATTAGAGATACCAAGGGAACATTTCATGCAAAGATGGGTACAGTAAAGGACAGAAATGGTTTGGAGCTAACAGAAGCAGAAGATATTAAGAAAAGGTGGTAAAAATACACAGAAGAACTATGCAAAAAAGATCTTCACCATCCAGATAACTGTGATCGTGTGATCACTCACCTAGAACCAGACATCCTGGAGTACAAAGTCAAGTAGTCCTTATGAAGTATCACTGCAAACAAAACTAATGGAGGTGATGAAATTCCAGCTGAACTATTTCAAAGCCTAGAAGATGACACTGTGAAAGTGCTGAAGTCAATATGCCAGCACATTTGGAAAACTCCACAGTGACCACAGGACTGGAAAAAGTCACTTTTCATTCTAATCCCAAAGAAAGGCAATACCAAAGAATGTTCAAACTGCCACACAGTTATACTCATCTCACACACTAGTAAAGTAATGCTCAAAATTCTCTAAGCCTGGCTTCAACAGTACGTGAACCGAGAACATCCAGCTGTTCAAGCTGGATTTAGAAAAGGCAGAGAGGAACCAGAGATCAAATTGCCGACATCTGTTGGATCATCGAAAAAGCAAGAGAATTCCAGAAGAACATCTACTTCTGCTTTACTGACTATGCTAAAGCCTTTGACTGTGTGGATCACAACAAACTGGAAAATTCTGAAAGAGATGGGAATCCCAGAGCACCTTATCTGCCTCCTGAGAAATCTGTATGCAGATCAAGAAACAACAGAACTGGTCGTGGAACAAATTGGTTCCAATTGGTTCCAAATTGGGAAGGGAGTACATCAAGGCTGTATATTGTCACCTTGCTTATTTAACTTCTATGCAGAGTACATCATGTGAAATGCCGGGCTGGATGAAGCACAAGCTGGAATCAAGATTGCCAGGAGAATTATCAATAACCTCAGATATGCAGATGACACCACCCTTGTGGCAGAAAGCGAAGAGGAACTAAAGAGCCTCTTGATGAAAGTGAAGGAGGAGAGTGAAAAAGTTGGCTTACTCAACGTTCAAAAAAGGAAGATCATGGTATCTGGTCCCATCACTTCATGGCAAATAGATAGAAACAGGGGAAACAGTGGAAACAGTGAGAGACTTTATTTTCTTGGGCTCCAAAATCACTGAAGATGGTGACTGCAGCCATGAAATTAAAAGATGCTTGCTCCTTGGAAGAAAAGCTGTGACAACCTATTAAAAAGCAGATATATTACTTTACTGACAAAGGTCTGTCTAGTCAAAGCTATGGTTTTTCCAGTAGTCGTGTATGGATGTGAGAGTTGGTCCATAAAGAAAGCTGAGCACTGAAGAATTGATGCTTTTGAACTGTGGTGTTGGAGAAGACTCTTGAGAGTCCCTTGGACTGCAAGGAAATCCAACCAGTCAATCCTAAGGGAAATCAACTATGAATATTTATTGGAAGGACTGATGCTGAAGCTGAAGTTCTAATACTTTGGCCACCTGAGTTGAAGAACTGACTCATTTGAAAAGACCCTGATGCTGGGAAAGATTGAGGGCAGGGTGAGAAGGGAACAACAGAGGATGAGATGGTTGGATGACATCACCGACTCGATGGACATGAATTTGAGCAAGCTCTGGAAATTGGTGATGGACAGGGAAGCCTGGCGTGCTGCAGTCCATGGGGTTGCAAAGTGTTGGACACAACTAAGTGACTGAATTGGACTGAACTGAAGATATAGACAACTTATTTACAAAATTGTTCACTTTTCTGTCTGAAGGGCAATATGCCTGGGCTTAACATTTTCAGTAGTGTGTGGTGAGATTCACAGCTTCAAGTGTTAACTGATTTTTATGTTGTTGTATTCTGAAGACATTTCTTTTTGTTTGATACATATAAATGTTTTCTTTTTCAGATTCTTTCCCATTATAGATTATTAAAAGATATTGAATATAGTTCCCTGTTCTATACAGTAGCTCCCAGGTTTTTATCTTTTTAGTGTATAGTTGTCCACTCCAGTACTCTTGCCTGGAAAATCCCATGGATGGAGGAGCCTGGTAGGCTGCAGTCCATGGGGTCGCTAGGAGTCGGACACGACTGAGCGACTTCACTTTCACTTTCCACTTTCACTTTGGAGAAGGAAATGGCAACCCACTCCAGTTCTTGCCTGGAGAATCCCAGGATGGGGGAGCCTGGTGGGCTGCTGTCTATGGGGTCGCACAGAGTCGGACACGACTGAGTCGGAAGTGACTCAGCAGCAGCAGCAGCAGTGTATAGTTGTGTGTATCTGTTAATTCCAAACTCCTAATTTATTCCGTGCTGCTCCCCCACCCCCCAGGCACCCGCCCCTAGCATCCCCTTACTTTCTGTGTCTGTCAATCTGCTTGTAAAGAAGTGCATTTGTATCATGTTTCAAGATTTGACATATGATTGATAGCACATGATATTGGTCTTGCTCTGACTGACTTCCCTAGACATTTCTGTTTAGATTAAGAGGTATTTCTTTCTCCAGTTACTGGATTCCAACCGGAACAGCAGGTACTAGTGTCTTCTGAACCTCCAGTTGCTCCCAGA
Source organism: Bos taurus (assembly GCF_002263795.3). Classification (NCBI taxonomy): domain Eukaryota; kingdom Metazoa; phylum Chordata; class Mammalia; order Artiodactyla; family Bovidae; genus Bos; species Bos taurus. The sequence continues at coordinate 38,004,255 of NC_037335.1, read as the reverse complement.
AAAGTGTGTGCTTCCTGTGAATTTCAACAGGATGTTTTCCCTTTCTTTTCGTACTTACTTTGCTGTTGAGAAAGGAAGGAAGAGAATACACTTTCTCACCAACATTTCTACTGTTGATGTTTCAAGAATTGTGGTATTCTATTCTTGGAGTTATTTTCATATGGTAACTTTTCCATATTACTGCAAACCAGTGGGTGTTTACCGTATGTTGAGAAAGTTAAAACTACACAGCAAACAGAAACACTGCTTCTGTCCTTCCTCTTAAAAGAAATGGGACATGAAGATTGAAATGCTTGAGATACAGCTTTACTTCAGTAACTGACAGTTTTGATTCTGTCAGTTATTTGTTTTCAGATAAACAAAAACACCAGCTCTCATACCGGGGAAAGTAAATGTTCAGATTTTCTTTTTCTAGGTAATATAATTTGATTGTATTCTTTTAAAATTAGCTGCCCAGGGATAGGGATTGAAAAATAAAATTCCTGTACAAAAATGTTTCTCCAGTATTAAAATTTAAATGCAGGCAAATGCGTTTAAAACGTAAACAAAATAGGTTGAGGTGTTCTTGAAGCATATGGTGAAGCAGACACATTTGTTGTAACGCACCATTTATGGAACCTAATACACTGTTGTAGGCTCAGGTTTGTAAAATGGATTTTTATGGAGTATATCTTTCTTTAGTCCCCGCCTTGTGCCAGCTGAGGAGGAATCCTCGTCACATTCTGAGTGCTTCCCCAGTGGGACTGGGGAGAGGCAGGGAGAGGAATGTGACTGGCCACCTCCTCTTGGAAGTATGGGGCCCTGGGCTTCACCTTCCCTCCTGCCCTGGGGGTGGGCTTGGCCAAGGCCCCTCTGGAGTGCTCTCAGCTCTGCAGGATGCCCAGACAGCCTGTCTGCCTGCCTTCTTTGCTTCTCTTTCTTTATTCTCTTCTCTTCTTATCAGCAAAGCTGCTGCTGCTGCTAAGTCGCTTCAGTCGTCTCCGACTCTGTGCGACCCCGTAGACAGCAGCCCACCAGGCTCCCCCGTCCCTGGGATTCTCCAGGCAAGAACACTGGAGTGGGTTGCCATTTCCTTCTCCAGTGCATGAAAGTGAAAAGTGAAAGTGAAGTCGCTCAGTTGTGTCCGACCCTTAACGACCCCATGGACTACAGCCTTCCAGGCTCCTCCATCCATGGGATTTTCCAGGCAAGAGTACTGGAGTGGGGTGCCATTGCCTAGCACTTGGGAAAAGTTGAACAGGCTTTACTTTATTATGACAATACATATAAGCAGAATTGAAACCTCTCAGATAAAAGTTCATACAGTTACTAAAAACAAACAGCTGTATTTGATATCTCTTGAGGCCAGCTGATGTCAGAGTTTCTGATACTTTGTGCAATTTTAACTGAAACATACTACTTTTAATAGAGAAGAAAAAGATCTCCTGATAGGTGTCTTGTGTGCAGGTAGTAAATTAAGGATTAAGACTCTAAAACTCTTTTAGGAGCAGTCATACTTTCTGCTTTCCTTTCCATTTGAGTTTCATTCCATTGTCCTGGTTTCGGTTCAGAGCCCAGTTCTGATCTTTGTTGACACAACTTCTTATTTTTCCATTCAAACTAGGATTGTTATTCCCTGGCCACTTGTGGAAATACCATTTTGGTGTGCTACCTACTTTTGGTAAAATGAGTGTGTATAATGAAGAATGCAAAAGTATAGGGCCAATTTATGATATTCCTTGACATTAAAAAAAATTTCTTCCTGTGACTTTTTGATTTTGCTACTTATTTTTCTGTTTTAAGGATTGTGTTAGACATCTTACAGGAATGGGCTACAAATATGAAATTCTGGAGTTAATTTAACTTTGTTTTCAGAATGAATATTCTAAAAGCATCTAGAATGATAATTTTTTTTTTTATGAGGTGCTTTTTAGCTTGGGAAAGTTTCTTCACTGCTTTTAAGATATATCATCTTATTAATTTGCTAGAAGGCATCATACTTTATTTTTTTTTTCATGGTTGAAATTTGCAGGAAGCACATTATCTGTACCTGCTGTTTAGATATGTAAAATGGTTGTTTCATCTACCTACCAGTATTTGTCTTAGTGTCTTCACATTTCCTTGAGGAGGTTAAGGGGTTGCATGGTAAAAAAGATAGAAAACAAAAGAAATTGACCTTTCTCTGAAGCGGTCATGTTCAGTGCATACTTTTCTAGCTACCACTATGATGAGAAATTGGAGATGCCTGACATTTTGATGTTGGAGGTTAAATTCCCTTTCAATTCAAAAGAGACAAAAATGATTGTTACAGTCCAGTCATTAAGAAGTCATTGTCCTTCTTGTACTTGGCACTTTTTATGCTATTCCACTGCCAAGATTTGATTGTTTTTAACCCCTTAGAAAGAGAATAAGAGTTTGAGGGGAATATCCATTTGTCTGTCTCAAGAATAAAGAGACATCTTGGTTTGGTTTTCCTTTCTTTGAATGGTCCAGCAATTTACACGTCTTCGACTTGGGCCTTGTAGCTTTAATCTTGGTGAGTATACATTTCATCTACGGTATAGTTTTAGAAAAACAAGGAAAGGGCCATGTAAATGCTTTCAGTTTTCATTGTATTTAGTCCCTTGATAGAATTAACATCAGCTTGTGGTAGTGGAAGGACCTATGCTGGGTGTGAAAAGCTAAGACAGTTTTCTTTGACACTTTAATATGTAAGAGGCTAGTCTGTTATCACTGATAAATACTGTAGCAAAGGTACAAGATAATACAGGAGTATAGGATGGAGAGAGATTAATTCCAACTCGGCAGGGATCAGAAACTTTTTTTTTTGAGAAGTCTGATATTTGAGCTAGTGAAGGTTAGATGGGATTTTGGTGGTTTGAAAGTATGTGTCTGAAAGGGGATCAGCAGTATGAGAGAAGTCTTGGAGGCAGGATGTGGAAGGAAGTTTTTGACAATTGTCTCTGTATGCTTCGAGAGTACGTTTAAAATGGTGTGTGGAACCAGGCTACGGAACACCTTGAATATTAGGCAGAGGCATTTGGACCTTTTAATTCTGTGTGATGGGCAGCCAGTGAACATTTTAGAAAAGAGTTTCAATATAAACTTTTTATAAGGCACAGAAGTGGAAATACAATAGATATGTTTGTAGTTTAAATTTTGATCGCCCTTTAATATTTTCATTTTGGGCAAGCGACTTTCAAAGCAGCAGAACTGCGCTTGTGTGGATGGCCAAGTGACTGTAGGATCACAGTGGAAATAACCTAGTTCCACTTTTTTTCTCTGAATTTTAAGAAAGATATAAATGGAGAGGGGTTCATAGTCCATCCCTTAAAGATTATTCATCAGGCTTTTTAATTTAAGTGCAATAGTGAAAAGGATTAAATCATTTACACAAGTATGAATTATTTTCAATGGCAGGCTTAGGGCAGGAGTCCCCAACCCCTGGGCCATGGACCAGAAGAATGTCAGATCAGTGGTGGCATTAGATTCTCTTAGGAGCGTAAACCCTACTGTGAACTTTGCATGTGAGGGATCTAGGTTGTGGGCTCCTTATGAGATTCTAATGCCTGATGATCTGAGGTGGAATTGAGGTGGTGCTAGCATTGGGGATAGACTGCAAATATAGATTATCATTAGCAGAGAGGTCTTACTGTACAGAGACCATGATAAATCAATTGCTTGCAGACTCGTATCAAAACCCCATCAGTGAGTGGCAAGTGACAATTAACTGCATCGTGTGGCAGGCTCTGCAGTGGCAAATGAGTTGATACGCTTCAGTTGTACAGCTGCGTCTGGCGTTGGGCTTTAAGTCAGAATCTGACACTTACTTTAGTCTATGTGTAGCCCACTCAGTATTTTATTTACCTCAGTAATTTATTTATTTTATTACCTCTAGGCCTTATAACTTTAAATGTCATCTATATACTGCTGACTACTAATTAATAAGTTTATATCTTTAGCTTGGACTTCTCCTTGAACCTGCAAACTCCTTCCAGGTAATCCAGACTGATTATTTGGCACCTTCACTTGGATGTCTGATAAGTTTTGCAAACTTTAACAAGTCCAATAACTGCTCTTCCAGGTTTCTTCATCTCATTTAATAGCAGTTCTGTTACTCCAATTGCGCAGACCAAAAACTCTGAAGTTTTCATTGATAATCTCTCTTTAATTACACATTAGTTCTGTCCACAGTTCTCCACTTTCCAAATCTATCTGAAGTGACCACTTCTCACCACACTCACTATTGCTACTCTGGTTCAACCAGTGTCTCTGGTCTGAATTATCTTAATGCTTCCCAAAGTCTCCCTGCTTCTGTCTATTCTTTATTCAGAGGCCAGAGTGATGCTTTAAAAACTTTCATTCAGAGTGTACATTTCCCTGCTCAAAATCTCCCTTCTATGGCTTCCCATCTCACTCATTAAAATTGAACGTTCTTACTAGGTGTGCAAATGCTACACACTCACTCTGTAGCCAACACCCACCATCTCCAGACATAGAGACTTCACCCCTCTGACTTCCTCTGCTGCTGCCATGCTCTGACCCACTTGGCTACAACATGTGCCCCCCACCCAATAACCCTGGATCCCATGATCCCTTGGCTGCATTCCCCCCACCCTGCCTCACCTCCTGTAGCTTGTTCTCTCACTGCCTTCAAGTAGTTTCTCTTGTGTCACCTTTTCACTGAGACTTTTCCTTAATTTAAATTGGAACCTTTCCCACAATCCCTGGGTCAGAAAGATCCCTTGCTGAAGGAAATGGCAACCCACTCCAGTATTCATGCCTGGGAAATCCCATGGACAGAGGAGCCTGATGGACTACAGTCCATGGGATTGCAAAAGAGTTGGTCATGACTTAGCAACTAAACAGTAGCAGCAACTACCACAATCCCTATAGTCCCTCCCCAGTGTAAGTTTACCCATAGTGCTTACCATTTGACATGTCCTTCAGCTTGTTTATTGTCTATCTTCCCCAAATTGCAAGTACGCTCTATTAAAATAGGAATTTTTATGTATCTTTTTCCCACCTGTATCCCCAGTACCTAGCATCATAACTTGTACATAAGTATTACTTCATGAATGGCTATGGAATAAATGAGTACAGTGACAAAATGAAGAATATAAACTTTAATCTGGCACAGTTTAGCCCAAACTTAGCTGATGCTGGTAAGTTTTTGTGAATTTCTATCCAGTCTTCACTTTTTATTTTATAGCTATTAATAACACTGAACATTTCTCATTTCTGAGTGCCTTTTGCCAGTGTCCAGGTTCGTATTACTGTAGTTGTAATCATAAATAAAACGGCTCTTTTAACACTGTTCCCTACAAGTTCCACATTACATTTATCAAAGTACAGCTCCCACTCTCCATGAAAAAAAGAGGTGGAATTCCTGGAAATAGCTCCCATCTAAAACAAACAGCTTCCCCCACTTCCAGAGGAGTGAAATTAAAAACGATCGCTGGATCATTTCATCGGCAGTAATCACTGAAGTTCAGCCTGAAGTCAGTGATGGGATGCTTGGCTCACCCTCCCTGGCTCTAATGTTTTAACTGTGCATTTGCTATAGAAATGAATGGCATGTTGGATTTATTTCCACAGTGATATTTTTATTTTAACTTGACAGTTTCATAAGGAGATTTCTCAATAAATTGCCTTATTTCTTGGTTTGTCATATGCTTTAGCTTCTCAGGTGTGAATTTTCTTCTTTCTAAATGTGTCTTTTTTAGGATATTTATTTGATAAAGCCTGTATGATTTAATATTTGTACTCTACTGGATTTGGCAAACCCCTGCCTTTCCACCTGTTGGCCCAGACTATAGTTACATACTAGCTCTTTATTGTCCTGGAGCATTTGAATTAGATAGATTCTTACACTGTTCAAAAAATTCTCCTTTAAAAAATGTTGCACTGATGTTGCACCTGACTCTCCTTTCTGATTAATGTGACTGAAAATTGGGCCACTAACATGGTTCATGTTTGTGGTTTTTATTGAAGCGTTTTTCCCTTTGTGATGCTGAATCATTTTATACTGACCTTATGTTTTGTTTTTTTTTGTTTGTTTGTTTTTGTTTTCTTGAGTGGCTATCTTAAAAATGCAGTTGAAATCTTTAGAGTCCATAGTGACCACAGTTTAAGTTTAGTGTGAATGTACATTGCAAGTGAATTATATTCTTCTGTTAATTTGAATGAGTGAATGAATGAATGAACAATTGCTGTGACAGAAGGAAGGATGAAAATTTTAACCTTCCACTGAATCCAAGAAATGTCTTCTTGAATGTATGTGCTTAGGCCCATTGAGTGACAGAATATGGAATAGCCAAATGTAATAAGCAAGTTCTGAGTCTGTGGGGTTTGATATCTGGCCTACTTCTTTATAATTAAATGATCAAAGAAAAAGATGTCCATATAACCATAGCAAATGCTCTTCTCTTTGTTGTTGTTTGTTTTAGATGTTTTCTGTGTCACTGACTACAGAACACAGAATTATGTTTTTAGGGGCAGGGTATCAAGGGGTACCACTTTGTCTTTGGGCATATCAGTTTCTGTCTTCACCTGTAGTTAAAGGAGCAGAGTCTCAGGAGATACTGGTGCTTCTGGGAGCTCTAGCCTTGCAGGTGGGGCATCTGACTCCTTTCTTTCCTCTGATATTTGGAAATTCCTTGGTAATTTGGGGGAACATCTCTCAGCCTGTCTCTCTCAGGTGCTTTAGGCAAGAAAATACTTACTTCTTAAAAACCTCAAGTATGGTAACCCAGAATCTTCTTTCACACAGCTGCTGGCATTCCCTCTCTCTTTTTTTCTTTTTCAGAAAATTCAAGCTGTGGTTTTATACTTAAACTCAGAATCAGAACATGTACGAAGGAGGAGATGGTTGAAGGTTGCAGGAGCTTTTGTTTGTTTTAACTCACTGAGATTGTGGGCTAGTTAACTATACTGTAACAGGATTCCTGCCTCCAGATCTGCTTTGCCCAGGTAGCTACCCTGCTGGCAAGTGTGGACCACAGCAGACTCAAATTCTAAGAGCCCTTTAGTTCCTAGTTGGAGGCAGGCAGTGGGAGCAGGCAGGAGACTGGGGCGAGGGGAGGCGAACGCTGCCCCCACTCAGGGTTGCCTCAGGCCCTCCTCTAGGGACTCTGCTAGATTGTGGAAATTGCTCTCTCAGGCCTTTTAGACTGAACTTCAGTGAAAACTTGGCTGTTAGCAGGCCCAGGGTACTACTCTGTCTCTCTTGTTCCTTTATACCCTGCCTCTACCTGTAATGTCCATTTATTCAGATTCTTCCAAAGTTTCATTTTAGTCTGTTTTCTGCTGGGACCCAGACTTACACAGGAAACTCCTGTGGATTTTGGCTGAGGAGTTTTTATTAAACATAAAACTGTAAATGTTTAAGGTCATTCTTCACAGAAAACTGTTCTTTCCTTTGGTCTGTGGATTCTGCTTTGTTATTGATATGGACACAAAATAGGTTCCTGTATGTATTTGTTTAATTTAAAAATTAAGGATGGTAGAAAATCCGGTTGCCTTCAGATATAATAATATATTCTTTCTTTCTTTCTTAAAAACACGTTTTGGTACCAAAGCTAGACTGTTGACACTTTGCGGTTAGTAAGGCTTAATCTTGCTTTGAGGTTTTGAAAGGAACCATGTATATGACAGAGAACATTCAGGGAAACTTATATCCTTTTAACTATTTAGCATTCTAAACCATTTTTTGAGAGCTCAGTATGCCATTGGAAGCTTGCAAAGCATGGGTTCTTAATTTCAGATGCTTTTGTGGGTGCCTAAGGTGTTCTTTGTTGGGACTTGTTAAGATCATATGAAAATATTCCAGGGCTGCCACTGCTGCTGACATGTCTCAGTCAACATTGTGGAGGAGCTTCTGATGGAATAATTATGATATGAACAACGTTGTAGGTGGTTGTTACCATAGAAAAACATGGTATGGATCAAATAAAAGAGTCACAAACTTTGATAAATTGATTGATCTTGCTTGCTTTTTTTTTGCCCAGGATAAACTCAATTCAAGAACTGTCCTGGCCTGGTGTAGTGCAATGATGGTTTACATTCTTCACAGGCTTCTTCACTGTTTTTGAAAAATACTGTTATGAACAGATTTTTAAGGAATTTTTTTCAGTGAGTTAACAGTTTCATTTCTCTATCCATCTTTACCACCATCCCCATCGCCCTCAATTAGCCATGCTAGTTACTTAAGTTTTTAGATTTGATATTCAGGAGAATGAATGAAGTTCAAATCTCAGTCAAGATTCAAGTGTTTTTCTCTTGAGATTCAGTTCAAAGACAAGTTTTGTTTTTGTTTTTCACGGTAGCTGAAATGATGTAGTATGCCACCTGTTGAGAAGTCTAAAGTTATATTTTATAAAAGAGCATTGGGGTATGAAAAGGCACTGTTGTGTGTGTGTATATTGAGCTGCAGTTTAGCCTGGGTTCCTGGGATTACCAAAGATCTGGAGCAGATCTTTGCAGATGGATCCTTTAGTTCGGTTCAGTTAGGTCTCTCAGACATGTTCGACTCTTTGCGACTCTGTGGACTGCAGCAAGCCAGGCTTCCCTGTTCATCACCAACTCCTGGAGCTTTCTCAAACTCATGTACATTGAATCAGTGATGCCGTCCAACCATCTCATCCTCTGTTGCCCCCTTCTCCTGCCTTCAGTCTTTCCCAGCATCAGGGTCTTTTCCAGTAAGTCAGTTCTTCGCATCAGCTTCAGCATCAGTCTTTCCAATGACTGTTCAGGCCTGGTTTCCTTTAGGATTGACTGGTTTGATCTCCTTGCAGACCAAGGGACTGTCAATAGTCTTCTCCACCACCACAGTTCAAAAGCATCACTTCTTTGGTGCTCAGCTTTCTTCATAGGCCAACTGTCACATCCATACATGACTACCTTAATGGACCCTAAATTCCCCTTCCTTGCATTACTAGAGAACAGCTTTCTGAGAACAGCTATTGTGAGCAACAAAAGCTGTGGTCAGAGACATCCTATATGGGTATCATGATTTCAGTTTACTCTTATATGACCTAGTGACCAGCTGGTGACAGTGAAAATAGAGCCCTCCTCCCCACTTTTGGACGGTGCTTTGTAGATGAACCAGATTTCTCCTCTTTGTGAGCAGATTATCCAGTGCAATGGCAAGTGGGTGTCAGGCATTGGATCTTATGAGAAAACATTGCTGCAGCCATAGGCTCAGTGGGAGAGGCATCTACGGTGCTAATGGCAAGGAAATAAAACTGGCCTTCTTGGAATTTGATAGATTGTCCCACTCAGGTCTTTGTGCTTTGTTCAGTTTTATCATTGCTCGTATGAGAATGTCTGTAAAATGTGTTGGTATGAGGATTAAACTCTAAGGGAGTTTGTAAATGTAAACAAGTATGACATGGTGTTAGAGAAGCAAATGTAAAGAGAAAATCTGCAACTGAGAGGAAAATAAAAATGAAGTAGAGAGAAATATTAGGTGAAGGTAGAATATTATTCTCTGAGAGCTTGTTTTGATTTTTACCTTGGTAAGATTTTGTAGCCATATTCAGTTCTATTTACATAATCCAAATTATTTCCTATGAATGCCAGTTACAATATAAAACTGATTACATTGTGAAAAGAACTGACTCATTTGAAAAGACCCTTATGCTAGGAAAGATTGAATGTGGGAGGAGAAGGGGATGACAGAGGATGAGATGGTTGGATGCTATCACTGACTCAATGGACATGAATTTGAGTAAACTCTGGGAGTTGGTGATGGACAGGGAGGCCTGCTGTGCCTGCAGTCCATGGGATCACAAAGAGTCAGACACGACTGAGTGACTTAACTGAACTGATTGTGAGAAGCCACAGGATCTTTCTAGTAATAACTTCGGACCCTCGCTTTTATCTCATTCTGCACTCTAGGGTGAGTAAGACTGTTGCTAAGAATGCACACTGGGGAAAACAAATGCCTCCCAATGCTGTTTATCACAGATACGGACTGCGGGAATAAGTGTTCAAAATTCCAAAACAACAAGAACATTTTCAGTAGTTTACTAATTCTTAAAAGGTCTTCCTGATGTTTTGACTTGTCAGAAAGACTTTGTATTATGGGGGTTTAGAACTTGTAGTTTAGCATTGCAGATTCTATTCTGATGATCTGATCATTCTCAGTGGCATTGCTGCCTTTAAACTACTGCTCTCTTTCGTATTCATAATTGCACCAATATTATTGGTATGTGCAATAAAATATATAGGTGTTCAGTTGTCTTAATTCTTGTTTATGTGATTGGTAGAAAATGTATTAAATGACTATAGCTTTTTGGTAAAAATCAGTGTAGACTTTTTACCATTGTTACTAGAAGAAAGTAAATTATTTAGGGCTTTATACTTAGTAATGTCTTTGATCATTTTGACCTAGACTCTAAAGTGATGGCGGTAAAGGAACTGATGATTAACAACTTTAATTAGAGTATTAGGTGTATCATGTTTACCTCCCAAGTCAAGAAGCTTCCCTTTGAGGTGATCATCCATTCTGTGCGTGTAGGCTTCTGGTCCTTTGAGGGCACTCATCATCATTTAGTCTATCCACTCCAGTTGCTTGCAGCATTGGCCTGTACCTTGAAAGTGAAAAGTATTAGTGAAAGTGAAAGTGAAAAGTCATGTCTGACTCTTTGTGACCCCATGGTCTGTCCATGAATTCTCCAGGCAAGAATACTGGACTGAGTTGCCATTCCCTTCTCCAGGGGATCTTCCCAATCCAGGGATAGAACCTGGGTTTCCTTTGTGGCCTGGATCTTAACCACACCTCAACAATTCAGCCTTTTTATTAAAATCATATTTGAGCTTTTGGTAGCAGGGGGCCCTTCTTGAAAAACCTTTTTATCTTGTCTCCTACCCGCTCACACTCTTGGAAGGAGTCACACTGTCTAATTGCTTCTTTAGCACACTCATACTGAGCTGTCACAACACCCTCTTAAGGTCATCTCTGGGCCAAAGCCAGTAATCAGTTTTCCATCCTCACTTTGATTAGCCCATCAGTCTCTCCAGTCTTGAACTACTGTCTTCTTTTCTCCTCATACTCACCTGTTTTTCTTCTAACTCTGTGTCTGTTTCTCAGCCTTTTTCATCAGCCCTCCAAATATTAGAAGGCCATAGAGCTGTCTGTTTGGACCTCTTTTCTGTCTTCAGGTTCTTTATTGATTTGGTTGTTTGTTTTTCCTACCCAAGGATGTAAATCCCTTGTGAGCAGGCACTTTGATCTGTCTTGTTTGTGCTGGTGCCCAAAGCAGAGCTCTGCAGGTGCTGGCTGACAGCACCGCCCTTAACCATTCTTCTCATTACTTGGATCTGCGTGTCCTCATTCCCTGTAGTTTCGCAGAGATTGTAGTCTAGTCAGTGGTTCTGTGATCACCTTGAACATTACTTTAGTGTCTTGGAATACAGTTTATATAGTTTATTACTTCACTTGACCTATGTCTTCTTTTTCCAGTAATGGTACTGCCACTTTGTGACAGGTTAAAGTTGAGGCCTTTGCTGTGTTATTGATGCCGCTCTTATTTTTTATCCCCTATGGTCAATTCCTTTACTTACTGCATTGTTACCCACCTGTTTCTTTTCAAACTTTTACTTTTTAACAACCTTGGAGGTTGGTGGTTAGTTATACTTTGTCTCTGCTGCTGCCACTGCTGATGCTGCTAAGTCGCTTCAGTCATGTCTGACTCTGTGCGACCCCATAGACGGCAGCCCACCAGGCTCCCCCGTCCCTGGGATTCTCCAGACAAGAACACTGGAATGGGTTGCCATTTCCTTCTCCAATGCATGAAAGTGAAAAGTGAAAGTGAAGCCGCTCAATTGTGTCCAACTCTCAGCGAGCCCATGGACTGCAGCCTACCAGGCTCCTCCATCCCTGGGATTTTCTAGGCAAGAGTACTGGAGTGGGTTGCCATTGCCTTCTCCACTTTGTCTCTACCCTCCCTATTAAGATCTGTCAGATTATTCCGAGAATGCAAAACTCAGAAATTCCTGTAGGAAAGAGAATTTTGAGCAGGAATGCCAGTTGCCAGTGTTCCGAGTCTCAGCTTGCTTACACACATGTTTAGGTGCCCTGTGTAGCTTGTCTGTAGCCTGTTTTCCAGTCTGTCAGCCCAGCACTGTCTATATCCTGTGCTTTAGCAAGACTGAGTTACCTTGTACCCCACACCTGTGTTTCTTCATCTCTCTGCTTTGCCTTGTGGTGTTACCTGGAATATGATCTTTATCTAAACTCCATACATACTGCAAAGCCATTTCAGCTGTTTTCTCCTTTGTGAAGATCTGTCTGCTCACCCTGAGTTTGAAATATTCTCTCTCTATTGTGAAATCTCTAGGTATCTTTACCTTAATTATAGTGCTTAGACTTCTCTTTTTCTGTGTTTGCTTATGTCTCATATCTTGTAGGTCACTGAAGACAAATGCTTAGCTCTTGCCTTTTGTTCAGTAAATATTGAAGGAATAAAAGAGACTTGAACTCATGTAAAGAAAACTAAGTGCCCTTTTGCTATTTACTTATCTATCCTGGGTGTCAGTTCTCTTTAAATTATGTTTATTCTTCCATTTCCAAGTTAATAACAGCTAACATTGAGTGCAGTGCTTCACTTTTCACAAAACTTTGTACATTTATCCTGCTTGACTACCCCCCCTCCAGTAGTTCAGTAAGGAGATACTGTATGTAAACCGTGAAGTAAGGTACAGATGCTGTTTCTCTGGTTAAGTGTTACTGTTCTCCAGTCACTGGTCTGTGAACTTTTCCTCTACTATTGAGCAGACTCTTCTTAGCAGCCCATTTCCCCCCCTAATTTTTGAGGTATAACTGATTAACAATATTATAAAAGTTTCAGGTGTACATCATAGTGATTCACAATTTTAAAAGATTGTGCTCCTTTTATAGTTATAAAATATTGGCTCTATTCCCTGTGCCGTACAGTATACTCTTGTAGCTTTTTTATTTTATACACAGTACAGCTGCCCTAACTGGTTCTTCAGTCAGATTTCCAACTCAGGTATATTCTCTTGGGATATGGGAGAAAGAAATATTTTGTGCCAAAAGAGAATATTTAAGAATAAGAAATTGTAGAGATTTTCCCTCAGCTGTTTTCTTTGATTCTTAAGGATTAAAATAGACTTGATTTCTACAACCCTCTGCCACTTCTTTCTTTTATGGCTCATAAGAGTCTCATTTCTGAAATGTCATTAATTTTATTGGTCCCTGAAGGATGTTACTCACTCTTGATGAGTCCTGAGGGTCTTTGGGATATTAGTCTCATTTTAACTCTTCCTGGTGTATAGTTGGATCAGTGTGATGCTTTTGACTTACTTGGTTAGAGTTTGTCAGAGGAGAAAGACATTCTCCTTGTTGCAGTGCTAAAGTGTCTCTGTTCCCAAGACTCCCAACAGAAATGACATTGTTCAGTGTCAGCAGGTCTTGGGTTTTTTGAGGTGAGATGCAGCCACTGGTGGGAGATTCCTTGGGGCAGCCACAGATAGTTTTTAGGGGTATGTGTATTGAACTCTCACATCCTCAGAATAACCTCTGTCCCATCTGTCAGTATTCACAGAATCATCAGGACGGGTTGCTTTGCTTTTGCAGGCGTCCCAGGTGGCACTAGTGGTAAAGAACCCGCCTGCCGATGCAGGTTAGATGTAAGAGGCACAGGTTTGATCCTTGGGTTGGGAAGATCCCCTGGAGGAGAGCATGGCAACCAACTCCAGCATTCCTGCCTGGAGAATCTCATGGACAGAGGAGCCTGGCAGGCTGCAGTCCATAGCGTCGCAGAGAGTTGGACACGACTGAAGTAACTTAGCATACACGCACACATTTTGCTTTTATAAATTCCCTCTGTAATCTTTTTGTATAAATCCATTTTTAAAATTTAGCAACTAATATGGAGAATGCATAAAAAGTAAAGCAGTTGTTGAACTTATTTAAAAGGCTTATTTTCAAAGGCTCTCCATGGCATACTTCCTTCTTAGCTCTTAACTAAATCAGTATTTCTCTGAATAATCTCTTGGCCTTTCCTCGCAGTCCGGTGGTTAAGACTCCAGGTTTCCAATGCAGGAAGCATGGGTTTGATCTACAGGATGCATGGGTTTGGTCCCTGGACAAGGAACTAAGATTCCACATGCTATGCAGTGCAGCTAAAAAAAAACAAAACCGGAATGATCTCGCTAACCACGTAGTCCTCTCACTTTAGTGTACATAAGAAAGCTGGAGAACTTGCGAACAATACGGAGGCTGGTTTTACATTTTGCAGGAAGCACCTCAGAGAATTCTGATGCCTGTGCTCCTCCGAGTACATGTTGAAGGTACAGTACTAACGTCTCACCTTTCTTTGCCTGTGACTGCTGTTTTTTGCCAGCATCCTTCAGGACAACACTGACATTTACGTAGAGTTGCTTCACTTCTTGACGACTGTGTCTCCCACGTCCCCACACACACCGTAGGCATCGATCCCCTGTCATGAGTGCAGCAGGCATTGTTGAATATTCCCCTTGTTTTTTCACCTGGGGAACCCTCACCCCACCAGCATACACACTGTATGAAGCCTCCATCACCTCACTTCAGTAGGTTTGTAGTTGTTTGAAGGGATGGATATTGAACAAAATAATTTGGTGAGAAATATTAGTTAACAACTACATTCACAACAAATAGAGTTGCTAAATTTAAAAGTTTTAAGGTCACAGTAATAGTGTTTTCTTAATATTCTTTGATTAGTAGGGGTACTTTCTATACTCAATTGATGGCCCTCAACTAAAAGTCACGCTTAATAATAATTCCCTCCACATTTGTGTGACTGTTATTCTTGAACTTTAGTCTTCCTGGGGTTGTGGTTGTCAGTAAGCACTGGTCATATCTTAATGGCCATGTTATCTGAGAAAGGAGCTTCCTGTGTAGCTCTGTGTAAGACGAATACCAACGTATAAGAACATTGATTTCCATTCTCTAAGCTAGCTGTACAGTTAAAAAGAAATCTTAAGTAATAATGTGACTGGGGCTCTGGCTGGACCCTGCAGGATAGACAGAGGAGCAAGAACAGAAAAGGCACCAGAGGTTTAGTAGGGAAATGAGTCTGATGGACTGTATCCATCAGGGAGTCATTCATGCCCTGAAGAGTACAAGTACTAGGAGAGAGATTTCGCCATAATGTTTAGTGAGAGAGATGCTTCAGATGCCATCAGGAAAATACTTTATGAAAAATGCTGGAATCTAGCAGGTGTGTATGTACACATGTGGCGGAGTTATATTCCCCATCAGACAAGTCAGAGCTGGAGTACAGAGCAGGGAAAGTATGTGATGTGTTTCAGTGACCAAGAGATCATCCTTGTTCTCTGGTACATAGATTATGGTAGGTAGTAGGATTTGGGAGAAGGCGATGGCACCCCACTCCAGTATTCTTGCCTGGAAAATCCCATGGACAGAGGAGCCTGGTGGGCTGCAGTCCATGGGGTCGCAAAGAGTCGGACACAACTGAGTGACTTCACTTTCACTTTTCCTTTTCATGCATTGGAGAAGGAAATGGCAACCCACTCCAATGTCCTTGCCTGGAGAATCCCAGGGACAGGGGAGCCTGGTGGGCTGCCGTCTACGGGGTCGCACAGAGTTGGACACGACTGAAGTGACTTAGCAGCAGTAGGATTTGGGATCATATTCTTAGAGTCTGCAAGCCTGAGCTTTTAGGAGAGCTCTTTAAGTAATCCGTAATCCTAGTAATGCCCTTCCCCCTTAAAAATTCCTTAGTTTTATATCATAAAGAAAACTTTTTTTGGAAGGTACATATTTGTAGTTTAGGGAGTCAGAAGTAGTGTTCTTGTGTGTGCATTAAGTTGTGTCTGAGTCTCTGAGTCCCCATGAACTGTAGCCTGCCAGACTCCTCTGTCCATGGAATTTTCCAGGCAAGAATATTGGAGTGGGTAGCCATTCCCTGCTCCAGGGTATCTTTCCAACCCAGGAATCAAACCTGCATCTCTTGCATCTTCTGCATCGGCAGGCAAATTCTTTACCTGGAAAGCCTAAGAAGTAGAGAGAGATGCTACAAAGTATACAGTCAAAACAGTCCTAGCAGTAGTCAGCTCATTTCCCCTTCAATCCTTACCAGTTATTTGAGAGAGGGTAGGCTGAGGCAGAGGAGACATGTCTCTCCCTGGTGCACACAGAGGAGCAGAGCCAGACTGCACCCTGCCTGTGACCATCTCCACTAGTCTGTCAGTTCTGAACTCTGGGATGATCTTGGCCACAGGCAGCATTTGACAGTGTCCGGGGACATTTTTGACTGTCAGGACTGGGCTCCTTGCATCTAGTGAATGGCAGTCACAGGTGCTGCTGATGCACAATGCACAGGACAGTGCCCCACCACGAAGAATTACCTGCCCGCAAATGTCAGTTGTGTGGAGATGGCACTAACGATACTGCCAGAGAGATGGCCATCACTGTTCGTGTAGACCTCTATCAAGTTTTCCTTTAAGCTGCAGAGCTAATTTGAGAGAAAAAGTTTGTTTTATTCTTAGTTTTTTGATTGTGAAAGAGGTATAGTGAGTTCATATATATGCCTGTGGTAGTAAAATCTTAAAGTATTTTAGTTCCGTAAGAATTTGTATCTCCTTTACTAAGTAATACTATATTTAAATAGCATCAAATAGATGATCAGCATACATTGAATCAGCTTTTCTAAAGCACATTCTGGAATTCTCCTGTGGGAGCAATAAGTATTAGGATGTTAACTTTAGAAAGCTTCTAGTAGATTCTGACAGGTAATTATGCCTACAGTTTCCAAATCCCTTAGTTTCTTTAATTCTGCACAAGGTGCTATTTGCTAAGGGAAAGATAAATATCAGCATTTCCTGCCTATCTGAAGCAGATCCTAGTTATCTGCTGCATGCACTGCTGGTTGAGGAGCATCACTCCCAGTGGTTGAAATGAAACAGATTTAGGGAAAGAATGTCTTGGGCCACATTCAGGGTTGACTTTCCTTATGGAAAAAAGTAATCCTGATGCTCAGTGATGGTCCCCTGGGAATCTGACTCTACAAATAACTTTCAGGCTAAAATTTTATATATAATTTAAGAGAGAATATTACATAGTAAACTTTAAAAGGGTAAATAAAAGCCCCGACAGTACAATTGAATTTGGTGGTAATTTGATTAATATTTACCTATATATATAATTTTAATATACATCTAAGACAATGTAAATAAAAAAGAATAAACATTTAAAAGATTTTTTTATAAATAAACATTTTTATTTTATAAAAATAAAAATGTTTATTCAAAAAGAATAAACATTGGAGTTAAAAACATAAGAGGCTTGACAGTCAAATAAGGAATACAGTATGATGGTAAGGGTTTTGGCATGTTTGTTTCTGAAATGAATAGTTGTTTGAATTATGATTTTTCTAGATCTTCCACATTGTGGAATTTATTATCAACATTAGAGTTGGATAATTTTCCCAACTGATCGAATTAAATTTCTAAAGTATCTTATATGATATGATCCTTTTTTTTTAAACTTAAAGTCTTGGATATACACTTTTTGTTGTTCTTGTTTAGTTGCTAAGTCATGTCCTACTTTTTGTGACTGCCATGGACTGTAGCCTGCCAGGCTCCTCTGCCCATGGGATTTCCCAGGCAAGAATACTAGTGTGGGTTGCTATTTCCTTCTCCATGGGATCTTTCCGACTCAAGGATCAAACTCACGTCTCTTGCAGCGGCAGGTGGATTCCTTACCAGAGTCACCTGGGAAGGCCATATACACACTGTGCTGTGCTTAGCTGCTCAGTCATGTCTGACTCTTTGTGACACCGTGGACTGTAGCCCGCCGGTCCTCTGTCCATGGGGATTCTCTAGGCAAGAATACTGGAGTGGGTTGCCATGCCCTTTACTACGTATAAAATAGATAACTAATGAGAACCTACTGCATTGCATGCTCTGTGGTGACCTAAATGGTAAGCACATCCAAAAAAGAGGGGATATATGTTTATGTATACCTGATTGACTTTGCTGCACAGTAGAAACCCACACAACACTATAAAGCAACTGTACCCCAATAAAAATTAATTAAAAAATAGAACATTAGGAGAATGGTGTAAGGGATATAAGATAATTTTTTTGCTATTTTTGCAACTTTTCTCCAGACTAGTTTAACATGTAAAGCTAAGAAAAAAGCAATATGGAAAATCACTGATCACTGATCACCATAACAAACATGTTAATAATAATAATAATAATAATATTATGAGAATTACCAAAATGTGAAACAGACATGGCACAAGTAAATGATGTTGGAAAAATGGTGCCAATGAACTTGCTCAAGGCAGGATTGCCTCAAATCTTCCATGTGTAAAAAGTGAAGTGCAGTAAAATGAGGCATGTGTATATAAATAGTGTTGCTTTACTTGGACTTGATTTGCTTAGCAAATCAATGCACAGATAACAGGGCTTGAGAAAAGAACTTTGACATTGGATAGTTAATATTTTCACTCTTCATTTCAATGAAGCCGTCATCTGTTTTGATAGTCCAGTAAATTAGATAATACTGTCTTATGATAAATGAAGGTTTCCCAATGGAAATTGTTCGATCCATTGGTTGAGATTTCTGGGTTGCTCCTGGTGCTGTAGTTGACTGGTTCAGGTGGAATACTCAAGCATTCTGATAAGAGAGAATGACCTTTGCTTTAATTATTTAGAAAATGGAAGTGTTCGTTCTTTGGGAGCCAATGTGTAGAATGGCTCCCATGTGGGAATACTATTCTGAGAGGTACTGAATATAGTGGTTACAAGCAAAAGATTTGGAGTAACAGCCTTTAACTCTCATTTCTGCCAATTAATAACTGTATGTTCTCATTTAAGGTACTTATCTCCTCTGTCCTTTAGTTTCCTCATCTGAGAAAATACCTACCTGGTAAAGTTATTCTGAAAGCTACCTTATGTAAGGAGCACTGAGGAAATGTTAATTAAATGTTTGTTATTATTGACCTGGTTTGAGGTACTGATTCTAAAACCAGAAACATGTAATTTCTTAACATCTTTTGGCTGTTGTACTATGAAGACTGTGTGGAAATCATAGACACTTTTGTCAGAGAAATAGAAGAAGGAGAAAATTACAACAACTTTATTGTTGCAGTCAATAGGTGAGAGCCGAAGGAAAAGTTTATTGGTATTCTCCTTGTTCATCATATTTACAAAACTTGATGGTCTCTTTACATTACTTTATAGCAAATAGATGGGGAAACAATGGAAACAGGGACAGACTATTTTTGGGGCTCCAAAATCACAGCAGATGGTGATTGCAGCCATGAAATTAGAAGACGCTTGCTTCTTAGAAGAAAAGTTATGACCAACCTAGACAGAATATTAAAAAGTAGAGACATTACTTTGCCAACAAAGGTCCATCTAGTCAAAGCTATGGTTTTTCCAGTAGTCATGTATGGATGTGAGAGTTGGACTATAAAGAAAGCTGAGTGCCAAAGAATTGATGCTTTTGAACTGTGGTGTTGGAGGAGACTCTTGAGAGTCCCTTGGACTGTAAGGAGATCCAACCAGTCCATCCTAAAGGAGATCAGTCCTGGGTGTTCATTGGAAGGACTGATTCTGAAGCTGAAACTCCAGTACTTTGGCCACCTGATGTGAAGAACTGACTCATTTGAAAAGACCCTGATGCTGGGAAAGATTGATGGCAGGAGGAGAAGGGGACAACAGAGGATGAGATGGTTGGATGGCATCACCAACTTAATGGACATGAGTTTGAGTAAGCTCCGGGAGTTGGTGATGGACAGGGAGGCCTGGTGTGCTGCAGTCCATGGGGTTGTAAAGAGTCGGACATGACTGAGCGACTGGACTGAACGGTCTCTTAAGTGTATATCTTAAATGATTTTAAAAAAGGAACTGTACAGCTTTCTAGGTTTTAAAAACAAACCATCATCGTTACCATAAAAAGTTAAAAGTTATTCATATAAAAGCAGTAGCATCTATAATTTTTATCAAAGACTTTTGCTAGCTTCATGGTTCAGCACCTTGTAGAAGGATAATCTTTGTAGCTTTACTGTAAGCTCCATGTACTTTTAGGATTTAAACAGTGATCAGTAGAAAATAGATTTTTAAGTGGAAGAGTGTAACCCTGATTTTGTGTTTCTAATGTTAAAATGCATTTGTTTGAATTAGAAATTCTGTATTAGTAATTGAGAAGATCACTTGTACGTGTATGTTCGTGTGTGTGTATGTATTGAATCTTAACATGAGATTTCCAATTAGACTGCTGTCATGGAGGAATAACTTAAGAGCCTGAGTTGTTGATGTCAGGTGAGGAGGAAAGACTCCATAAAAAAGAGCAAAAAAGGATCAGATCAGGATGTATAGTATAGTTTTCTAAGGAAGTTAGAACTGGTGATCTAAACACAGCCTTTCCTATTTCCTCTCATTGTTTTTCTTGGAAAACTAAAGTTTAACAGTGAAAGTTAAAAGTTAAACTCTAAAAACAGAAAATATGGATCCGATTTTTAAAATGGATGGCTGTGTGGTCAGCATGATTAGTTGAAAGGTACATGTTAGATCCTCCTGTGGATTGTATGGGGCAGTGTACCCCTTAGGAGAGCATTTCCCTTAGAAGTGTTTTCATCCTATTAGGGTGTGCTTTGGGGGTAATGCCATATATTCAGTCTTTGTATTCATAAATAGTAAAGTTATTCTTGCGACTAAAAACGATCTTTTCTGTAATACTGTATATTATTGGGTATTGACCTCTCTTGCAGCAGAGTGAGCAGTTCTTACCTCTTGTGCCTGTGTAGCTCTTCTTTCCTAGGAGTCCTCCCTGCAAATCGAGATACAGGATAGTATACATTGTCTCCTGATTTCTGGGAACACCCCTCCCCACCTTTCTTCTCTGCTACAGAATACATGTTTTAAATTTATGAATATAATCTTAGACAATTTCTTGGAGAAGGCAATGGCACCCCACTCCAGTACTCTTGCCTGGAAAATCCCACAGACAGAGGAGCCTGGTAGGCTGCAGTCCATGGGGTCGCTTGGAGTCGGACACAACTGAGCGACTTCACTTGCACTTTTCACTTTCATGCATTGGAGAAGGAAATGGTAACTCACTCCAGTGTTCTTGCCTGGAGAATCCCAGGGACAGAGGAGCCTGGTGGGCTGCAGTCTATGAGGTCACACAGAGTCGGACACGACTGAAGCGACTTAGCAGCAGCAGCAGACAATTTCTTTCAGCATTACGAAAAGTTGATGACATATCTAAATGGCACAAAACAGAGTAATATAATATTTATATACAAAGGTATTCTCCAGATCTCCTCCACTTCTTTTCTCAGTCAACAATTTCCATGTTTGCACACATGTTGCGTATGTGTGTATGTATATATAATTTAATATATATTGATATATCATATTGAATATGTTGTATTTATATATTTGATAAATGTGTTAGATATATTTATTTCATAGCTTCATTCCCATGTCATAACACCCACTTTAAGAGGGTTGCTTGTGATCATCCAGAGAATATTCCGTCTGGATAAGAAAGGTGATGGGTTATGAAATGAGTAAACTCAGGTCTAAAACTTTTTCAGGAAAGCACAAAGAAACAGTAAATCTTTGGTTTTCTTTTAAAGGAATTAATATTTTCTTTGCTCCTCCTGTGTAAAGGCTGAAAAAGTAGCTTAATAGTGTCAAAGAAAGAGACAGTTGAAACCAAGCATATAAACCTGTTTTTGGAAGATACCTTATTTTACTAATCATTATATTTTAATCAGTTAAAGAAATGCAAAAAAGCAAAATGGCTGTCTGAGGAGGCCTTACAAATAGCTGTGAAAAGAAGAGAAGCAAAAAGCAAAGGAGAAAAGGAAAGATAAATCCATTTGAATGCAGAGTTCCAAAGAATAGGAAGGAGAGATAAGAAAGCCTTCCTCAGTGATCAGTGCAAAGAAATAGAGGAAAACAATAGAATGAGAAAGACTAGAGATGTCTTCAAGAAAATTAGAGATACCAAAGGAACATTTCATGCAAAGATGGGCACAGTAAAGGACAGAAATGGTATGGACCTAACAGAGCAAACGGTATTAAGAAGAGGTGGCAAGAATACACAGAAGAACTATACAAAAAAGATCTTCATTACACAGATAACCACAATGGTATGATCACTCACCTACAGCCAGACATACTGGGATGCAAAGTCAAGTGGGCCTTAGGAAGCATCACTATGAACAAAGGTAGTGGAGGTGATGGAATTCCAGTTGAGCTATTTCAAATCTGAAAAGAGGATGCTGTTAAAGTGCTGCAGTCAATATGCCAGAAAATTTGGAAAACTCAGCAGTGGCCACAGGACTGGAAAAGGTCAGTTTTTCATTCCAATCCCAAAGAAAGGCAATGCCAAAGAATGTTGACACTACTGCACAATTGCACTCATCTCACACGCTAGTAAAGTAATGCTCAAAATTCTGCAAGCAAGGCTTCAACAGTACGTGAACCGTGAACTTCCGGATGTTCAAACTGGATTTAGAAAAGGCAGAGGAACCAGAGATCAAATTGCCAACATCCACTGGATCATTGAAAGAGCAAGGGAATTCCAGAAAAACATCTCTTTCTGCTTTATTGACTACGCCAAAGCCTTTGACTGTGTGGGTCACAACAAACTGTGGAAAATTCTTAAAGAGATGGGAATACCAGACCACCTGAGCTGCCTCTTGAGAAATCTGTATGCAGGTCAGGAAGCAACAGTTAGAACTGGACATGGAACAACAGACTGGTTCCAAATAGGAAAAGGAGTACGTCAAGGCTGTATATTGTCACCCTGCTTATTTAACTTCTATGCAGATTACATCATGCAAAATGTTGGGCTGGATGAAGCACAAGCTGGAATCAAGATTGCTGGGAGATATATCAATAATCTCAGATACGCAGATGACACCACCCTAATGGCAGAAAGTGAAGAACTAAAGAGCCTCTTGATGAAAGTGAAAGAAGAGAGTGGAAAAAGTAGGCTTAGAACTCAACATTCAGAAAACTAAAATCATGGCATCTAGTCCAGTCACTTCATGGCAAATAGATGGGGAAACAGTGAGAAACTTTATTTTGGGGGGCTCCAAAATCACTGCAGATAGTGACTTCAGCCATGATATTAAAAGACGCTTGCTCCTTGGAAGAAAAGCTATGACCAACCTAGACAGAGGCATTAAAAAGCAGAAACATTACTTTGTGAATAAAGGTCTCTCTATTAAACGCCATGGTTTTTCCAGTAATCATGTATGCATGTGAGAGTTGGATTATAAAGAGAGCTGAGTGCCGAAGAAGTGATGCTTTTGTACTATGGAGTTGGAGAAGACTCTTGAGAGTCCTTTGGACTGCAAGGAGATCCATCCAGTCCATCCTAAAGGAAATCAGTCCTAAATGTTCATTGGAAAGACTGATGTTGAAGCTGAAACTCCAATACTTTGGCCACCTGATGCAAAGAGCTGACTCATTTGAAAAGACCCTGGTGCTGGGAAAGATTGAAGGTGGGAGAAGGGGACGGGAGAGGATGGTTGGATGGCATCACCGACTCAATGGACATGAGTTTGAGTAAACTCCAGGAGTTAGTGATGGACAGGGAGGCCTAGTGTTCTGCTGTCCATGGGGTTGTAAAGAGTAGGACTCGACTGAGTGACTGAACTGAACTGAATCAGTTATATGTAACACATTCCCTCCCTCTTCAGCCTCCACCCACAATCCCACCCCTCTAGGTCATCACAGAGCACTAAGCTGGGCGCCCTGTTATACAGAAGCTGCTTCCCACCAGCTGTGGGTTTTACACAATAGTGTATACATGTCAGTGCTACTCTGTCAGTTTGTGCTACCCTCCCTCCCTGCTCCCCACCTCCCCATCCCCCCCATCTCAAAGATACTTTAAATGAGAACAGTCTTTGGAAACAGCTGGTATTTAGTTAACTAAGCTATCTGTTTGGTCTTTCAGCTGGTACTGTCTTCAGCCTCTGTGATTTTTATAGCTTCCCCTTGGGAAACCACAGATTCCCAATCATCACAGCATTGCAGAGCCTTTCAAAGAGCTGTGTGTGACTTCAGAAGATTATGTGTTAGTCTTCTTTTATAAATTCTGAATGGCTTTTACTTTTGTGAAATTTGTGGTTTTGAGAATTTTGGGAAGAAAGAGATTCTGAGGAAAGAAGTAAGATAGCTTTTCTTATATAAGCATTTATTGTCCAGATATACCAGTAATAAAATGGTAGCTCTTTCATTGAGGTTAACATACTCATGTTTAATGAGGATGCATAAATCTGTTAATCCAAGTAAAAATGTTTTAGATTTTTCAGTTCAACTATTTAGTTATTTTCATTCTTAGGTCAGATTCAGTGATGTTATAGTTTTATTGCAAACATTCATTAAAGGGTGTTGATGTTAAATTTCTTTCTACCTCATTACATTGATTACAGTTTCTTAGAACTACAGAATGGATTTTTAAAAATTGATGCATAGGCATCAATGTGTTTTTAATGAATGTGTTTGTTTTAAAAGTTAATCATATCTGTAAGGATATATTTTAATATCATCATGTGGTGATCAACAAGTGACTTCCATCATCTCTTGTAGCTCACTTTCTCTCTCATATGTGTGTGTGTGTGTATGTGTATATATATGGATACATACACAGGTAATGTATTTTGACAGAGGAAATAATTGGCAAAGAGTTACAGTTTATCCTGTGTGTAGAAATCACATTTCTTGTTCATGTCACATGTGTTCTAAGCAGAGATAACGGTTTTCAACCTATTTTCATTTGAGCTTCCAAATATGAACAGTTCCTACACAGTATTGTCACTACTGTAGAGAGCAAGATGAGTACAGTTTTTCAAAAGTCTTTGTGGAAATCATGACCATTCTCAATTCCACTTAAAAAATAGGACTGAAATGTTAGGGGATTAATACTAATGCAGATAAATACTTGAATTTGGAAGACTCACAGTCATCCACAAGGCAGCAATTGTCTTTAAAGTCATGTCAAAAAAAAAAAAAAATAAAGTCATGTGAGCTCTAAAATTTCATACTTACATTGAAATATTGGGAAAAAACATTTACATAATTTCAGCTTTCATTTCCATTATATATTTCATTTGCTTTTTATTGGAACCAAATGCTCCTGTTTTACAGGCACATACGTATACATTTATCAGTAGATACCACCTTCTGTCACCAGTGATTAACTGCTTTGTAATCATTTTAGGTTCTCTCTATCTTCATAGGTTGAGCTTTATAAAATATTTATTCTTTTACTTGGTTGTGAAACCTCAAAGTGTCCTTTCTTCTCAGATGGCTCTTACTATCTCCTCACAGAAATTAGATTGCCAAAGGAAAACTGTTTAGACAAATGGTACAGACTACCTTGATGTATCGAGGATGAAAGTGCTTTTCCTTTCTCTTTTGAAAATCAGTGCTCAATAACTTACAAGACTTAATAAAAAGTACTAATCTCGTAAAGATGTGAATATTCATTTTATTCTTCTTTCCTTGATGAATGGTGTCATGGGCAGGTAAGAAAATACATTTTTCTTAGATGAGACTAATGGCTGGTGAAGGATGAAATTACTGTATTTCTATGAATTTTATCCTAAAGTATAGGTTGGGTATAATTTTCTGTTCCATGAACAGACTCTTAAAGAAGGAACCTTATTCATTTTGTTTTAAGTCAACATATGTGAAATGTTACTATTTTGGTCTTTCATGGACCCAGCATAGGATATTGGATGCATTTTGTTCATTCCATTTGCAATTTCTGCTGTTAGAAAGTAACTTGTTTTGTTTTGGTTTGTGGTAATTATTATTTTTTTAATTGAAGTATAGTTGATTTACAGTGTTGTCTTAGTTGCACGTGTACAGCAAAGTGATTCAGTTAGAAGTACATACCTCTATATATCTATTCTTTTTTAAAGAGTCTTTTCCCTTACAGATTATTACAAAACATTGAATATAGTTCTCTGTGCCATATAGTACGTCTTTATTGGTTATCTGTTTTATAGATAGTGGTATGTATATGTTAATCCCAAACTCCTCATTTATCCCTTCCCTGCCAGTGCACCTTTGG
Source organism: Bos taurus (assembly GCF_002263795.3). Lineage (NCBI taxonomy): Eukaryota > Metazoa > Chordata > Mammalia > Artiodactyla > Bovidae > Bos > Bos taurus. Next base: position 37,978,190 of record NC_037335.1, on the reverse strand, counting down.
TAATCGTTAAGTTTGTTTTCTATGTCTGTGGGTCTGTTTCTGTTTTTAAGTTCGCTTGTGTAATTTTATGTTTTTTTTTAGATTCCACATATAAATGCTATCATGTGGTAATTGTCTTTCTCTGTCTGGCTTACTTCACTTAGTATGATTATCTCTAGGTCCTTTTAAGTTGCTGCAAAAGGTATTATTTTCCTCTTTGATGCCTGAGTAATACTCCATTGTGTGTGTGTATAGCATATCTTCTTTATCCATTGGTCTGCTGATGGACATTTAGGTTACTTTCACATCTTGGCTGTTGTAAATAGTGCTGCAGTGAAATTGGGGTGCATATAGCTTTTTGAATTATGGTTTTCTCCAGATATAGCCCAGGAGTGGGATTGCAGGATCATATGGCAGGTCTATTTTTAGTTTTTTGAGGAACCTCCTTAATGTTCTCCGTGGCTATACCAATTTACATCACCAGTGTAGGAGGGTTCCTTTGGCAATTAATTTTGCCTCTGCTTTTGTCTGTAAAACGTCTTTATGCTGTCTTCTGGAGTAGTTTTTCTCTGATTCCAATGGCTTACTATCATAAAGGATTATTTTCTAAAACATTATAATTTTAGAAGTGAATGCACAATAGCCCTCAAATTATATGAAACAAATTCATTCTGAGATTATTAATAGAAAATATTCATGAAACAATGCAGTGTAGAAGCTAAAAAACAGAAAATACCTGTTTCCCCTGAGTGTTACCAGGAGAACACAGCATGCTTGTAGCCAGAGAAGCAAGAGAAAGAAAATGGAATGACTTGTTTGTTATCACATGCATCATCAATATCTTCATACTTTTCCTCACAGAAACAGAGCCAGTGATGGCTGTCAACTCCATCACCCTGCTTTAAAAAAAAAAAAAAAAAGAATTGTTTTTGTCTGCACTGGGTTTTGTTGCTGAGGGCTTTCTCTAGTTGCTGTGAGAAGGGGCTGCTCTCTAGTTGTGATGCATGGGCTTCTCATTGCAGTGGCTTTTCTTGTTTCAGAGCATAGGCTCTTGATTCTGGGTTCAATAGTCATGATGTACAGGCCTAGCCACCTCAGGGGCATGTGGGATCTTCCTTGACTAGGGGTCAAGCCTGTGTCCCCTGCATTGCAAGGTGGATTCCCAACCACTGGACCACCAGGGAAGCCCACAAGGAGCCCTTTGAAGGGGATTCTGGATATTAATTGACAATACAGTTCTTCTGCTTCTATCTTCTTTAGTAGAGGTTTTACCATATTGAGTTTGGAGGAAAATGTCATTGCCTAAGAGTTTCAGGGAAGCAGTAGAGTGATTCTTTAAGGTGAAAACTGGTTTATCTTTTACTTTTTTAGAAGTATATTTGATTTACCATGTTATGTTAATTTCCTCTGTATAGCAATATGATTCAGTTATATATATATATATATATTTTTTTTTTTTAATATTCTTTTCCATTATGGTTTATCACTGAAGATTGACTATAGTTCTCTGTGTTTTCTTTAGGACTTTGTTGTTTATCCATTCTATATATAATAGTTTGTATCTCCTATCCCAATCTCCCAATCCATCCATCCCCTCCCTGCCCTACCCCTTGAAAACCACAAGTCTTTTCTCTGTGTCTGTGAGTGTGAAACTGGTTTGTTTTAATTAGCAAATGCATACATACATTTGGTTTCCTTTGCTCTTCTTTTTTATTGTCTGTTTTGCCTTGTCTGTGTTTCAGTTTCAGTCCTCAGAATATTTTTCCCTCTCTGTAATTATTCCCAAACCTAGTAGCCACTAACACTTGTCATTTAAGTGGTTATGTTCTGAATCTTATGGCTACTACTTTTACATGAGACAGCGCCCATTAGTGTTTTATAGCATGTCACGAACAAAGCTAGTGGAGGTGATGGAATTCCAGCTGAGCTGTTTCAAATCCTGAAAGATAATGCTGTTGAAGTGCTGAACTCAATATGCCAGAAAATTTGGAAAACTCAGCAATGGCCATAGGACAGGAAAAAGGTCAGTTTTCATTCCAGTTCCAAAGAAGGGCAATGCCAAGAATGTCCACACTTCCTCACAGTTGTACTCATTTCACATGCTAACAAAGTAATGCTCAAAATTCTCCAAGCTAGGCTTCAACAGAACGTGAACTAAGAACTCCCAGATGTTCAAGCTGGATTTAGAAAAGGCAGAGGAACCAGAGATCAAATTGCCAACATCCATTGGATCATTGAAAAAGCAAGAGAATTCCAGAAAAACATTTACTTCTGCTTCATTGTCTATGCTAAAGCCTTTTAACTGTGTGGATCACAACAAACTGTGGGAAATTCTGAAAGAGATGGGAATACCAGACCACCTGACCTGCTTCCTGAGAAACCTGTATGGAAGTCAAGAAACAGCTGTTAGAACTGGACATAGAATGATGGACTGGTTCCAAACTGGGAAAGGAGTATGTCAAGGCTGTATATTGTTGCCCTGTTTATTTAACTTCTATGCAGAGTATATCATGAGAAATGCTGGGCTGGAAGAAGCACAAACTGGAATCAAGATTGCCAGGAGAAATATCAGTAACCTCAGATATGCAGATGACACCACCCTTATGGCAGAAAGTGAAGAGGAACTAAAAAGCCTCTTGATGAAAGTGAAAGAGAACAGTTAAAATTTTGGCTTAAAGCTTAACATTCAGAAAACTAAGATCATGACAATCTGGTTCCATCACTTCATGGGAAATAGATGGGGAAACAGTGGAAATAGTGTCAGACTTTATTTTTTTGGGCTCCAAAATCACTGCAGATGGTGATTGTAGCCATGAAATTAAAAGACGCTTACTCCTTGGAAGAAAAGTTATGACCAACCTAGACAGCATATTAAAAAGCAGAGACATTACTTTGCCAACAAAGGTCCGTCTAGTCAAGGCTGTGATTTTTCCATTGGTCATGTATGGATGTGAGAGTTGGAGTGTGAACAAAGCTGAGTGCCAAAGAATTGATGCTTTTGAGCTGTGGCGTTGGAGAAGACTCTTGAGAGTCCCTTGGACTGTAAGGGGATCCAATCAGTCCATCCTAAAGGAGATCAGTCCTGGGTGTTCATTGGAAGGACTGATGCTGAAGCTGAAACTTCAGTACTTTGGCCACTTCACGTGAAGAGTTGACTCATTGGAAAAGACCCTGATGCTGGGAGGGATTGGGGGCAGGAGGAGAAGGGGACGTCAGAGGATGAGATGGCTGGATGGCATCACCTACTCGATGGACATGAGTTTGGGTAAATTCCGGGAGTTGGTGAACTAAAAAGCCTCTTGATGAAAGTGAAAGTAGAGAGTTAAAAAGTTGGCTTAAAGCTCAACATTCAGAAAACAAAGATTATGGCATCCGGTCCCATCACTTCATGGGAAATAGATGGGGAAACAGTGGAAACAGTGTCAGACTTTATTTTTTGGGGCTCCAAAATCACTGCAGATGGTGACTGCAGCCATGAAATTCAAAGACACTTACTCCTTGGAAGTAAGTTATGACCAACCTAGATAGCATATTGGAAAGCAGAGACATTACTTTGCCAACAAAGGTCCGTCTAGTCAAGGCTATGGTTTTTCCTGTGGTCATGTATGCATGTGAGAGTTGGACTGTGAAGAAAGCTGAGCACCGAAGAATTGATGCTTTTGAGCTGTGGTGTTGGAGAAGACTCTTGGGAGTCCCTTGGACTGCAAGGAGATCCAACCAGTCCATTCTGAAGGAGATCAGCCCTGGGATTTCTTTGGAAGGAATCATGCTATAGCTGAAACTCCAGTACTTTGGCCACCTCATGCGAAGAGTTGACTCATTGGAAAAGACTCTGATGCTGGGAGGGATTGGGGGCAGGAGGAGAAGGGGACGACAGAGGATGAGATGGCTGGATGGCATCACTGACTCGATGGACGTGAGTCTGAGTGAACTCCGGGAGTTGGTGATGGACAGGGAGGCCTGGTGTGCTGGGATTCATGGGGTCGCAAAGAGTTGGACAGGACTGAGCGACTAAACTGAACTGAACTGGGTGTGTGAACTGTTTATTTGTATTTTTTCCAAGCTTGTCAGGAGATTGTAACATGTATCAGATCGGATAGGGTAATACGTATCAGATTTGAGATGATAATGTTTATCAGATCTGAGAGGGTAATATGTATCAGATCTGAGAGGCACTGCTGTAAACACTCAGAATCATTTGCATTTGTGCCCAAGTTTTCATTTTGTTTTTATTGGTCTCTTCATCCCATAGTTGTTTCTTATTCATATAGCTTTGCTCATTATTAGGTTTTCAAATGTAATTGGAATTGGAATCTCTAGGAGAGATGCTGTATTTCCTTTATTCAGTTGAGTTTCAGTCTAGCAGTATAAGTTGAATTTCCATTTTTATGGTTACTTTTGAAAGGAAATAAAGTTACCTTATATTAATTGTAATATCAGTCTTTTAAATTTGTAGCTTTAAGAGTTACTAACTAGTTGCATTAAAATAAAATTTCACTGTTTTGTGGTTTATGCAAAAATTGATTTTTTCTGCCTAAAATATTTTATTAAAAATTTTCTTCCATTTTTATTGGGATGTGATTAACTTTTAACACTGTTTAAGCTTAAGGTATACAGCATAATGATTTGATTTACATACATCATGAAATGCTTACCATAATAAATTTAGTGAACATCCATTACATCATGCAGATATAAAATTAAAGATATAGAAAAAAAAAGTTTGTCCTCATGGTGATAATTCTTAGGATTTACTCTTCAGATGTGATGGCAGTGTTAGTTATATTTATCATGTTTCACATTACATACGTAGTACTTATTTATCTTATAACTGGAAGTTTGTACTTTTTAATTACCTTCACTTAATTCTGCTTGCCTAAACCTCAGCTCTGGTAACCACAAATCTGATCTGTTTTTTTTTTCATGAGTTTGTTTGTTTCTGAAGTGTAACTGAATTAACTATGTTAATTCTTTTTGCACAGCATGGTCATTCAGTATTTCTATACATTTCAGAATAACCACAGTAAGTCTACCTAAGATCAAAGATATTGCATAATTTGGTTTCTTTTTAGTATGAATAACTTTGCAAAGCTGCCTAAATTCTACAGTAATTATTAGGTAGCATTCATTAGTTTCAGTTAACTCCTTAGCAGAGACACAGCAGTAGTGGTAATTCCTTGTACCAGATATTTGATACATGTGGACAAAAGAATTAGGCTTTGAGATACATATATATATATATAATTTTATATATATAAGAAATATATGTCATGCATGTCATATATACTATATATAATGTAATATACAATATCAGTTACATGTATATACAATTAGACCTTGTAGAAACGTAAATGGTAATAATATGGAGATGATATATATGACTTTTCCATTTTTTTCATTCCTAACTTTTTTAGAATGAAGGAAAGAGATCAGTATGTCATAAACCGCTATTTTTGGATTTTGAGATATTGTATTCAACTCTGTATTACTGGGTTAAAGGGAAAGCAGAGGTATTTTATACTTTTATTCTTTCAATATATTACATTTCATTTAACATGCCATTCTCAAACAGGTTCTAGGTATGTTTGGCTTTTTCTAGCCTAGAGGATTCACATTTCTTGATAGTTAACTTTGCAACTTCCAAGGCCACCTATATGCCTTTGAGCTATAAATTAAAAACCCACGATGCAACCTGTTTTCTGGACTCAGACGTCCAATAGTAGTTCCTTGCAGCTACAATCTAATTATGTTCAGTTTCTCATAGGGAGATTGATACAGCCTATGATATTTGGGCAGCACTTATTGCATCTTGTTTGTTATTGGGAGTTGACTTTCTAAGAAATTGAGGAATGTCTTAGGAACTGGCATCAAGAATGCCTACGTATGGTGGAGGCTGTTAAGTATTTCCTTTAACTAGAATTGACTAATTGACTATTTTAGCTGTTAAACTGTTGAAACTGTGCAACCTGTAGATCAGTATAATAGGACAGCAACTTATAATGACATTGAGGAAAATACTACATTGAGAATTTGACTATTATTTACATATTTTAAATACATTTAAGTATAAAATAAGCATGCAGCACAGAGATATTCAAATGAACTATCAAATAAGAGAAATCTGTGTGATTTACTTGAGTACTTTGTTAGTAAATTGGGTGTAAAATCATACTAGCAGTAACTAGCAATACTATTTAAAGACTTGTGTTATTAATATACAGTTTATGAAAATTGAAATGTTTTGTCAATTGCAGTGTATTTAGATGTCTTCTCCTCTTCATTCTCTTTATTACTATCTTTTTTAATGTGGGCAAACTTTTTATAAAAATGTATTTATTTTTGGCTGTGCTGGGTCTTCATTGCTATTTTCTAGTCATGACAAGCGGGGCTTGTTCTCTAGTTGCCACGAGTGGGCTTCTTAGTGTGATGGCTTCTCTTGTTGGGGAGCATGGGCTCTGGGGCACTTGGGCTTCAGCAGTTGCAGCACATGGGCTCAGTAACTGTGCCTTCCAGGCTCTAGAGCACAGGCTCAGTAGTTGTAGCATATGGGCCTATTTGCTCCGCAGCAATAGGGATCTTCCTAAACCAGGGATTGAACCCATTTCTCCTGCATTGGCAGGCAGATTCTTTACCACTGAGCCACCAGAGAAGCCCTCTTTGTTCTTTAAATATTAGGAGCAGAATAATAAAACTTTTGAAAATTTTCCTTGCTTTGCTGTCATTTAGTTCATAATTTAAGAAATACAATAACTAGAGATTATAAGAGTGAACTTGAATTGACTTAAAATACATTGCTGGTGATACATATAGTGGTCTAATCTTTATGAAAGAAAAGTTACAAAAATGTCTGAAAAACTTTCAAAAGTTTGCATATCCCATGATCTGGCATTTTACTTCTAAGAATTTTATCTGAGGAAATAGTTAAGATTTTATTTGTAAAGATGTTCAACTCATCCTTATTTGTAACAGTAAAATAAAACAGAAACCTGACAGCACTGCTGTATGTAATAGTGGAGGATTCGTAACATAAATCAGGGCGCTGCTATGTAGGAGAATACAGTTGGCCCTCCCTATCTGTGGCTTCAGCATCCATGAGTTCAACTAACTACGGATGAAAACTATTTGGAAAAAGAATCCAGAAATTTCCAAACGCAAAACTTGAATTTGCTGGGCATTTACATTGTGTTAGGTATTATTAGTAATCTAGACATGGTTTAAACTATATAGGAGGATGTATGTAAGTTATATGTAAGTAATTAAAAAAAAATACCCCATTTTTACAAAGGGACTTGCCCTTCTGTGAATTTTGATCCCGTGGTGTTGGAGGTGGGGTGGGGTTCCTGGCAGAAGAGAGTACAGTGGAGACTGAGAGGTGACGGTACTGTGGAACCGTTGTAAAAGAAGCACCGGGTGGGCTATTATTCTAGTGACATGAGTGCGTTTGTAAAGGTGAATGCAAGAAAACCACATGAAGTGGTTCTATAGTTCTCGCCAGGTATTTACTGTTTTCCTCATGGTATTTTTTGTCACTTTTCATCATTACTCCAGTGAGTTTTAACTTTGCAGTTGGGGTGGGGAGGCCCAACACATAATTTTTAAAGGTTTTACTTCTTGAGAAGACTAGTGCTTGCATTTTTATGTGATTTTTTTTTTTTTTTTTACAAATGGCTGAAGATACGACTATGATAATATCTAATGAAATTTAACATGTTATCTGAGCCATTTTCATGATTAATTGATACTTTTCTATTTTAGATGTTACAAAGTTCCTTGCCAACTTTTCTCTGTGAAATAGCTGGACTTGGCAATAGATCTTTTTTGTTCATTTCAGCACATTTTGTGAATGGATATTTATTATGAAAAGCATCAAGCATCTTCCTTTCACTAAGACAACCAGAGAGCTCTCACTCGATTGAGCTGATGGCTTATAATAGTCTGTTTATTTAATCACTTTTGCTTGCTCAGTAACTTTGATCCACAATGGAGTAAATGCTCTCCCAGGCTTTATTTTTTGAAGATAAAATTGAAAGATTTCAACATGATTTATTCTGCTTTGACCTATGGTTTGAATTAACTTGGCTGTTTGCATTCATTTTTAAGAGAAACAGTTAATCCTTCCAAAGCAATAATCTAATCAGCTCCTTTGTTTTTCAAATTGCTCTGGAGACAGTCCTAAGCTGCCTAGATTACAAAGCTTTCTTTTATTAGAGTATGAAATACAAAATTGACTTTGATAGCTCATTTGGAAAACTGTATTTAAAAGAGTAACATTTTGTTTCAAATAAGTCTCACTGTACCATATTATACAAACATTTCCCCAATTCATGCTGACCTTTTCCTGCTGATCCTCAGGTATGAATAGTGAGCTTTGAGAGAACTAAGGATTTTTTTTTTCCCAAGTGCTGTTATGGAATTAATTCTGGGTGATAGTAGTAAATACATTGATTTTCCTAATGTTCTGCTATCTCATTGGGTATCACATCACATACTTTCAAGTGTAGTTGTTGGGGTATCAGTAAACAAAATTTCCCAGAGAGGCTGTCTGTGCTCTTTTACTCCATTCTCAAGTATTACCTTTCATTCTGTATCCACATTGATGGACTAGGCAGTACCCCTTCTCACTGAACCTCTCTACCCTTCCATCCTTTCATTGTCTAGCAGTTTTGATCCTGTGTGTCTTTCAGTGTCTGCTTCAACTCACATGAGCCCCCTTCCCCATGAAGTATGATTTGTTCCTGGGACTGTTTGAGTATGTACAGTAATTGGTTATATAGTTTTATACATAAAAACTATTTAAGTAGTTTTTATGCTCTTAGAAGAATGGGGCTGTGTTTTTATTTATCTCTGGGCTTTCTTAGAATCCTGCAGAATTCCTCCACATATAAGCCCTCAATGTTTGTTATATTGAGTATAATTAAAGATTTTATGTGATAATGAACTATCTGGTAGCCACACTTGCCAAGTAAGTAAGACAAAATGCACAGGAAATGATCTTCACCCTTCCTTTCAGAAGCATTTAGCCTGGGGTCCAAGGAGAGACCTTAGTGTTTTATGAAACCTATAAAATTCTATGAAAAATCCTTGTATAGCTCCTATGTATATTTTTCTAAAGTTTAGATTCACAGCTTTTTATCTGATTGTAAACAGTAACTTTTACCAGGTTAAGAACAGCTACTTTAAATGATTTAGACTTCAAAGTAATTTCTCAAAAGCACATGAGCCCCAAAAGGAGAATCAAAGCCAGAAATTCTTGTTAGATAGTTCATTCAAAATCTCATATATATTCTCCATATTTCATAGATTTTAGAACTTGGAAAAAATCAGAAAATTCTTACTCAGTTCAAATTGAGGTTAAGTAAGTTGATCAGGAACAGGATATGGCAGCTTAAGAACTGAAGGCTAAATTCTGGTTCTAATTACGTTACTTCCATCTCTGGTAACTCCAGAGGCATCAGGGAATTTCTCTTGAGAGAATGGGAACTCTTGGTTAATATGAGCAATGATATACTCATGGTGGTTCAGCACTTGATCACTGGGCCTCCCGTTTATAAACAGGTGAGTGTAGTTTAAAGGAGTTTAAAGGGCACAGTGCTGATAACTGGATGGTCAAAGTGTCTGGACTTCTAGTGTAGAGCTTATGTCTGGGTGCCTCTCTGTGTTTTAGCAGAAATTCTAGTGGGTTGAAAGGAGTGGATACAGCTTTAAGGGGATAATATTTGGATCAGTGTTGTGTCCAAACATCATTGATTACAAGAGCAATCAATCATTAGGTGGGATATAGCATCTATGTGCAGCTGTCCTTGTCAGTAGGTTTTTGCTGTTCATTTCGAATGGAGACAAAGCTCTTTTGTTTGGCTATTTTGTTCCTTGCCCTTGGTTCACTCTTTCTTTCTCATGGAGGGCAGAGGACCACAGGGGACTTCCCTGGTGGCTCAGTGGTAAAGAATCTGCCTGCCAGTGCAGGAGATGTGGATTTGATCCCCGGTCAGGAAGTCCCCTGGAGATGGAAATGGCAACACACTCCAGTGTTCTTACCTGCGAGATCTCATGCACAGAGGAGCCTGGCAGGCTACAGTCCATGAGATTGCAAAGAGTTGGAAACAACTTACTGATTAAACAAAAACACTGGACCATGACTCAGGCCCCACAGAGCCAGTGTAATGCCTTCTTCTCCAGAAGCTGAGCAGGAATTCCTTGACTTGGATTCAGGTAAACTTTTGGCTTTCCCATATTTGGAGATGACATGCTGGCATGTTTGCATGGAATTTGTGCTGCAGCCTTATCAAGTATGCCTCCTGGAAAGGAAGTTTGACCAGTTTATAGTTAATGGCATGATCACGATGACTTTCAAAACTGGGAACTTGGAAAATTTTCAGCTTCCTTCTTTTTGATTTGTGAAATAGTTACAATCTTTTGGCTTTCCACATTTACCTTACCAGTCAGTAACAAGTCAGTTAACTCAGTTGTAGAGAAAAATACTGTTTTTATATCAAAGTGTCTCATAATTTGATATATTAACTTTAATTTCCATGGCAAGTCATTAGCCTCGAATGGCATATATGGCTACATTATTGTCTAATACAAAATTACTCTCAGTCTTTATGACATGATTAAAAGAGCACATGGCAGCCAGTTGCCTGTAGCTCAGGTTGGAATAGACCAGAGCTGTGATGCTAAAGCTGAAACTCCAGTACTTTGGCCACCTCATGCGAAGAGTTGACTCATTGGAAGAGACTCTGATGCTGGGAGGGATTGGGGGCAAGAGGAGAAGGGGACAACAGAGGATGAGATGGCTGGATGGCATCACTGACTCGATGGACGTGAGTCTGAGTGAACTCTGGGAGTTGGTGATGGACAGGGAGGCCTGGCGTGCTGCAATTCATGGGGTTGCAAAGAGTCAGACATGACTGAGCGACTGATCTGATCTGATCTGATCTGTACCACCTCACCTCTCTCTGTGCCTCATTTCTAGAGCCTTCTTTAGTTCTTTCAGAAATGGCAATGTGGGAGCTGATAACTCCCTGTCTCTTGATTATGTGTTGACTGCCCATTCAAAGAGTCAGTGCCACCTCATCTGTTTCTCTGAAACTCCATTTTTTTTCCAAGTTGAGGGTTGGCAACCTATGACCTCCTGCCATTTTTGTGATGCAGTTGTGTTGGAACACAGCCATGCTCATTTGTTTGTGTATTGCCTATGGCTGCTTTTGTATTACAGTGGCAGATTTGAGCAGTGTGACCAAGATCATATGGTTTACAGAGCTTAAAATAGTTACTACCTGGAATTTTTCAGAAAATGATGGCTGTCTCCTTCTCTGTATGATCCGACTGGGTTCAAATCTTGTATATTCAGATGTTGTCTACATAGCTCAGGTAAAGAACCTGCTGGCCTGCTTTATGCTTACTGGTAGCAGGGCGTGCTTAGTGGTATCCTGTTAGTTGGCCTAAGAATCCAACTGGGCTCTGTAATGCTCTGTGGCAGTGTTCCTCGTCTAGCCATAGCCTTTCCCAGCACAGTCAATGTTGGCTGTGTTTCTGAAAAGGTATCTTAAGGGTCAGGCTGTTTTGAGGGACACTTCCTCACCATGAACTTTGCACTCTCATATTTGCTTAAGACAGAGAAGGGGCCTGCTGGTTTTGCTGACTCATTTCGTCTTGAGGCTGATCAGCATGACGCACAACTCTTGTTTGTGATATTTTTCAGGCTGCAGCCTACAGAGGTAGAAAATAATGGCCTTGGCACAGGGCCTTTTATTTGTACTACCCTGCAGACACATGTGCAATTCTCCCTGGCACACAGCTGCTGAGGAAGATTATACTCCACCTGATGCCACCCGTCATCACCTTTGATACTTGTTTCTATCATAAATCCTTTACTGTGTTTTATGATAAACCTACCGTTCATTTTCTTTACCAAATGAGTATTTGGAAGACTGAAGTCTGTGTCTTAGCTTTCATGGAGGTTTTTGCCATTTGCCTCTCCATTCATCGTTGAAACCTTTTTTAGGGGACTTTATTCCCTCCAGGCAAAAGAGAGCTGCATTATGGCCCATTCAGAGCTGGTCAAAACCATAATGAAATCAGAGGAAACTTTTTTCCTTGGTGGTAATGGCACCCATGTAGCAGTGGTAGTCATGTCATCAAAGAATGTTTGTGGATGTTGATCCCACCACCAAATAAGAGATGAAACACAGAGACTGTCGATTCTCAAAAGGGTGTACCATTCCATTTTTCTGTGCAGTGTTCCCTCCTGGAAGGATGGTGTTTGCAGAGGATCCCTGTCATGCATGCCTCTGTGCCCCAGTGTTCAGTCTCACAAACTGCGCTGTGGTGTGGTGGGTATTGTCTAACAGAGGTACAACTTTATTGTCTGTGCAGTGGAACCAGGAGTGGGCAGGGCCCCTGTTACAGAGGCGACATGTCATGCAAGGCAGGGTGATGACAGGGTGCTGTGTGCTCCTGTTTGGAGTCAGAGCTCAGCCTCCACACTGGCTCCACTATTTATTAGCTACATTACCTTGTACAAACCACCTAGCCCTTCTCACTACTCACATTCATCTACAGTAAAGTGCATACAATCAGTATATATGTTCATGGTGGCAATAATAAAAAAGTACTATCATCAGAAACTTACAGAATCTATGTTCTGGGTCACAGAGATGTTGGATGGTGTAACTTTCAAGTATATCACTCATCGTAGGAAAAGAGAACAGTTGTAAACACACAGGCATTAGTGGCATTCAGCTAATCCTGACTTTGCAACCACCATTTGGCCTTTTCTTTATCAAAGTAGCACCATTTGGTTTCTTTTTACTTGTTTGTAGAGTTTTCTTTTCATTGTAGGGCAAAGCATGGTTTTGTCCATCTGAGTGTTTCCAAAACTGATTCATAATGCTTTCCTTACCCTGTCAGGTCCACAATCTTGTCAGACGATGAACAATAACAACAAAATAACTAGAAAAAAACAAATAAAAGTGTGTTTCTAGTAGAAATCAATTATTGTGACAGCAGTCATAGACAAATAATAATATTGCTCTGAGTAAGAAATCATTATTTCTTTTCTTGATTGGTTCAGCTATGAAGTTTAGGATACATTTGCCTTCCTCCATGTGTAAGTTTATGATAACATTATGTTCGTAGGAGAGAGGAAATGATAGGGGTTTGTAGAAGGTTTTGTAGAGTCCCAAAGGGAAATCATAGGATCCCTCTGATGCCTTGCTTTCAAAGCCTAGAGCCTGGAATAAAACATTTAGAGTCATTCTCATACTTTCTCTTCCCTTTCTTGAGATATCCAGGAATGCAAAGATCAGATGAGTGAACTTGATATAGTCCTACCCTAAGGTCTTTCTCTAAGAGAAGAAAGTGAGACAAGATCTGGGGAGCCCCAAGCTTTCTTCCTGGTTTTACAGTCCTTTAAAATATTCTCCTGTCTTGGACTGTTCCTCCTGATGGGGGCACAGACAGAGGACAGGGTGTCAGTTGCCTCTTCTTTCTTCAAAATGTTGGTCTGTTTGCTTGCATCATTGTCATTTTCTTTTGGTTTTAGGCTATAATGTCTGTCAGGGGCTTTTGGAGAATATGTCATGTATTGTTATTTTTTTAACTTTTCCTTGCCTAATAAATGTTAAGTGTTGTGACTATAATTTGCCTGTGGTTACCGTAGCACAGTTGAACCTGATGTCACATCTCTACTTTGAACAACTTGAAAAACCATTTGGTTTTTTTTTTTTTTTTTTTTAATACTGGTCAGATTTACTGAGGATGTATGCAGCTACTATCGTTCTTTAGATTTGTTTCAATTTATGAGTTTCTATTATAGTCCATAAGACAAGCCCAGAGAGTGTATGTGATGTGTAATTTATAGCTATGGTATGTTAATTCTGTGAAATTGTAGTCAAGTTATGCTTTACGAATTATGATGGCACTTATAAGTTGTTTACATGAAACAACGGAATAGATATGTGTCTTCCTTTGAATAGTAATAAAAAGAAATGCCTGTCAACTTAATTTATCACCAGACATGTTCATATTTAAAGCCCTTTATAGTGAAATAAAAGCTTGACCTAAAGATTATGGTTACTGCAGGCTTGACAGCAGCTGTGACTGTGGCATAAAATACTGTAAGGACCTCAAGTGCCATAATAAAAGCTGGGTAGCTCATGTGAAAAGCTGTTACAGAAGGTGAATGTTCTTGGATAGAGAAACGATTAAAGTAATCCTTCCAGTCAGAGATTTGAAAGGTCATCTGGTTCGAGTCCCAGGAGGTCCCCATCAGGTCCAGAGCTTCCCTGCTGCCCCCCCACCCCACCCCCAACCTCTCTGTTTCAGAGCAGAACTGCAGACCTGACATTCTCACAGATGCTTACTGTCTCATTCTACACCTTTCTGAGGCAGTAGAGGAAGAAAAAATGCCAGAAGGTCTTTAAAGAGTTCCATAGGGTGAAAGTTAGCTTTAAATTCACATTGACATGAATTTTCATGTACACAGGAGTTCATTTGTCCCATACTTCGGTGCCTGCCTGGTGCCCAGCAGCAGGGTGAGGCCGAATGATGCAGGCGCCATTCTCACATGGCTTAGACTTGTGCATGGTTTCTTGTGCAGGATTTTGAGTATTACCTTACAAGTTTATCACCTAGTATTTATTATTAATGACATACTACGTCTAGCTATTGAAAGTTATCCACCTACTTTTCATAAGAGATAGAAGTGATTGTACAAACTGTCAACAAAACCGTAAAGTTTCCTTTTCTATAAGAAATCACATTTTAACTATTATCAGAAAGAATGTAACATTTATAGATAGCATAATTCATTGTTATTTCATTAACTGTCTTCTCATATCTTCTTATATCTTAAACTGTTACTTAAGTTAAAAGTTATAGTAGTGATGTTCATTGTTAGAATTCAAACTTGCAATTGTAATGTGCAAAGATTTGTGTCCCTCTCAAACCAAAATAAAACTAAAAACTAGTAACCTCTTTGGTGGTATTTCACATTGTTATTTTTTGTTATCTGTTCACTGCCATAGTTATTTTTCCATGTAATTGCTTTTCCCACATAGAAATTGCCATCATTTTATGCTTTTTCCCCTACTGGCCCATAGTGTTTGAAGGATGTTGTAGATGCAGTATTTGTCCAGTACTGAATGCATGCATTAATCAGAATATATGAAATACTCATTCTCTCAAGTTCATTTTATAAATCATTATAAATCATAACCAACCTACTGGCTAGGTTTTGTTTGCTAATATTCACTTAGTTAATATACTTATTTCTGTGTGGTGGGGAACTGTGGGAGTCATGGTGGGATACATGATAAGCGCAGGTAGCTTCATGGGATATGATTTTGAAGAAAATGAAATACATTGATGAAAACAAGAATAGGACTGATGGTGATTAAATGTCTTGTACCCAGTAAACACTCAGCTGAACCTGCATCAACTGTCTCTGAATTAGAGGCCTTTACATCATAGCATAAGCTCCTTTCCTATGGCACTGTTTGCTCCAGTTAGAAGTGTTACCCACCAAACTTCATTCTACTCGCCTGATTGCAGTAAAACCAATCTAGTGATGCCAGGTTGTGGTGAAGAGAAGTGTAACGTTTACTGCAGGGTGCCAAGTCAGGAGTCCAGATGGCTAGTGTTCAAAAAGCCAGAACTCCCCCATGGCTCTCAGGGCAAGGTTCTTGAAGACGGTGAGAGAAGGGGAATGTGAGCTATGTGATCAACTTGTGGACATTCTTCTGACAGGCTGGTGGTGAGGTGATCCAGAGTCAACATCATCAACATTCTAGTTCCAGCTGGTCTGGAGTCTACGTGCCTGTGGGCAGCATACAGTTAACCTCTTCTGGTAGGGGTTTCAGTATCTGCAAAACAACTCAAAGGATATGGCTACAGATGTTATCTGTAGTTCTTGAGGAGGAACTAAATGTCTTTAAATTTGTGTAATAGATAAACTGTCTTGACTGTTGTCCTTTCCACATTTTTCTCACTTCTCTAATTTATTCTTTGGAACTTGGGAAAGACCTGAGAGCTAAAATTTTTGTACAAACAAGAGACAGGTGGAGGATGGGATGTTGTAGGAGTGAGGGTGAGGGGTTGGAGGGGTGGAGCAGTGGGGGGTGGATAGGGGAGGTCTGTCCCAGGAAATCTCCATAGAGTCCTGCACAGTTAGAGAAGTAAAGTTTGTATCTAATGCATTTGAAGACCGGATGTTGATAACCCATTCAGTTCTCTTGTTTTAGAAATACAAACTGACCTTTAGGTACCAAACCTAAGTTCAGATGATTTAAGGATAATAGAGATTTTTCAACTTTTGTGGTAATCATGTAGACAATATGAAGCCTTCTTTTTTAAGAGGTGTGGTTTCTTTTTAAAACAAAGTATGTACAATTATCACTTTAATTGGTCTGATTTTATTAAAGGAAAAAGATGTACTATAAATGCTTTTAGCATTTACATTTTTGCATAATAAATCTTTGATAGCATGAGAGATTCAGTAAAATAAGATGATTATTTCTTTGTTCCATTAAAGGAGGGGGGAAAAAAAAGGACACCAATTTAAACAACTACCTCAGCCCAGACATAGATTTATTTCTATTTCAATGAATCCTCTGGGCATTAGCATTGTACTGTGTACACAGAAATAGATAATGTGAAAATTTTAATTTATCCATTTCTTCTTAAAATCTGGTGTAATATTTTCATTACTGAAAACAAGGAAGAGCTTAGCATCAAGAATCAGTTACTTATATTTTCCTAATTCACTGTACATATAAGAGACTTGCAGAGCTAAAATGTGAAATCTCAGACCACTTAAATATTTTACAGGATACAAGTGGCCTTTAATAGACACTGTTTTCCTAGCATTGTCTTGAAATTAATTAGTAATGGTGTGTGGAACCGGGCTGTTTGGGTTTGAATCTTGACTTCACTAAAGACCTTGGGCAGACTAAACTTCTCTGTGTTGGTTTTCTCATTAGTTAAATGGGCAAAATAAGTATGCCAACCTCGTGCTTAGAACAGTGCCCAACACTCTGCAAGTGCCAAATAAGTAAATGTAGACAAATGCTTTTTTTTTTTTAGTGTTAATTTATTGTTGAAAATATATCTAAAGACACATTTTTTCTTTCAGTTTATTAATTCATGCAAAAAGTATTTATTGACTCCCGCCCCCTCAGCCCCTTGGTAGAAAGGCGCAGTTTTAAGCAAGATAAACATGATCTTTGTCCTCTTACAAATAAGACTTAGAGACTTTAGAGACTGACTTTTATAAAATAATTACACAACTAATTAATTATGATGTCATTTGTGTCACATATTCAGGATGTGGAGTTATTTTGTAGTAGGGGGAACTGACCTAGTCTGTGTGCAATTAAGGTGAAATAGGAAGGATGTTACCGACGTAAGTATGCTTGGCTATAGCTGGAGAATGAGACTGTTTCTAGTACGGGCAGCTGTCCATGGGGAGATTTATAATATAACATAGGAATAACAGTAAGAGCAAAATGATAAAACCAGAGTTGATAAAGGTGTTTTCATTGCATCTTAAATTTGTAAAATCTGCTCTTTCCCCTGTTAGGTGCCCTGTTGTCTGTCCTCATGCACTTTCTTCAGAGCTGCATCCTCTTTTGTGCCTCTCAGTCTTTCTCGCTGGCTCGACTCCCCCCTCCCCCAAGCAGAGTCTGTACATTCTTGTTTCATGGTGCTGCCATCATCCTGTTGTTTGCTTTTTTTATCCTGCTGTTTCTTGCTCTCACTTTTTCAGCTATTCCTAGGTCAGCTACTTACTCCTCAGTCCCAAAGAGTATTTGGAATGTTTGAAAAATGGGTAAAAAGAAGCTTCTTTTGCAGTCTGTTGGAGCTAATATAGACTCTTTGGACAACAAGAACATAAATCTGATGGTATTTTATTGACTTGAGGAAGTCTTAGTTTTTTGCTTATGACCTAAGAAATACTCTAGTTCAGAATTTTTTTTTTTATTCCTGGTCATTGAAGGACTAGCTTAAGTTAACTTCTGCTTGCATTA
The DNA here is from genome assembly GCF_002263795.3 of Bos taurus. Taxonomy (NCBI): domain Eukaryota; kingdom Metazoa; phylum Chordata; class Mammalia; order Artiodactyla; family Bovidae; genus Bos; species Bos taurus. Next base: position 37,960,185 of record NC_037335.1, on the reverse strand, counting down.
TTCTTCTAAATGGTTTTTTTTTTTTTTTTACTATCTATCTGCATTTCTGGGGCTTCCTTGGTGGCTCATTGGTAAAAAAAAAAAAAAACGCCTGCCAGCACAGGAGATGTGGGTTCAATCCCTAAATCATTCCCCTGGAGAAGGAAGTGGCAACCCATTCCAGTATTTTTGTCTGAAAAATCCCATGACAGAGGAGCCTGGCAGGCCACAGTCCATGGGGTTGCAAAAGAGTCAGATATAACTTAGCAACTGAACAACAACAGTCCACAATTTTTAATCTTTTGATCTTTGTTTCTCAAATGACAAATCTTAGAAAAATGGGGATTTTTAAGAGACTTCTTTATATGGTTTGTTTCTCCATTACTGCATCTTAGGAATTATTTTATGAGTACTTATTAATAGGAAATAAAAGAAAAAGGTGGTTCTGACTGTGTAAGCATAGGAATGTGTGAACTTCATTAAAGGCAATTTGCAGGGAAATACTTAAAACCACATACCAGTTTCATGTTTCTTTTTTGATGGGAGTGGGGAGGATGGAGGTGGAGAAATAAAAAACCAAGAGTCTAAAGGCACAGAGTACCATAGCTTCTCTAGTTGGAGTTTGTAAACAGAGAATAGGTTGAATTTAGGCAATCCAAATCTGAGAGTAAAAAGGCATCCACACTAGGCTTTTAACCTGCCAGCTTTGAGATCTTCATGGGTTTTGAAGTCTTTAAATTAGGTGCTAAAATAGCCATACTTCAAAGAGCAATAAGGCAAATTGTATAATCATTATTCCAAAAGTTGAAAGGATAGTGTAGGCATACATAGTATAATTTAGTTACAATGTGTGATACTGTTTGTATTGTATAAACATATTAACTTATTCTTTCCTCCTGCTGCTGCTAAGTCGCTTCAGCCATGTCCGACTCTGTGTGACCCCATAGACGGCAGCCCACCAGGCTCCCCCGTCCCTGGGATTCTCCAGGGAAGAACACCTATCTATATACTGAACCAAGTTTTAGTTGAAAAAGAAACCATTCTTGTACCACTGCTGGTAGTTGAGAATAGCTCTTTGATAGTAGTTTTTATTCTGCTGTAGAAATTATCCTTGAACTGAAAGAAAAAAAGTCCACAATACAGTGTCTAGTCATTAAACACTATCATATTTGTGAAGAGCCTCTTCCAGCCAGTTTTACATTTCTTAACAGATACGTGTTATAGCTGAACTCTGGTAAAGTGAGGGTAATTGATGACTAAGTGTTATTTATTTCTAGAATGCCGGTGTACTACTCAGGTTTCTACAGAGCCAATAGAATATATATATATATATATATATATATGAATTTATTATAAGCAATTGGTTCCAATTAATGGAAGCTGAAGTGTCCCAAGATCTGTAGTCAACAGTCTGGACACCCAAGAAGAGCCGTTGCTTTTGTTCTAGTGCAGAGGCAGTACAAAACCCATGTCCCAGCTCAGTCAGGCAAGCAGGAAGACTTTCCTCTCTTTTGTTCTAGTCAGGCTTTCCACTGATTGAACTGAGCCTGCCCACATTAGGGACAGTAGTCTGCTTTATTCATTGTAGTGATTCAGATGGTCATTTTATCATAGAAACACCCTCACAGACACACCCAGAATAATGTTTGACCAAATATCTGGGCATCTCATGGCCAAATCAAGTTGATACGTGAAGGCAACTATCACAAGTAATTTTGGTTTAATGTTTAAAAATCAATCAATTTAATCTACCACATTAACAGAATAAAAGAGAAAATATTATTTTACCGAATATAGAAAAAGCAACACTTATTTCAGATAAAAATGTTCAGAGGGAACTTTGTCAATAAAGTAAGTATAGGAAAGCCACAGTGAATATCAAACAGCGTGGTGAAATATTAAACAGTTCCTCCCTAAGATTTTATGCAAAATGATAGCTTTCATTCTTAACCACTGCTGTTTGTTACTTCACTGAAGACTCTGGCCTCTGAAGTAAGTCAAGAAAAAGAAGTCAGGGGTATGAAGAATAGAAAAGAAGTAAAACTTTGTAGATGATTGTTAATGAAGACTGTATCTACATGAAGATCTAGATATTCTTCAATAGAAGAGAAGAGAGAACTCAAAATATACCCACACTTACATGGCATTTAATTTTTGTCAGTTGAATCAAAGTGATCCAGTGGGGTAGAAAAGGAGTCTTCTATATTTGTGTGTGGGGGAAATGAACCTTGAACCCCACCACATAAAAATGCTAATTCAAGATGGATTCTAAACCTGAAAGAGAAGACTGAAATATGAAGCATTTGGAAGAAAGTACAGGAGAATATATTTATAACTTGGAGATAGCAAAAGGTTCCTTAAGTCATAGAAAGCAATGATTATAAAAGACAAATATTGGTGAGTTAGACTTCATTAAAGTTAAAAACCTCCACTCAGTAAAAGACATCATAAAAAGACACCAGTTAGGGGAAACATATATATGTTACAAAACGGGTATCTGAAAAATGACTGGTATCTGGGATATGTAAAGAACTGGGACAACTCAATAACAAAACAAAACTATCTCAATAAAGAGTGGGCCAAAAATGTAACAGACTCTTGGTGAAGGGAAGATATATAAAATTAAAGCACGTTCATCATGAATGTACAGTTAATAGTTTCGCTCCTCATAGGAGCTAGGCTGCAACACTGTTAAAGGACAGGAGGAGCGAATGGTTGTGTAGGGAAGCTTTGTGCCCCAGTGTTCCTCAGCCCGGGCCTGGTGCTGCTGCTTTCCCAGCAGTCTGCTGCTGAAGTCATTTCTGCCTTGTAATCTCTGCATGTCTCCTTAATATCAGAACCAAGTCAGAACTCTTTTGGCATAGGATAGCTCCATACAGGGAAGCAATTAGAAGGACTGGGATGGTGGGGAGCATCAGTGCTCTGTATTCTGTAGTCTACATAAAGTCTGTTTTTAGGAGCACTGATACGGATGACAAAAAGATAGAGGCTCAAGTCATCATTCTATCACTTAATTAATTCATGACCTTTGGCAGATTATTGATTCTCTGTATCTTACATTAGTGAAGTGAAGTGAAGTTGCTCAGTCGTGTCCGAGTCTTTGTGACCCCATGGACTGTAGCCTACCAGGTTCCACCATCCATGGGATTTTCCAGGCAAGAATACTGGAGTGGGTTGCCATTTAAAACAGGGATATTAATAGTTTCTCATAGGGCTGTGAAGATTGGGTAAGATAATACAAGCACTGATGCAGTGAGAAGATGCTTTGCATTTAGCACTATGCCTGGCACATAGTAAGCACACAGTAAGTGAGAGATGTTTGCTATTATAACTGTCAACTTGAATTCTTTTTAATGATAATCAATTAAAACCTTTTTTAAAAAAACAAGAAATGGTATTTAAGATGTCTTACACTTAAGAACTTAGGAGACTAGACAAAATGAAAAAAATACCACAAGTAACTTGCCCTTGGACACAGGAAGCCATATGTACCATTGCTGTATTTAACTGATCCTGCTCTTGGTGAGACGGTTCTTCCTGCTAGATCCATTGTAGGAACTTCATGCTGTGTTCAGTCAGGCTTTCTCAGGGTCAGGACCTCTGGTCTGTGATTGACAAGATTCTCGGATGTTGCTGTTTGCCAAGTGATAATTAAGTTAAACTGTTCCATTAAAAATATAAAAGGAAAGTAGTCGAATATTAAAAAAGAAAGGAAAAAAATTACACATTTACTTTGAACTGCTGGAAGAAGTTGAGAGTAAAATTTCTTTTTTAAATTTGGTATTCCAATAAACTTTGCAGTTCAATACCAATAAATTAGTATTATCTTTTGACATATGTCATTCATTTTCAGGCAGCTAGTAATTTTATATCTTTATGGTTACAGGCTGCCTTATTTCTGATGTTTTATTATTAGATCTTTATTTTATTATTATTTATCTTTATTATTAGATCTGAGTATTAAAGTGAAGTTTTATTTTAGACTAGGCTTTTAAAATAACATATTCTACATTGGGTTTTAAAAATTTTACATTGGTCCTGGAACATTGGAATATGTAACTTCTGTTGGTTTAACAATACTTAATAGCTGTTTTGGTGTTTCTTGATGACCTAAATCAAATCCCTTATGATTATACAGTGGGAGTGAGAAATAGATTTAAGGGCCTAGATCTGATGGATAGAGTGCCTGATGAACTATGGACTGAGGTTCGTGATATTGTAAAGGAGACAGGGATCAAGACCATCCCCATGGAAAAGAAATACAAAAAAGCAAAATGGCTGTCTGGGGAGGCCTTACAAATAGCTGTGAAAAGAAGAGAAGCCAAAAGCAAAGGAGAAAAGGAAAGATATAAACATCTGAATGCAGAGTTCCAAAGAATAGCAAGAAGAGATAAGAAAGCCTTCCTCAGCAATCAATGCAAAGAAATAGAGGAAAACAACAGAATGGGAAAGACTAGAGATCTCTTCAAGAAAATTAGAGATACCAAGGGAACATTTCATGCAAAGATGGGCTCGATAAAGGACAGAAATGGTATGGACCTAACAGAAGCAGAAGATATTAAGAAGAGATGGCAAGAATACACAGAAGAACTGTACAAAAAAGATCTTCACGACCCAGATAATCACGATGGTGTGATCACTGACCTAGAGCCAGACTCCTGGAATGTGAAGTCAAGTGGGCCTTAGAAAGCATCACCATGAACAAAGCTAGTGGAGCTGATGGAATTCCAGTTGAGCTATTCCAAATCCTGAAAGATGATGCTGTGAAAGTGCTGCACTCAATATGCCAGCAAATTTGGACAACTCAGCAGTGGCCACAGGACTGGAAAAGGTCACTTTTCATTCCAATCCCCCAAGAAAGGCAATGCCAAAGAATGCCAAAGATGTTTATATCTTATAAACTACTGCACAATTGTACTCATCTTACACGCTAGTAAAGTAATTCTCAAAATTCTCCAAGCCAGGCTTCAGCAATATGTGAACTGTGAACTTCCTGATGTTCAAGCTGGTTTTAGAAAAGGCAGAGGAACCAGAGATCAAATTGCCAACATCCGCTGGATCATGGAAAAAGCAAGAGAGTTCCAGAAAAACACCTATTTCTGCTTTATTGACTATGCCAAAGCCTTTGTCTGTGTGGATCACAATAAATTGTGGAAAATTCTGAAAGAGATGGGAATACCAGACCACCTGACCTGCCTCTTGAGAAACCCGTATGCAGGTCAGGAAGCAACAGTTAGAACTGGACATGGAACAACAGACTGGTTCTAAATAGGAAAAGCAGTTCGTCAAGGCTGTATATTGTCACCCTGCTTATTTAACTTCTATGAAGAGTACATCATGAGAAACGCTGGACTGGAAGAAACACAAGTTGGAATCAAGATTGCTGGGAGAAATATCAATAACCTCAGATATGCAGATGACACCACCCTTATGGCAGAAAGTGAAGAGGAACTCAAAAGCCTCTTGATGAAAGTGAAAGTGGAGAGTGAAAAAGTTGGCTTAAAGCTCAACATTCAGAAAACGAAGATCATGGCATCTGGTCCCATCACTTCATGGGAAATAGATGAGGAAACAGTGGAAACAGTGTCAGACTTTATTTTTTGGGGCTCCAAAATCACTGCAGATGGTGACTGCAGCCATGAAATTCAAAGAGCCTACTCCTTGGAAGAAAAGTTATGACCAACCTAGATAGCATATTGGAAAGCAGAGACATTACTTTGCCAACAAAGGTTTGTCTAGTCAAGGTTATGGTTTTTCCTGTGGTCATGTATGGATGTGAGAGTTGGACTGTGAAGAAGGCTGAGCGCCGAAGAATTGATGCTTTTGAACTGTGGTGTTGGAGAAGACTCGAGAGTCCCTTGGACTGCAAGGAGATCCAACCAGTCCATTCTGAAGGAGATCAGCCCTGGGATTTCTTTGGAAGGAATGATGCTAAAGCTGAAACTCTAGTACTTTGGCCACCTCATGCGAAGAGTTGACTCATTGGATAAGACTCTAATGCTGGGAGGGATTGGGGGCAGGAGAAGAAGGGGACGACAGAGGATGAGATGGCTGGATGGCATCACTGACTCGATGGACGTGAGTCTGAGTGAACTCCGGGAGTTGGTGATGGACAGGGAGGCCTGGCGTGCTGCGATTCATGGGGTCACAGAGTCGGACACGACTGAGCGACTAAACTGAACTGAACTGATGTTACGGAGACAGAAATGTATTTATACAAGTATAAACTTTTCCTGTTGAAGGCTCTTTTGCGAATTGTGACTGGCATTTAAAATCTTAACTGGTTTTAATAGCCATATGGATTCAAGTCTCCAGATTAAAAACATGGGGCTAATTTATCTGTTTATCCCTTAGGCCTGATATTCTAAACATTCTAATTGACCTTAATTGTTTTGAACATATGTCAAAGTGGAAATTTGAACTAGTCTTCTCCTCTGGCAAGTTCTTATATATATATAATGTTCTGTACTAATTTTCTTGTTAATTTGAATTTTATGATTTGTTTCTGGCTCATAGTATATGTCTGTCCTACTTGATAACTCATGTCATTTCATTCTGACTGTAAAATCATTTTCTTGTAAGTCAAATTAATCATTAATGCTCTGATTTCAACTGTAAATACATTTCCAGTAACATCTAGAAAAGAAGATTCAAAAATTCTTCCTATGCTCATAAGTAATTTTTACTTTTCTTCTGATTGTATCATGTATTTAGTTAAGTGTGTGTATTCTGTCTTAAGATAGTCTCAATGAGTCAGCATTCTCAAAAGTTACAGCCTTCCACCTCCTTTTGGTGCAGAAAGAAAAATAGACTGCCTCCTTGATGTGTATCTCCAGACATCTATCTGATTCCTCTTACCACACTCTTCTATCTGGTTCTTCTATCATACTTGACTTCCTTCTGAGGCTTTTGTTTTCCATGTTGTAGCATAGACGACTGTTGGCTTTTCTAGGCTAATAGACTAGGACCAAGTCCTGGGAATGAGTCCTCTTGGCCTTCCTGGGTCACATGCCCACCTCTGACCCAGTCACTGTTGTCTTTGCAATGAAATGTTTGATTGGCTAGTCCAGCCTCACGTAAAACACAAGGCCTGGGCCTGGGAGAGAATTGTTTTCAGAATTCTTTTTAGTCAGAAAGCATCCTAGTGAAGAAAAGTCTTAGGAGGGCATCGTGTAATAAAAATATAGTGGTTTAATTCTGCTACATCAATTTCAATAAAATATTTTGAACAAACTAATAAATAGTAAATTATAAATAAAAACAGTCCTATTCAGTTCCATAAAACTTAACCAATGTTGAGAATTGCAAACTTTTCCCAGATTTCTGCCCTCTCTCATGTAGCTGCTTATTTATGAAGTTTGGTCACTGTAGTCATACCTCTTTGCTCATATTAGACATCAGAATGTTTGTAGAATGAATGGTGTCCTAACTTGTTGCTCTGACATTATTGTAGGAGCACAAGCATTGGATTGAGAATAGATGTAATTTAATATTTGATTACAGGACTGGGCCTTCTGTTAGTTTTCTTTTCCATATATCTTTCACAGAGAGGGAAAATAAAAACCTGTGGTAGGATAGGCTTCATGATTTTGCACTTAAAAGGGAAATCGTGCCAGTTACAATCTTGGGCCAGAGATTGTATAGATCAGGTGGTCTATTTGTAGCAGAATGGATTTCCCAAAGAGGATAGTGGGAAGCCATTTTCAACTTATTTCTTAGTTTTTGGACAAAGAAAAAGGCAAAAGGATGAGCAGATATAGTATGTGAAAGTTATTTATTGCTATAAAAATTCCTCTCTGACCGTTACCCTGTCTTCCAGAAAACCTCAGCAATAGTTCTTGGAATGCAAAATGGACCAAAACTGAAGTGATGAGTGTTGTTTTTAACTCTGCTGTCCCTAGGATTTTACCTTCCCCCTCCATTTAGTCAGATCAGTCCAACCCCATGAGGTTTTCCCATTTTGATTTAAAGGATCACTGCTCCAGCTTGTGTTTATTCACTAGTGAAGGAAGAACATTCCTGATTTTTTATTTCCTGACAATTGATGGGTTGTAGTAGGCAATCACATCTGAGGAAATAAGTGAAACTAAAACCCTGAAATTTATTATTACACATATGTCTGCTGCTGCTGCTTCTGCTGCTGGTAAGTTGCTTCAGTTGTGTCCGACCCTGTGGGAACCATAGACGGCAGCCCCCCAGGCTCCTCTGTCCCTGGTATTCTCCAGGCAAGAATACTGGAGTGGGTTGCCATTTCCTTCTCCAATGCATGAATGTATACTAAGTTGCTTCAGTCATGTCCAACTCCGTGCGACCCCACGGACAGCAGCCCACCAGGCTCCTCTGTCCACGGAATTCCCTAGGCAAGAATACTGGAATGGGTTGCCATTTCCTTTTCCCCACATCTGGATGAGTGATCCTTATTCTGATTATTGTGTAAGTTGTATAAGTAGGGGATAGGGGGCTGTTTGTTTTTGTTTTTGGCACCAGAAACATTGTTGGATGGAAGTGTTTTAAAGTGGTCTTGATTAGTTGGCAGGATTTGAAGCTGATATTGGCTATATTTATGATTACTTTCTGGACTCAGTCCAGTTTGAATTGAAATACATTAAAAGTGTACGTGAATGTGAGGGAATGTAGATCATTAAAATTGCATTTATTATGTAGCCTTTTTTTTAATGTTTAGACTGATTTATGAGTTTCTTTTTTACTTTCATGCATTGGAGAAGGACATGGCAACCCACTCCAGTGTTCTTGCCTGTAGAATCCCAGGGACGGCGGAGCCTGGTGGGCTGCCGTCTGTGGGGTCGCACAGGGTCGGACATGACTGAAGTGACTTAGTAGTAGTAGTAGAGTAAAAATAGAGCATATCCTACCCAATCACTTTCTAGATTTTATTCAGTGGACCCATTGCCCCTGGGGAGGTGTAGGACTTCTCTTGTCCAGAGCTTGTTAATGATTGTTACAACAATGACATTTCTACATTTTATTTGTAATAACTAAATTCTTAGCAAGTGGATATCAATTTAGAAATCTAAGTTGTAGTTTGTACCTATGTGTCATTTGCTAGACAAAGAAAAAAGATTCCTTAATGTTTGTTACATGTTTCCATTAATTAAAGCAGAATCCCCATATTTGCCAATGAAAGACTTTGAGGTCTTCTAATCAAAGGTTCTACATAGTGAAAGTTGGGCTTCCCTTGTGGCTCAACTGGTAAAGAATCTGCCTGCAATGCGAGAAACCTGGTTCCATCCATGGGTTGGGAAGATCCCCTGGAGAAGGGAAAGGCTACCCACTCTGGTATTCTGGCCTAGAGAATTTCATGGATTGTATAGTCCATGGGGTCGCATGGGGTCCATGGGGTCACATGGGGTCCATGGGGTCTTCTGATCAAAGGTTCTGCATAATGATCAAGTAACTCAGTTTTGAAATAAATTATGTAAATAGAAATAAAGCAAGTAAACAATTCAGATGTAGTAAGGTCGACATTGGGGCAGGAGGAGAAGGGGATGACAGAGGATGAGATGGCTGGATGGCATCACTGACTCGATGGACGTGAGTCTGAGTGAACTCCGGGAGTTGGTGATGGACAGGGAGGCCTGGCCTGCTGTGATTCATGGGGTCGCAAAGAGTCGGACACGACTGAGCGACTGAACTGAACTGAATTGAACTGAAGGTCAACATTAGATTGCATTTTCATTTTCATCTGACTTTACAGGCAATATTCTAGTGTTTCGTAGTAATTCAGTTAGTATTTATGGAGCACGTGCTATGTATTGGTAAAACAGATCTGAGCCCTGTCCTAACAGAATGTAGGTTCTAGGGCAAGAAATAGATATTAACCAAGTAGACATAGAAACATATGACTAAAATTTTTATAAGTGACTTGAAAGAAAAGAACTAGGTGCTCGGGATGAAACACTTTTGGTTTGGATAAATATAGAGAGATCAAGAGTTGAGAGAGAGAAATTGCCTCTTAAGAAAGGGATTCATCTGTTTATGGATATTTCTACTCCAAGTATAGGGCTTTACTCCAAGCAGCCTTCTCATGCCATGCCCAGTTCTAGTTGTGCCCACCACCTCCATCCCCAGAGCTGTCCCCAAAATCAGATTTAAGGAACTGGATCTGTCTCTCACATGTGTATGTCCATTATATGTAGATAAACCATATATGCATAATCACATATAACCTGTTTTATCCACCTATAGGGTGTACTTTCCCATATCTCTAAATGCTTTCCCATAAGTTGTACCATGCGTTTTTAAAGCAATACTCTATTGTTTCTAGAAATTTTTTTTTACATTTTTTTAGATCTTTGATAAACACTGCCAAGATGAACATTCTTTTTTTTTTTTTAATTTTTTTTTAAAATTTTATCAAGATGAACATTCTTAAATATAAGCTAGTACTTTAATAATTTATTTTTTTAGGATAATTTCCCAGTTAATTTACTGGCACAGATTATTCATATTTTAAAAGGTTTATTACATATTTAAAGTTCTGTGTTGCTAAGCTTTTGGCTTGATTTATTCTTAACATGTCACAGATTGATTTAATGCAGCTTCATTTTTGCTATTTTGAATCTAAAGTCAAGCAACTAATAGTAACAGTCATGGAAGTTAGTTCTGCATGTTGGATCCTTGTTGGACTTAAACTGATATAAATCCTGTTTTCCCCATCTTAATTTCTTAGAATAATAATGAATCCTCTTATAGGAAATGTTTTCCCATTGATTTCCCTATTTACAGTGTTCTAAATTTAGCCAGAGAGAAATTGAAGAACTACTTAAAAAATGCATGGTGTATTTTTTCTATCTTCGATTTGTTTTTCTACTGGTTCATATAGAATATATATCTGCCTTTTTCCCTTGCTTTAAGTCATTTCACAAAATTAATAACAGAGAAAAGATAGTAGCCGTGCCAGACATATTCTCACACTTGAGTGGGAATGCAGGAATTGCAGGACAAAATGAATCTGAGATGCTGCATTATTTACTTACAGTGCTGTGGGGTTTTCTAAGGAAGTGTTGCTGAAAAGCTATCCGTTGTTAATCAATTCAAAAACTTATTTCCTCAAAATTGTTTTTCTTTTATTATGTAATGTTAAATTTCTGACCATATTGTTAGTATTAGAAAGCCTGAAATAAATTATACTTCTTCCTAAAGGCATTGATTTTTTGATCTAGTTAGCTTCCATCCGGTTGTCTCTTGTTTTAGGAATAGTGCCAGAGGATTTTTTATGTGGCAAGAGATGTGTGATCAGATTGCCATGAGTGTGGGATACTGTTTATGACAGGACTGTTAAATAAATAAAGGTTTTATTTTTTCCTCAAAATAGATTAAAAATTCAGTATGGCATATAAGATTTAAAATATGGTAACCTAGAATTTTTTTGAAAAATAGTGAGTTATTTTTGTTTCTATCAAGTAAGAGTACCCTTAATATATATAGTCAGCTCTCTGAATCCTTGAATTCTACATCTGTGGGTTCAACCAACTGTGAATTGAAAAGGTTAGGAAAAAAAATTCTGTAAGTTTCTTTTTTGCCAACTATTTATATAGCATTTATAACTATTTCCAGAGCAACTACATTGTTTTAGGTATTATAAGTAGTCTGCAAATAATTTAAAGTGTGTGGGAAGATGTGCATAGGTTATGTGCAAATACTACCCCATTTTATACCAGCGACTTGAGCATCTATACGTGTTGGTATCTGAGGGCAGTTCTGGAGCCAGTCTACCAAGGATACTGAGGGACAATGAAACTCTACAGTGCTTCCATTCTGGGGATTACGTTATGCATACATGGCTGTTTCACTGATATTTTTCCTAATATGCTCCTGTCTTTCCCCTTTAGAAAAATGATACTACTTTGGAATCGTATTTCCTACATTGGTATTAGTGTTTGAACTGTACAAAAAAAGATGAAAGAGGGTTAGAGGTTGTTGCCTTCATCTGCAGTTCCTCAGATGTGAAGAGGTGAACATCTCCAGCACTAGTCAGATGCTTTTTTACCATGGCTAGTAGTCCATCATGAAACCTGGGAAATGGCTAATTTCACATTCAGCCCCTTGAATTACTCACTGTGTTCCTGTGAGCTTAGTAGTTGCTCAGTGAATGGGAAGTTGAAAATACCAGAGATGATGGTTGGTAGGATATTGAATCTTGCATCACTTGAAACTTTTTTCCCACTCACTGTCCTTGTGACTGGCCTCCCTGGTGGTGCTAGTGGTAAGGAATCCAGGAGATGTAAGAGATGTAGGTTTGATCCCTGGGTCAGGAAGATCCCCTGGAGGAAGGAATGGCAACCCACTCCAGTATTCTTGCCTGGAAAATCCCACGGACAGACGAGCCTGCTGGGTGACAGTCCGTTGGGTCACAAAGAGTTGGACGTGACTGAAGTGACTTAGCACTCATGCATTCTTATGACATCTTGCAAGTCACTTAGTGTTTTTGTGCCTCAGTTTTTCATGTATGAATTATGATGATCGGAGTGGAAGATTTATTTACTAAGGTTCATTCCAGGTGCTGGGTGAACTTCTAATTGTCTCCAATTAGTCATTAAAAATATTTGAAATATTCAAAAGTCAGTGTATCTGAACATCATAGAAGGATTATCTGTTGTATACTTCCGTGTCATTTCTGTTGGCTCTCTCACATATGATTTTATAGACTCTTAGGAACAAATCTTTATATTCATAAAATACTTAGATCCCTAAGACTTTGCAGAGCCCTATTTTTATCTCATCTTGCCCACATTTATCTCCCATATAAAGTGTGACATACAATGCATGAATTCAGAACAAAGTAATTTCATCTCTTCCCTGATACTAAAGAGTTCAGTTTCATGCTGTGTTTTACATGGCACAGTGAAAGTGGATTGTTTAATATCTGCAGCTCTGCACTTCCTTAACCTTTCTATGAGAATACTTAGGTAAGTGTTGAGAAACAGAGATTCTAAAAATAATTCCTACAGAATTTTTGAGAGACCCCTGGAGCAAACTATTTGAATCCATTTCCCTTCTTTCTATATAGTTTTTCTTTGTTTGAGCAGTGTTCCCATGGGTCAGAAAGATAGAGTTGCTAGCCCCATACCTTAAATTGCTTTATAATTGCCTTACTTTATAAGGGAGACATATCGTGGCATGGTGACGCTTGAAAATATTCAGAAGAAATTAATCTGAACCTATTAAAAGCAGACGGAGAAGAGGAAACATATTTAGGAAGGTTGTTAGCTAGACTGGATATACTGTGTTAACACAGCATGATGTCATGCATAAAAAGCAAAAATAATGGGACCCAGGCATTTGTTCTCAACTGTAATTTCAACTTGGTTATGGGTCATAGAAAAAGAAGTTTAGAATGGAAAAATATGGCCCACATTTAAATTAAAAACCATTTAAAATGTGTTAAAAATGGTTTGGTTTTGAATATCCACAGTAGATTGGTTAAGAGTATGGGAGTTTTTCTAGACTGGATTCTGGTAAGCATCGTATTACTTGTTAGTAGTTTGACATTAGGCACATTGAATGCTCTGAGCCTCTGTTTCCTCATATATTTATAAAAGATTATTTATTCAAAAAATATTTTTAGGTGCCTCTAATCGGACTGCAAGGAAATCCAACCAGTCCATTCTAAAGGAGATCAATCCTGGGTGTTCTTTGGAAGGAATGATGCTAAAGCTGAAACTCTAGTACTTTGGCCACCTCATGCGAAGAGTTGACTCACTGAAAAAGACTGATGCTGGGAGGGATTTGGGGCAGGAGGAGAAGGGGACAACAGAGGATGAGATGGCTGGTTGGCATCACCGACTTGATGGATGTGAGTTTGAGTGAACTCCGGGAGATGGTGATGGACAGGGAGGCCTGGTGTGCTGCGATTCATGGGGTCGCAAAGAGTCAGACACGACTGAGCGACTGAACTGAACTGAATCCTCTAGGCACATAGAATGTACTTCTTGGAAAGACACAATGTATATTTTCATGATTTAAAATAGACTGGAAGAGGAAGGTCAGATATGGCAAAGGTATCTGAAACAGTTCACAATAATGATTTATTAAAATGAGAGTAAGAAATTCAGTTCTGGTATCCTACTTTCTTACTATTGACTATGATTATCTTTTTGGCCTTTAAGGGTATTTTAGAGCTACTTTCTTCGCCATGTCCATGAAAACAGAACATTTAGACTTTTTCTCTGTGTGTGTATCCTAGGATTCCCAGAGCCTGTAAGTGTTTTGTACAGTTTGACAAAATCAGAGTTCTGGGAACTCTGCAGACCAGTCTGGGGAAAACAAGGAATGTTCAGGTCTCCTGCAGCACTTGCTTCATTAATGGATATAAGGACAAAGGAAATGACCTTTGCACTCTTTTTATACTGGGTTTGCTGATTAATATTGATCTCAAAGTTATTTCTTTTCTCTCACTGCTCAGTCAGTGTAAATGTAATTATATAGTTTACTTTTCATGTGATCTGGTGAAATGGCCTATTACTTGTCTTTGACTAATATTAAATGAAATGTTACTCAGAAAATCAAAATCAAAGTGCTGTTCAGATATTACATTTATCTTCAGTTCAGTTCATTTCAGTCGCTCAGTTATGTCCGACTCTTTGCCACCCCATGAATCACAGCATGCCAGGTCTCCCTGTCCATCACCAACTCCCGGAGTTCATCTTCATGTCCATCGAGTCGGTGATGCCATCCAGCCATCTCATCCTCTGTCGTCCCCTTCTCCTCCTGCCCCCAATCCCTCCCAGCATCAGGGTCTTTTCCAATGACTCAACTCTTCACATGAGGTGGCCAAAGTATTGGAGTTGCAGCTTCAGCATCAGTCCTTCCAATGAACACTCAGGAGTGATCTCCTTTGGGATAGACTAGTTGAATCTTCTTGCAGTCCAAGGGACTCTTAAGAGTCTTCTCAACACCACAGTTCAAAAGCATCAATTCTTTGTCGCTCAACTTTCTTCACAGTCCAACTCTCACATCCATACATGACCACTGGAAAAACCATAGCCTTGACTCGACAGATCTTTGTTGGCAAAGTAATATCTCTGCTGTTTAATATGCTATCTATCTTTTATCTTAATTAATTCTAAATATTTAAAAACTTTTTTATATTGAAATAATAAATGATAAAGTAATTATAATAATTTTCTCCCAAAATTATTTGTGAAGAGGGTACATGTATAAATGAGCAATGAGTGAATACGTGTACAGATGAAGTAAATCCATATTATACCAAGTATATCCGTATTATTACCAAGGGGAGAAGCCCATTTGGGCATATAGTGATGGGTGCTTAAAAGATGTTCCATAGATAGAAACTGGCAGGAGGCCTTTTCTGTTCTACTCTTACATTGGTTTTATGCATTTTTTTTTCTTAAACTCATTTAAAGAATGAGCTCAAGAATCATGTGGCTCTACTATCTTTGAAAATGTGTTCTGAAAAATATATGTTTGAGTCCAGACTTAAACTTTAAAACATTACATTGCTTTTCAACAGCATTTTGAGTCTTTCTTAGTTTTTTTGCGGGGAAAAGAGTTGGGGAGATCATAATCATAATCTTTTTTAAAGAGCTCAAGTTGATCCAAGTGTGTTAACACACTTAAAAATTTTTGAACCCCCTGTGAGAGAACATTTTTATGTGAGAGAGATGATGCAGAGTTCAAGGCTTACCTACTTTTACTCAGCTAATAAACAGAAGAGCTGTAGTCAGTTTCAACAAGTAGAGCAGTATGGCTACTTCTTATCCATTATATTAAACATAGTTGTATTCATTAATCAGGTGGAATAATCACCAGTGTGAACTTTTTAAATACCTGATTTCTTTAGCTTAGCATAATTTATATGATTGCTGAGTCACTTCAGTCGTGTCCGACTCTGTGTGACTCCATAGACGGCTGCCCACCAGGCTCTGCGGTCCCTGGGATTCTCCAGGCAAGAACACTGGAGTGGGTTGCCATTTCCTTCTCCAATGCATGAAAGTGAAAAGTGAAAGGGAAGTCGCTTGGTATATTATATTTATCTGTATTTGTTATACTGATTCTGAATTCCCCCTTTTCTAACGTAATTCAGTTTTGAGCTACCTAACGGTCTGTTTGGAGTACTCCAAGGAAGGTGAAATTCTATTCAGATTTGTAGCTGTCAATGAAAATTTTATGATAATACAAAGAATGGACTACAGAAGAAGAAGATTTTACTTATTTTTTGAAATTTATCTGGAATAATTTCAATATAAATAGGTTCCATTACATTTTTACAGTTAATCAACCCATTAAATACAATAAAAGTATTTAACTGTAAATATTAAATACATATATGCTCTTAACTTTATGGTGAACATAAAAGAACAAAATTTCCTTCAGAAATTTTTGTTGTATCTCAATAGGTTAGATACTTCTACAAATAGTAGAATAATATCCCGTCAATAGACATTGGCTTCATTAACTGCATAAGCATCTGTTTTCTAAAATTATTTTATTTAATGATTAATAACCATTTAAATTAGGCCATCTTTCTGTTAAAATAATCAGTTGGTTTCATAAGAACTGAATGACTATTCTTATGTTCATTATGTTTGGAACATAATGCCAGAAAATACTGATCCAGAAGTACTACCTTAAAAATTTGAGTGGATATTGGAAAATATTGTTCCCCATTCCTATTTGAAATGAGAAAAAACTAAGCATAAGTGTACAGGAAAAAGTCTGGGGTTCCTGGAATCCTGCAAATATAATAAGTTAGTATTGTGACAGTTTTCCAAAGAGCTGGCCTTTCTCTTCTTTAAGTTTGGTATGATTCAGTGGAAACCCACTTCATTTGTATTGATGAGTATATGTTATGTAGTTGTGAGATGAAGGTGAAGATTCTGGAGTGCCAGTGCATTGATAGAAACGTAGTTTGTTTCAGTGATGGCTATTTTTCACATGTAGGGGGAATGGAGAGTTTTTAGGCTCTGGACATGACAAAGTTGAAAACAGATAAAAGGGTTAAAAACAGAAAAGAAAAAAGATAAAAGTGTTAAAAAAATAGGAAGGAATGAAAGAGGTGTAAGCCTAGAAGAATAAAGGATAAATTTTTGATTAGCTGGTTAAAATATCTGGTTAAGGAAGATTCTCCCTTTCCATTGTATACCCACATTCTGTAGTTCAAGATTTCTCTTGATACTCTAGCCTTAAAATTGTCTGAATTAAAGAAAAAATTTTAAATACACTTTTCATTTAACCTAAAACATATATGCAAAATTTATATTCATTTGTACATTTCAATATGTAATGTGAAAAATTATTAACATACCTTATATCCTTTTTTTTCTTTTCAAGTCTTTGAATCTGTATAATTTAACACACAGCACATCTTGGTTCATACTAACCACATTTCAAGTGCTAATGGCCACGTTACCTACTGACAGCATAGACTTGGATATGAGATTATATCAACCTCAGTCACTCATTTCTGTGATAATGTTTGGCACACACTAAATGGATGGTAAATGTTTAAAGGAAAAAAAGGAAGCAAAGAAACGTAATAGCATATGTTTGTACTCAGACCTGTGTGTATACTCACTTACTGGTTAGATGACCTTGGTTGGCCTCAGTGTCCTCTTATGGGAATGCGATACTTGTTTCTACCTTTCAGAATTATTGTGAAGAGTTGATAAACATCCCCCCCACCCCCGCCATGAATTATATGAACATACTGAGTATTAAATTATCTGTTACTATAAAAGCTAGTTTTATGGTTTCGAATATAATTGTATTTCGGGCTAGTTACTGCTTTTAACTCTAAATTAGTTATCATCAAATAAATAAATAAATAAATAAATTAGTTATCATCATCAGTCACTTTCTTTGTTAAAAAGAGGTCGTTATCCCTAATACTTTACTCTAGGTAGTATCTTTGTGACTACTTAAACAGTAATGGATTGTTGTATCAAATTATGTTAATAACATTCTTAATTCTTATTGTCATGACTAAGAACAGTGTGTTGTTAGAAATCAACGAAATTGAGACTGTTTCTCTTCCCTTTATTATTTATTTATGAAGTTCTTTTAAAGGGCAAGTTGTAGTGTACAAACTTTTGGGCTCTCAAAGTAAGTGAATGGTGGTTCCATGAATGTCTGGCACTTTGCCATTTGAAACACAGTCCCATATTTTCAGAACTTCTGTGTTTGGAGTTGTAAGACAGTTTTTCTGAATGTTGTAAACTAATGTAGTAATTTGGTTGTGCCTTGAAGATAACCAATAACCTTCAAAAACATTAATTTTCTGGGGGAGACCAGATTTTGATAAAAACCTAACTTTTCTAATTGTTGATTTGAATTTTTGAAGGAAATAGGTATTGATGTGCTAGTTGTGTTTTTAAAATGTGAGTCATTTTCAAGTCCTCATGGGCACATGTTACCATACTGACTGCACAGACTGGGATTTGTAATTGTTCAGTGCTCTTTGGTTTTAAGATACACCGACTACTCATGTGTCAGTAGAAGACTGCAATATATGCTTCATTGAACACATATATATTCATAACAAGAGCTTGCCATCATTGGCTCTTCTCTTTTTGATTGTCTAATTCAGTAAATCTGTTTCATCCTATGCATTGGTCCCTTTTTTTATATTTGTTGGGAAGTTAATGATTTATGTGAAAAATTTGAATATTACTTATCCTCTTTGGGCTGTGATATGCTATAACTGACATTCATTGGAACTTTATGTGTAAAAAAGAATATTTTCCTGTGTATGTACAGAAAATTACTTTTTAACTCTGAGATACAAGTGGCTAGCATCTCATGTCTCTTGAAACTACATACATGGAACCATCTAACACCAACCTCTTATAAGACACCTATTTTAGAGGAATACAATAGAGAAATGAATTCCACCTCTACACTCATCTTATTTCCACCTGGCATCTATTGAGCCTTCAGTTTCTGTTGTTTCTCCAAGAGGGGAAGCCAAGGAGTTGGTCTGATAGGAGCCATCCAGGGGCTGGATGTGCACTGCACTGATTTCCACCCTTGACGAGGGCCCAGTCCTCTCACACTGTTTCTCAGTCCATTACAAGTCCATAGTTGCTCTTGATTCTTGATAACACTAGGAACCTCTGTATTCTTGTTGTCAGACCAACTTAAAGCACTTTGTATAATGCTTATCCTGTTTGGCGGGCTACAGTCCACAGGGTTGCAAAGAGACACGATTGAGTGACTAACACTTTCACTTTCTATCCTATTTAAAACAATAGTCATATATAGCATTTATAGCAGTGTCGACTAAAAAAAGATGTACACTTGAGAGTTGTGAGTTATATTGGGGGCAAAATGAGGACTGCAGCCCAGGAGGCGGCATCTCAGATAGCTCTGAGAGACTGCTCCAAAGCAGCAGTGGGGGAAAGTCAGTATATAATGTTTTGATGAAGGGGGAGTTTGATACCGTGAAGCACTCATTTTACAAAAGTTTTTTTGTTAGTCATGAGGATCTGATGTCATGAAGGGATTTATTGGTTCTGTAGATATGAGGAGATGCAAAGATTGAGATCATAAAATCTGTTCCTAAAAATATCCAACTATCTAAAACATCTGTCCTACCAGATTCCCTGAAGCACAGAGTGCCTCACTCAACCCTGAATTCCCTCAGGGGTTGTTGAAGGTCAGCAGCCACAGCAGCATGGGGTTCAATCTCCATAGAGGCAGATGGCAAATGCCTTTGCTAGTCAGTCGTTGGCAGTGCTCTTCACCTTCAGTTCAGTTCAGTCACTCAGTTATGTCCAACTCTTTGCGACCCCATGGACTGCAGAACTCCAGGCCTCTCTGTCCATCACCAACTCCTGGAGTTTGCTCAAACTCATGTCCATTGAGTCGGTGATGCCATCCAACCATCTCATCCTTTTTCGTCCCCTTCTCCTCCTGCCTTCAATCTTTCCCAGCATCAGTCTTTTCCAGTGAGTCAGTTCTTCATATCAGGTGGCCAGAGTATTGGCGTTTCAGCTTCAGCATCATCCTTCCAATGAATATTCAGGATTGATTTCCTTTAGGATGGACTGGTTAGATCACCTTGCAGTCCAAGGGAGTCTCTCAAGAGTAGATTCTCTCTGGTGTAGTCAATAAAGCAGAAGTAGATGTTTTTCTGGAACTCTCTTGCTTTTTCGATGATTCATTGGATGTTAGCAATTTGATCTCTGGTTCCTCTGCCTTTTTGAAATCCAGCTTGAACATCTGGAAGTTCACAGTACACATACTGTTGAAGCCTGGTTTGGAGAATTTTGAGCATTACTTTGCTAGTGTGTGAGATGATTGGAATTGTGCGGTATTTTGACCATTCTTTGGCATTACCTTTCTTTGGGATTGGAATGAAAAGTGACCTTTTCCAGTCCTGTGGCCACTGCTGAGTTATCCAAATTTGCTGGCATATTGAGTGCAGCACTTTAATAGCATCCTCTTTTAGGATTTGAAATAGCTCAATTAAAATTCCATCACCTCCACTAGCTTTGTTCGTAGTGATACTTCCTAAGGCCCAGTTGACTTTGCATTTTAGGATGTCTGGCTGTAGGTGAGTGATCACACCATCGTGGTTATCTGGGTCATGAAGATCTTTTTTATATAGTTCTTCTGTGTATTCTTGCCACCTCTTCTTAATATCTTCTGCTTCTGTTAGGTCCATACCATTTCTGTCCTTTATTGTGCCCATCTTTGCATGAAATGTTCCCTTGGTATCTCTAATTTTCTTGAAGAGATCTCTAGTCTTTCCCATTCTGTTGTTTTCCTCTATTTCTTTGCATTGATCGCTGAGGAAGGCTTTCTTATCTCTCCTTGCTATTCTTTGGAACTCTGCATTCAAATGGGTGTATCTTTACTTTTCTCCTTTGCCTTTTGCTTCTCTTCTTTTCACAGCTATTTGTAAGCCCTCCTCAGACAACCATTTTGCCTTTTTGCATTTCTTTTTCTTGGGGATGATCTTGATCACTGCCTCCTGTACAATGTCAGGAACCTCTCTCCATAGTTCTTCAGGCACTCTGTCGATCAGATCTAATCCCTTGAATCT
This sequence comes from Bos taurus, assembly GCF_002263795.3. Lineage (NCBI taxonomy): Eukaryota > Metazoa > Chordata > Mammalia > Artiodactyla > Bovidae > Bos > Bos taurus. The sequence continues at coordinate 37,939,175 of NC_037335.1, read as the reverse complement.
GTTTGTTACTTCCACTGTATAATCGTAAGGGATTTGATTTAGGTCATACCTGAATGGTTAGTGGTTTTCCCTATTTTCTTCAATTTAAGTCTGAATTTGGCAATAAGGAGTTCATGATCTGAATCACAGTCTGAGTCACAGTCAGCTCCTGGTCTTGTCTTTACTGACTGTATAGAGTTTCTCCATCTTTGACTGCAAAGAATATAATCAGTCTGATTTTGATATTAGCCATCTGCTGATGTCCATGTGTAGAGTCTTCTCTTGTGTTGTTGGAAGAGGGTGTTTGCTATGACTTGTGCAGTCTCTTGGCAAAACTCTGCTAACCTTTGCCCTGCTTTATTTTGTACTCCAAGGCCAAATTTGCCTGTTACTCCAGGTATCTCTTGACTTCCTACTTAGGCATTCCAGGCCCCCATAATGAAAAGGACATCTTTTTTGGGTGTTAGTTCTATAAGGTCTTGTAGGTCTTCATAGAACCGTTCAGTTTCTTCAGCATTACTGGTTGGGGCATAGACTTGGATTACTGTGATATTGCATGGTTTGCATTGGAAACAGAGATCATTCTGTCGTTTTTGAGATTGCATCCAAGTATTGCATTTCGGACTCTTCTGTTGACTATGAGGGCTACTCCATTTCTTCTAAGGGATTCTTTCCCACAGTAGAACATATAATGGTCATCTGAGGTAAATTCGCCCATTCCCGTCCATTTTAGTTCACTGATTCCTAAAATGTTGATGTTTACTTTTGCCATTTCCTGTTTGACCATTTTCAGTTTGCCTTGATTAGCGGAGACATTACTTTGCCAACAAAGGTCCGTCTAGTCAAGGCTATGGTTTTTCCTGTGGTCATGTATGGATGTGAGAGTTAGACTGTGAAGAAGGCTGAGTGCCGAAGAATTGATGCTTTTGAACTGTGGTGTTGGAGAAGACTCTTGAGAGTCCATTGGACTGCAAGGAGATCCAACCAGTCCATTCTGAAGGAGATCAGCCCTGGGATTTCTTTGGAAGGAATGATGCTAAAGCTGAAACTCCAGTACTTTGGCCACCTCATGCGAAGAGTTGACTCATTGGAAAAGACTCCGATGCTGGGAGGGATTGTGGGCAGGAGGAGAAGCGGACAACAGAGGATGAGATGGCTGGATGGCATCACTGACTGGATGGATGTGAGTCTGAGTGAACTCCGGGAATTGGTGATGGACAGGGAGGCCTGGCGTGCTGCGATTCATGGGGTTGCAAAGAGTTGGACACGACTGAGCGAGTGAACTGAACTGATGTACCTAACATTCCAGGCTCCTATGCAATATTGTTCTTTACAGCATCAGACTGTACTTGCATCACCAGTCACATCCATTGCTGGGCTTTGTTTTCGCTTTGGCTCCGTCTCTTCATTCTTTCTAGTGTTATTTCTCCACTCTTCTCCAGTAGCATATTGGACACCTACCAGCCTGGGGAGTTCATCTTTCAGTGTCCTATCTTTTTGCCTTTTCATATTGTTCATGGGGCTGTCAAGGCAAGATACTGAAGTGGCAAAGCTCTTGGTAAGTGCCATCTTGTAGTTGACAACAGTCTATTTTACAGATACAAAAAGCTTAGTCCTTGTGAGGTAGTTACTATTATGCTCTGTTTTTCAAATGAGAAAGTTTTTCAAATGAGGTAGCTGAGGCACAGAGACATTTAATAACTTGATCAAGGTTACATGGCTGGTTTTTTGGAATTTGAGTCCAATTTTTAAGTGTCAGAGTATGCTGCATTATGGGTTTTGTAGTTTCTCAACAAACTGTTGTCATGCTTTCTTTTTCCTCCTCTTCCAAGGCATTATAATCCAATGTAGAATTTTAAAAGAAATAATGTTATTTTTATGTATTACTAGCATACTGTTGATTGGATAGTAATCATTTGTGGGTTTATGTTATTCAGAAAAATTTAACATGATGGGTTTACTGCTTTATTGAATACTTCTGTTGTGCATACTTAGTCGCTCAGTCGTATCTGACTCTACGACTCCATGGACTGTAGCCCACTAGGCTTCTCTGTCCATGGGACTTTTGAGGCAAGAATACTTGAGTGGGGGGAGGGAGGGTTAAAAAAAAAAAAGGAAAGAATTCTGGAGTGGGTTGCCATTTCCTCCCCAGGGGATCTTCCCAATGCAGGGATTGAACCCTCATCTCCTGTGTCTCCTCCATTGCAGGCGGGCCTCCATTAATATATCTTAAATAAAACATATGGCAGCATCTTCCTATATGTTCCATATAAGAGTCTTTTTGCTTCTGTGACAGATGGTACAGAGGACTGTTGGCTCAGTACTCTTCCTTGTGAGTTGTCCTGTTAGTGATTCTTCCTTCATTTCATCCTGTCTTTGTCATTTTCAGTTCAGGCTGGCATTATTTCTTCTAACATAAGGCCCTCACGAACTTGGTTGGTCTTCTTTGCACCTCAGGGGTATCCAAGCCATCACACAAGAGTATCCTCCACAGGCCTTTCCTGGATAATCACATCTCCATTCCTGGCTTCTGCTGAGATGGTTGATCTGACCCATGATTCACATGCCGAATCTCTTTAGCAAACGTCTATCCAGCCAAACCACTGGCCCAGTCTCCAGAATATACTCTGTGGATAGGCTGAGAATTTTCTAAACTGGTTTTTTTTTTGCTTAGTAGTTCCTTCCTCAGTTTCTTTCTTTCTTCTCCTGTCTTACATTAAGCAGACAAGGCAAGCAAAGCTGAACCTTCCATACTTTCATGGGAAATCTCAATTTCCAAGTTTGTAATTTTTAAGTTCTACCTTTCACCCAACATAACACAACTTTTCCTCTTTTCACAACAGGGATCACCTCTCCTCCAGTGTCCAATACCATACTCCTCATTTACCTCCGAGACCTTGCCAGAAGCACATTTAGCACAAGTAGCGGTACTCTGTTCATTATATATATATTATATGTATAGTCTATGATGATGAAAGCCTTCTCTACTCTTTTCCTCCCCAAAGCCACTCTACATTTTAAGCTGGTTGTTATAGAAGTGCTGTACTTCCTAGTTCCAAAAATTTGTATTAGTTCCCTTGGACTGCTGTAATAGAGCCACCAACTGGGTGAATTACAACAACAAAAATTTATTGCCTCAGGGTTCTGGAGGCCAAAAATCCAAAATCAAGGTACCTGTAGTTCTCTCCTCCCTCTGAGACCCTCTCAGGCTTCTTCCTGATGGCAGAGTTATTCCTCGATGGCCCTTGCCTTGTAGATGCATTACTCCAATCTGTGCCTCCATTTTTACATGGCTTTCTTCCCTGCATGTCTGTGCCTCTTCTTTTTTGATATGGGCACCAGTCCTACTGGATTAAGGGCCCACTCTACTCAGTAACACCGTATGTAATTACTTCTGCCTTAACCCTGTCTCCAAAGTAGGTCTGTATTCTGATGTACTGGGGTTAGAACTTCAATATAGACCTTTTTGAGGGTGGAGGGGAGATACAATTTAACCCATAACAGCCACATCAAGTGGCTTACCAGGTTTGTTATCGTATTTTAAGTTATTCTTGCCTTAGTACCTTTTTTATTGTTTAATATTTATTTTTTATTTACGTATTTGGCTGCCCCGGGTCTTTGTTGTGGCATACAAACTCTTAGGTGTGGCATGTGGCATCCAGTTCCCTGACCAGGGGGATCAGTCTGGGGCCCCCTGCATTGGAAATGTGAAATCTTAGCCACTGGGTCACCGGGGAAGTCCCTTTCCTCAGTTCCTTCTTAATTACCATTTAATTATTATAAATAGACTGGAAAGCAGAATAATTTCAGATGTTTGCATACCTTCAAAGTCTTCCTTATCAGATATTTGCACGTGAAAGCTCCTCCCCGCCTCCCCCTCTCTTGAAAAAGAGAATATGTTCAAGTAATACCTTAGTTTTTTTTTTTTTTTAATTAAGCCTCAGCTTCTTATTAGTAATATATTGTGGTTATATGAAATTTCCAATACTACAATTCAGATGACTAGCTTAGTATTTGCTACCTTAGAAAGTTGCTGATTTTTAGAAACATTTTCATCTTGAAATTAGATTGCTGGTTTTCAGTATAAATAACAGCATGAATTCGACTTCCCGGGAGACAGGAACGAATAATCATCATTCTGTGTAACAAGTCTTAGAGTAGTGAAATATGGAAGAGTTCTGTGGTTAAAGACTCCTGACAACTCCCTTTAAATATGAACTTAGCATTGCATACATTGCATATTGCATAAACAATAGGTATACTCTTAAAAGAAACAGTAAGAAAAGCCATCTCTATTAGTGTTGAATTCATATCCAAAATACCTTGCTTGAGAGTTATTACCTGTTATTGCTTTTTGTACCAATATGTAGTCTGTAATTTCTTTGTTCCTAAATGGGATTGTTAATGTCTTCCATTCTTTATGCTAGTAAAGTCACATTGCACATTCTATTAAATGTTGTTAGTAATCTTTAGGGCTTTAGATGAATGTGTTAATTGTCACTACTGACAAAAGCAGATTTTCTCTGTGCTTTTAAAGTTTACTTCCACTATTTTTGGACTTCCCTGGTGGCTCAGTCGGTAAAGCGTCTGTCTACAATGTGAGAGACCTGGGTTCCATCCCTGGTTGGGAAGATTCCCTGGAGAAGGAAGTGGCAACCCACTGCAGTACTCTTGCCTTGAAAATCCCATGGAAGGAGAAGCTTGGTGCAGGCTACTGGCCATGGAGTCTCAAAGAGTCCGGCAGGACTGAGCAACTTCACTTTCACTTTCAACTATTTTCGACTCTGGCATTGTTCCCTTGCATTATTTTGGGTATTTTATGCCTGCATTCTGAATATTTAAAATTGAAGGTTAAACATATATATATGTATTTTTTAAGGAAGTCTTGGGGTTTATTTTTTTCTTAAATGTTTTATCTTTAGATAATTGTAGATTCATATCCAGTTGCTAAAAATAAGACACATAGATCCTGTGTATCCTTTACCCTGTTACCCTGATGCTAATTTCTTGTATAACTATAGTACAATATAGGAAAAGAGGATATTGGCAGTGATAGAGTCAAGATACAGAATATTTCCACCACTGCAAGGATCCCTCACATTGCCTTGTATTCCTGAACCCCCCTGCTTCCCTCTCACTGTCATTTCTTCCCTTAACCCTGGCAACCATTAATTTGTTATCTGTTTCTATAACTTAGGACATAAATTCTTGTACTGAGTCAGAGAATCAGTTGAGCAATGGATCCTGTTGTATGTGTACAAAATTCAAGACTTCCAGGAGAGAGGGATAGTAAATTAAAATGTAACACAAAATTCTTTGATGCCAAGGCAACTTATAGTATCAATATTACCCACTCCTCGTTTTTTCCACAAAGCAAATATTAGTAACACTGTACTCAAATAAGAGAATTTCTGCAGGTGAGTCTAAATTTCATTTCTTCCTTTAGTGAAAGGTTGCATCTTAAAGCAAAATATCTTCAAATATCTAATGATCCTCATTTTCCGTATTTCTGAGCCAGGAAGACTTAAAAATGACTCAAAACTCTCTTTTTATAGGCATGCCTCAGAGATTGGGGATTCATTTCCTTTCCCCAGAAAAAGCGAGTCACACAAATTATTTGGTTCCCCAGTGCATATAAAAGTTATGTTTACACTATATTGCACTCTATTATGTGCAATATATATTTTAATTAGAAAATATTCTGTTGCTAAAAAAAGTTAACGATCACTTGAGCCTTCAGCAAGTTTTATTCTTTTTGCAGTAGTAACATCAGTAATCAGTGATCACAGATCACCCTAATAATGAAAAAATTTGAAATGTTGAGAATTACCAAAATGTAACACAGAGATATGAAGAGAGCAACTGCTGTTGGAAAATGCTGTAGGAAAAATTGATCGACTTGATGCATAGTTGCCACAAACCTTCAATTTGCTGAAAGCACTTTATCTGCAAAGTGTGTTAGAGGAAAGTGCAATAAAGCAATATGTAATAGAATGAAGTCTGCCTGTACTTAACTAATAATAGAAAGCAGTGATGTAGATAAATAGTACTCCATTCAGAAGGATAATTGGTACAATTTGCATTCAGTGTTTAGGATGAATTTTCTTTGGATGGCAGAATGGTGAGCTGGAAGGCTTTGTGGTAGGATCAGAAGTATTGAGGTAAGGAGGCTCATAGTGATTTTGCTTTGGGGTTGAATAGGAATATTCATTTGACTTGCAGTGGAAGAGAAACCTGGATGTCTCACTAGTGGAGATAAAGCTTAAGAGGTCTTGAATGCCAGGTTCAGAACATTAGACTTTATTTTAAAGGCAAAGCAGAATACTATACCATATTGAACTCGGAAATGAAAGATTATGAGATATTTGAGGGAGATTAAAGTGACAGCTATGAAGATGAATTGGAGCTCCGAGAGACTGCAGGCAGGGAAATTAGTTAGCTTTGTTATACTAAGTTTCAGTGTCTGACAGTGAAGGTGTCCTGGTAAGACGATTTATGCAGGTAGGTGAAGAGCTAATTGTAGATGATGACAGACTGGATTTCTAGGGGTCAAAGGGAAGGGAGGGATTAGGAAATGTTGATTGTGAATATAGGAGAACAGAAGGATTATCATAACATATAACAGCAGAATTTTTTTGGAAGTTGGAGAAGTTGCTTTTCAGCATATTAGACTATTAGCCATGTCCTGAAATGTTCTGATTTTTCCTTTTTCTTGAACTTTCAAGTCAAGATTGGAACTCTGTAGAGGAAGTTTTGAATGGGAGGTTATTAGGAAATTTTAAATTAATTTGCATAGAGATGATAATTGTTTTCCCAAAGTATTGAAAGATTTACAGTTTCAAGTCTGTTGTGGAGTCAACCAGTCTATTGCCAGGTGTGTAAGGGAGATTAAAGGTATATTAGTTCCATCTTTGAGTTCCTACCTCTGTTTCACTGGTTAAATTCTGCCTGCCTGGAGTATTAGTCTGGACACACTTTAACCTGTGTGAGGTCTTTATAGGAAACTTTCTAATGACTGCTAACTATGCATTCATGAGGATGGAAGTTCTAGTGGGTTCAAAATAATCTTTTCTTTGAACTTCTTACCTTAATACTGTTCTTCCTAATGGATATGATTGTACAGATGATGCTGGGTGTTTCATGTGATATGATGTAGAAGAGACTATTTGCTCCTAATTGTTGGTTACTTTGTGAGAGTGTATTTGTTAATAAACATTAAGGTGATTAATATGTGTCTTGGAGAAAATTTATTTCAATCTATTGGTTAAATTATTCTAACCACACATTTATTAGCTACTTTTATTCATTGCCAACCTAGATTTTCTTTTGTATAATATTCAGTGCAGTGATGCATCCTTGTGCTGGAAGGGTATTCCTTCTTTGTAGGTATGCTTTCAAATGTGTGCTCTTTCCTTTCAGTTGTTCTTGATACACTTTCCAAGAACTATGCAATGCATTTTAACATCTTATTCTCATTTATAGATGTGAATATACAGATTGTCACCTCCATTCAGGAGAAATTGAGTTTATTACTCACTGAATGTTTGAAAATAGAGAACATTATTTTTAATTATGTAGTGACTAAGAATTCATGTATGGTACACTCAAAGAACAACTCAGTGTGACTTTATGTAGTTACCAGAATGTCTAAAGCACTCCAACCCCATTGTGTTTCAGTGCACTTGCAGGAAAGACATGGTGAAAATTTCTATGGATATCTTTGTGAGGAAATTTCAACCAGACAGATACCAGCTTTGGAAACAAGGAAAGGATATATACACCATTGATCACACAAAGCCTACTCCAGAATCCACCCCTGAAGTAAAAGCATGGCTGCAGAGGAGGAGGAAAGTAAGAAAAGCATCCAGGAGGTAATGATCCTGCCCCCACCCCATCCCACTTGAGGTTACTCAGTTAAAACTGGTCCTTGAGCATAATGGTCTTAAAGACTATTTATTTGCTTTTCTTCTGTTTATTCATTGTATGTTTATTTACTATCTTACTGAAAATTTGAGGCAAAGTATTTGTAATTCTTTGGAAGTGCAATAAATAAATAGAGTGCAATAAATAAATAAATGTATAAAGAGAGGTTTGTTGTGTTGCAGTGCATGAGAAATAGAACAGTTGTAGAACTTCTAAACCCCTTACACGAATGTATTTAAAGTCTTATGGGTGCTGTCTACTCATATCCTTATTTTTGTCAGCTTCAATAACTTGGTTTCCAACTTTTTAATCTGGCTACTGATTTTGACTTTTGGTAGTTCTCTTCATTTGTCAAACATCTCATACTACTTTCCTCATTGGGGAGCTTATATTTTGCTGCATTATGCACACTCGGCTTTGTGCTTTCACAAGATGTCAGTCAGAGCATGTGGTATTTCTGTAACGTGGTGGTCTCTGTGTAATGTATCCTACATTCCATTTTTGTGGCCAGGGCCATCTCAAAAGCCTTTAGGCCTGTCATGGTCATCTTGCTGTCTTAAAGCACATTAAACAGGGAGTGTGTTTCATCGCTCAGGTCCTCAGGCAACCTTTTTAGGTTCTTATTTTCCAGGTTTGTGTTGTATTTTTACTCTCCAATATTACTCATTGTTTTTCTTTCAGATTGTAAAGGTAATATTTGTGCATTGGAGAAAATTTGTAAAATAAGGAAAAGAATAATGAAGGAATCCCAAATCACCCATTACCACACAATCCAGAGATAACCAGTGTTAACATTTTGTATATATCCTTTACATATATATTTCTTATTTATTATATACCTTTCCAAAATTGGGGCCATGCTCTATTAGTAATTTGACCAGTTTTGTGTTTTTTCATGTAATTGAATGATTTGCTACAAAATTTTTAATGCCTGCATGTATTTTATCTAATCTCCTGTAGTTGGACCTGTAGCTTCTTTCCAGTTTTTAGCTACTAACCAAAAAACACTGTAATTTTAAATCTTTGCCCACACTTCTGATGTTTATTTTCTGACTCTCTCTCTGTCTCTCTCTCTCTCTCTTATTTTTCCCCTGACAATTTATTTTCTGCTATTTTAGAATGCTAGTGAGTGGAGGAACCTTAAGAACATGGAATCAAACCAGCATTTTATAAGAGATATACTTGAGGCACAGAAGTAGTAGCAGAATTACAACCCAGATGTTCTTATTTCACCCTATAGTCTACAGCAGGAATTTTCAAACTGTCACTTTTCAAATCTAATAGGTTAGGAACAGCATTTTAAAATTAGGAAGTTAAAGAGAGTAAAATGTATCGTAGTCCTTCCCATGAGGTGATGGTAAGTATTAATTCATGACGTGTCAGCATCAGTGTATGTGTGTATCGTGTCATCATCTGAAGTATATAACTCACTGTGGGCTGCACTCTGAAAAGTTTGGGAAACACTGATTTGGAGAGTAAAGGTGCTAATCCACATTGCCAAAAAAAATTTGCTGCAGGAGACAGTAGTCAATCTTCAGTTCAGTGGCCAGTAAAACGTCTTGAGAATTATTCTTTAATGGACAGAATACACAACACTCTAATTTAGGTGTATAATCTGGTCTCTTAGTTACTAATCACAGTGGTCCTTGTTGGTTGACATTGAACATAGATATGACCTCGAACAGATGTGAAGTGTCTTTCAGTAGGTTAAAATAATCAGTGGTCTTTTCTTACCCAGTTAGAAAGCCTAATGTTATGGGGCTTATTATGCTCACCTTTGCTGGCTTGATCATTGAGTTTGCTGATTTCGCTTAGGTAATATACTATATCTAAGGAAATCTAATGAAGGGAATGATTCATTGAAATCTCAAAAAGATGTCAACCTTTTAATTTTATGTGTGCTATGCTATTCATAATGTAATATTCCACATAGACCACTGCATGGGTTTCAGTAAAAGTGATGATGATATCAGTACTGTTACTTCTAGCAAATTTACCAAAGCCAGGTTATCCCTAGCTACTCCCTTTAATCTTATGGGGACTTACTATAGGATAACACTAATGTCATGTATATGTGTGTGTGTGTGTGTGTGTGTGTGTGTGTGTGTGTGTGTGTGTACATACTCTGAAATACATGTTGATATAGTTTGAGTTATAGCTATTCTCAAATGAAAGTGTTAGAAATGTTGTGTCATATACAGAACGCATCTACAATAAAGCTATGAAATGACTTGCTGAAAAATACTAGAAGTGGAATAATATAAAAGTGGTGTCCACTCTGAAAATAAATAGTACATTGATATAAGATGTTAAATACATGTGGTTAGCCTTCTTCCTCTCTTAATTTCTTCAGCTAATGATAATTTGACATTTAATCTTAATGATTTTCATGCATATTTCAGAATTATATGAAACTCAGACAAATACAGTCACCAGGTCACTTTGGAATGTAATCTACTAAAATTTTAACAACAGCTTTATGCAATCACTTTGTTTCCTTTTTCTTTCTTTATTATCTAAATAATGTTTGGTTTTATCCCTGTGTCATGATTTTTCACTCTATTTTTTATGTTAAGCTTTCTTTTAATATGGTTATAAAGTTTTATTGTTGTTGTTTAGTTGCTCAGTCTTGTCTGACTCTTTGAGACCCCATGGACTGTAGCCCACCAGGCTGTCTGTCCATGGGATTCTCCAGGCAAGAATACTGGAGTGGGTTGCCATTTCCTTCTCCGTATAAAGTTTCAACAGTGACTTTTTCCCAATAGTGTTTTAGTAATCAATTATTTAGAGTTATTTTAATTTTAATTTTTAGTAAATTGTTATTAAAACTGTTGTTAACATTTCAGTTTCAAATTTGATCTATTAATCATGAAGATTATCTTTGTATATTACAATTAAAAACCAGTTTTTTATTCTGTTTTTTCAATAAGTGAAAATAATGCTTATGTATATATTTTTTGCTGTCCTTTGCCCACATTGTGTTCTGACTACAGCTTTTCTTGTTAATAGCTTCCAGTGTACTAGTTCTCACTCTAAGAGGCCTAAGAATGAGGAGGATGAGAAACTGTCAGCTATAGTTGGTGGGGCAGAGGGACCCGCTCCTGACCCGGATCCAGGTGATCTCAAGGATGATGGAAAGCCAGAAGAAGCAGTGAAACTAGCAAACACAGAAGCACCTTCAGAGGGAGAGGCCTCTGTTAGCAGGATGCAGCTGGATCATAATTTGTCAGATAATATCAGATTCTCGGGTGAGAAAGTAGCTGATTATGTTTCATGTATTAGTAGTAGGTAGTCGCTGATCTTCCTTAAGTCTGTGTTTTCTAGGACAGATAACTTACTTTTCCACAGAGCTTAACCAGTAAGCTATCTAAAGCTATGTGGTAACTAAACTAGAAGGCCAAGGGAGTGTTATAAAAGCCAGAAGTACCACTGTTCTGGGTAATGAAATTTTAAGACAAATAGCCAGCAGTACCTATTTCATTTAATAAAAAAGAAGATTCTAAAATAGAAAAAAAAATTTTTTTTTGGTGCAACTCAATTTACAATATATAATACATTTTTGGAAATCTCTTGAAGTCACATGGAATAGAGACAACCAACTATAGATAATTCTTTGCAGATTCTTAGCTTTCAAATTAATTTTAAGAAGAAAATAAAGATTAAGATTTTACAAAGTAACATCAAAAATCATTCAGTCCTGTGAAATGACATATATAGTCCCCTGGCTGTTTCTCTGTGCCAAAGCCATCATCTATAAATCTCAACTGATTTGCTTTTCCCCTTTTTTTGTAGCATATTTCTTTGAAACTGTTTTTATGCTTTGCCTCTTTAATATTTGTGGGAGATTTTGCCCTTTTTCTAATGGTGCTTATTGGTAATTCCTGTCTCACTCTCATTCCCCTCATCTATTCTGTCTTTCTGTTGTGGCGCTCTCCCAAATCCAGACATCCCCCTGTTTTCTCTTTACTCAAGATGTGTTATCTTTGTCTGGACTGTTGTAGAAGGTGCCTCCTTCCTGTTTTTCCAGTGTCCACTCTAGTCAACCCTACTAGTCAGATCTCCATTTGGCAATTGTAGTGATCCTTTTAAAAGAGTCAGCTTAGGTCTTGGCCCTGCCATTTTCTTGTTCTTATTCCACTTAGAGTAAAAGAAAAGTCCTGATCATTGTTCTAATTAATCAGTCCTTGGCTTCTTCTCCATTCTTATTTCCTTTTGCACTTGAAATGTCTGTGTTAATAGAGTTTAAATTATGGACATTTTCCCCGGTGAGTTTGTATTTAATTGGCTATCTAGACAAATAAATATGTAATTCCTATCTAGTATGCCAAGTACCACTATCAAGATGGCATACCAAGGAAAGACCCAAAATAGACAGGAAGCTGAACTGGCAAGGTTTCTAGGAGTAGGTGATAGCTGAATTGATTTGTAATGAATGCATGGAAGATAGAGTGAAGAAGGTAGGGAAGTGCAGAGACCAGTTATGCATTATACACATGCTCAGTCGCTAAGTTCTATCTGACTCTTACAATCCTGTAAACTGTAGTCCACCAGGCTCCTCTGTTCTGGGATTTCTCAGGCAAGGATACTGGAGTAGGTTGCCATTTCCTTCTCTAGGGAATTTTTCTAGCCCAGTGGTTGAACTTTCATCTTCTGAATTGGCAGGCAGATTCTTTACTTCTGAGCCACCAAAAATCCCTAGTTATGTAATGTATACAGATATTTCTTTGTTGTCCCTCACCATGGGTTTTTTTTTTTTTTTTTTAAGTACATTGGGTTAAATTGATTACGAACTACTGAGTGGTTTAAGCCAAGGGTACACAGCTTTATTTGTTCTATTGCTGCCTAGTTTCTAGCATTTTGACTTCTGGGTTTTAAGACCTGACGGAGCATTTAATAGAAGATTTGGCATGGTGCAGTGTTTGAGCTACTATGCGATAGGTGAATAAAATGATGCACTTGTGTATGCGTAAGAGAGGGAGCAAGCTGTAGAAGTAAACTATGTGTGATATTCCTTTCGTTTCTGTACTGTCCTTGTACTGTGCAGGATTAGTTTAAGAAATCATTTTTATTGGACCTGCACAGTTTTACATGTGTTTTACATGGACTTGTACAGTTTTACATCCTCTTGAGTTGGAATGTTTCATCAGTAACATATATTTGAACTAAATTCTTATTTTTTGGAAAGATCTCAAATTGCTATTGCTTAGGTAGGTATTGTTACTGCCATGGCTTTGGACACTGGTTTACATTGGAACCTCTTTTTAATCCCTTATTTTGTCAGTAAATATATTATTTTGCTGCCTTAGCAACTACAAAGGCTGCATAGTGCTTTGGTGACCTTTTCCACTCGGGTCTTCAGTGGAAATTTAGAGGGGATGTTTGGTGATAGACATTTAATTGAGAACAGTTTAACAATTCTTAGCAATAATATGTTGTAACATTTATTAACAGGCTCTTGTTTTACTCTTTAGGAAATGTCTGCCTAAACACATCTGTAGCAGAGAAAATCAAAGCTGAGGCTGAACAAACTTGTGCTGCAATTCCACCTTCAAATCTCAGCGAGGCTGACGAGTCCATATTTAGTGGCCAAGTGACATCTGAGGAATCAGAGCCATGCAAGCTTCCATGGCCAAAGTCACCTGAGTCATACTCCTCTGTGGCAGAGAGTAGCAGTGCTTTGACTGAGGAAGAAGAGAGTGATGTGGAAAGCCGTGGGAATGGCCTTGAACCTGGGGAAGTCCCAGCGGTCCCCAGTGGCCAGAGAAATGGCTTCAAAGTCCCCAGTGTATGTGACAGTGTCAATTTTTACCATATTTATTGTGTTGTCAAGGCTTTTTCTGAAAACAGCATGCTATGCATGGAAATCTTGCTGTAGGGCAGAAATAGCATCTTACATTTATAGGTCTTAATCTATTTCCTTCAATGACTGAGAGGTAAGCTTTCTGCGAGCTCTGGCTAACCTGGTGATAATTCAGAGAACATGGAACTTGTGGCCATGTGTTGGGGTTTAATTTTCTTTCTTTTTTAGTTTTTCTAACATTAGACTCTTTGTTTTGAGATCTTTGTAGATTTATATGCAGTGGTAAGAAGTAGTGTAGCAAGATTTTATAAACCCAGTTTCCCTCAGTAGAACCTCCTTGGAAAACTAGGATAGGACAGCACAGTGATACTGACATTGATATAGTCAAGACACAGAATGGTTCTGTCACCTGCAATATTAGCCAGACTGGAAATAATTCACCTGCAAGACTCTCACCTCTTTCTGCCAGTGCTTAATATCTCTGGGTCCTAGGTTTCTCTCAACCTCTATTTTAACATTAGTGGTCTTCTGGTTATGCTTTTCCCTGATTCTTGCCTCATGGACTCTGAATCTAGGACCAGGCTGAACCTTCTGTCTCTACCCATGCTGGAACCAGGCCTTCTGCCACTTGGAAAACTCAAGATCCCTCTTGATTTCCAGCTTCCTCATTCTAACCCTTTGCAGAAGGCCTCCCTGTTTCTCCTATGTTCTTGTATGATGTTAATACTATATGCTTTCAGCATAAACTGACTGTGAGTATATCAGCCAAGCTACAATTGTGTGTTGTGATTGTCATAATTTGGTGACCTCTTTTGACCTGAACAACTTGATAAAGGAGTTCAGGTGGATGAATAAGGGAATCCTCAAATGTTTGAGCTGATAAATTGTGCTGGCTGCTGCTGAACAGACCCAGTTCTGGATTGCTCCTGCTCATTTTAGCTCAGAAGAAGCCTTTTGTATTTTTGAGTAGCAAGAGAGAGTAAATAAAGACGTCAATTTGGAATGCCCTATTTATAAGTAGTTTTAAAATGTCCAATAAAATGTAGATAATTTCCTAATTTCCCTCAATAACTTTTTATTTTTTATGCATGATTGTCCTACTGAAGTATAAAATATTTCTCAGAAACACCTGAGAAACAGAAAGTTATGATCTAATTTATTCGAAAAGGTAGCTGAGAAATTTGAACACAGTATTCACATACCAGTAAACAAAATTTACAACTTAGTTTCATGTATGGATTATTTGTAGCTGGATAGATACTGGGATTCTAGACTGGTGAATAAGTCAAATACCTGTTTTTATTTGGTCTGATTCTTTAAACTAGAATGGAACTGAAAATAACTTTTCTGTTCCCTTACTGTTAACCTTCATCTTTATCATTTCACTGAACAAAGCCTGACTGGCCAGGAAGGCAAGTGCTGTTGTTGAGGGCTGAGGACTTGGTTTGCACTTGTCAGAAATAGCTGTGTGGTGTTCTCTTCTCATCCCATTTTGTCAGACTTCTAAGTCCTTCTAAGTCATACAGACCTGGTTCATTTTTGTGTAGTGTGACCAGTGTTTCTTAGTATTGAGTGTAATACTGTGTGTTTGCTGATAGCAGTCAGCTTCAGTCATCCTTCTCAGGAAACATCAAGTGAGCCAAGCACGTTCACACATTACATGCTATTCCTGCTGTCCAAAATGCTCCTCTCCCAGAGAGCTAAATGTGCTGCTTTGCCATTGCTCTCAAAACTCCACTCAGATGTCTTCACACCAGAAAGGCCTTCTCTGATGATCCCACATAAAATAACCTCCTCCCCATCTTTTTCTATTCTTTGTTATGTGGTTTTTTAATTATTATTATTATTACTGCATATTTACTTAATAGTACCTGATGTTTATGGGCTTCCACAGTGTCTCAGTGGTAAAAGAATCCGCCTGCCAAGCAGGAGATGCTGGTTTGATCCCTGGGTCAGGAAGATCCCCTGGAAAAGGAAATGGCAACCCACTCCAGTATTTTTGCCTGGGAAATCCCATGGATAGAGGAACCTGGCGGGCTACAGTCCACGGGGTCGCAAAGAGTCAGACACGACTGAGCAACTGAAACAATAACAACAACCCAATATTTACTTTTTACTTGTTTATTGCCTCTGGCCTACCCCATCTATATTGCACTCCTTGGAGGCAGGGACCTGGTCGAATTTTTTCCTGCTCTAGCTTACTCTTAGAGCAGTGTAGCACATAGTAAGGGCTTAATAAATATTTCTTATTTTTGACTAAATTATAATTTCTCACATTCATTTTTAGCTATTATAAGCCACAGGCAAATCTCACTCTCTATCATTACTTTGTGAACCCTGCTTTGATTAGAGTGTTGTCACACATTTTCTCATAAGCCTCTTTATGTGTCAGATGTTAGCATAGTTTCTTTCCTTCCGAGTGCTGCTTCTTCAGCTTTAGGGAAATTTATGAGACTCCTTTCTTTTGCATGAACCACTGATGCAAACACACTGGATTTGAACTCTTTCTCTAACTAGCAACTCTGCCACTTTTTTTTTTTTTGATTGTATGGATGAGAAAGCTTGTAAACAGAGTCTCTCTGAAAGATGTCAGGATGCAAACGACTTTTTCCTCTACGTTTGAAAGAAAAATGTAGTCCAGGCAGCTCATGACAAAAGATTTTACGTAGAATTTTAGTGGTTTCAGGATGATGGTTCTGTGTCATATTAAACAACAACAACGGGTGATTTCCTGTTGGTCCTCAGAGAAGTGAGGATTCAGTTTCCAGTGGAAGGAAGAGTACAGCTTCACTTTGGCTGTATTGCCTCCTGAAGACAGAAAGCACACAGTCACATGTGACCAAATGCCATGGTCCTGGATTGTTATGAATATATAGTCCTAAATTTAGATTATCTTTAAAGGACTTTGAAAACTCTCTAATAACCGAGTTTAATATAGGTTTGCAAAGGGTACCCTGCACTACAGATAGTGCTTTAATATGAAATGGAAGGATAGTTCAGTGATTCCTCTGCCAGTAAAATTACTAACAGAATAGCTCCTATTTCTGTTGACTTTGCCATTTAAATTTCTTTAACAAACTTAATTTCTCAGCTGGTCAAACAAGTACAAGAGTTCTTTATAATTTATTTGTGGTGAACATGAAGTTGCTCAGTCGTGTCCAACTCTTTGTGACCCCATGGACTGTAGCCTACCAGGCTCCTCTGTCCATGGGATTTTCCAGGCGATAGTACTGGAGTGGATTGCCATTTCCTTCTCCAAGGTATCTTTCCAACCCAGGGATTGAACCCAGGTCTCCTGCATCGTAGACAGACGCTTTACCGTCTGAGCCACCAGGGAAGTCCAATTTGTGGTAAGTCATTGTAATGATAGTTTTTTTGTTTTAAAACAAGTCTTTAATGGTGAGTATTTCTCCCCTATTCATGTTCTGTAACCAGAGAACAGAAGGTGAAACCAAAACTGCTAAAAGTTGGCGCCACCCACTTAGTAAGCCTCCAGCAAGATCCCCAATGACCCTGGTGAAGCAGCAGGCAACGAGTGATGAAGGTGAGCTTGGACTGTTTTTCAGTATTTATTCCATGTAAACTGTATAATATTCAGAATTTATTCTGTCAGTTTGTTGTAACAAACTTTTCTAAAAAAAACTGTCTGGTAGAAGAGAAATCGGAGAAGGCAATGGCACCCCACTCCAGTACTCTTGCCTGGAAAATCCCATGGACGGAGGAGCCCTGGTGGGCTGTGGTCCATGGGGTTGCTAGGAGTCAGACACGACTGAGCGACTTCACTTTCACTTTTTGCTTTCATGCATTAGAGAAGGAAATGGCAACCCACTCCATTGTTCTTGCCTGGAGAGTCCCAGGGACGGCGGAGCCAGGTGGGCTGCTGTCTCTGGGGTCGCACAGAGTTGTACACGACTGAAGTGACTTAGCAGAGGAGAAATCTGACCAAGTGGCAAATATATACCTTAAGGAGATCCTGAGTGACACACAGTTTATTTAGAACTTAGATTTTAGGGATACACACTTGTTTCACATAATCAAGCAGTGTTAAAGTCTTCCTTTTTTATTTGGTGGGTAAATTGGTTGTTTCTGACATTTGCCTTAAGACCTTCCAGAAGAAGTTGACGTCCTTTCTTTCAGAGTATCAAATCATGGAATTAACATGCTGTGTATTTCTTTGCATTGCCTCTGATTTTAACTTGACTCCTTTATCCACACCATCTGAGTCAGAAACTACATGCAGGACTTGTGTGTCCTGTTACACCCGGTGTGTCATGGAACACCCTTCCTCTTTGACTATACGAATGGGGCTTGGCATGAAGTCGTTTTATTTACAACCAGCTGCTATTCTTAGATGTAACATTTGTCTGTGTGGTTTACCTCTCTTTACGTCTCTTTCTCTGTTATGCAAAAAATTTTTTTTTTCTTTTTCTTCAGTCAGACCACTGACCAACTGTTTATTCCTTCCAATGTCTCATAGCTTCATAAGGTGTCTTTTTTTTTTTTTTTTTAATCTTTAAAAGGATCAGGTGAAGCAGGTGTTCTGTAAAAAGCCCTTTGGGATGTTATCCTTTACTGGTAGAAACTGTTAATTAAGGTCCTTGTCTGTGGGGATGCTGTCAAGGGAATAACATGAATCTTGGGTTCAGACTTCCATCTAGTTTAAATCCAGTTTATCAGAGTACATATCCTTAGCGGATTTTTTTTCCCTTTTATTCACTGTCTTCTTTTATGCTTCATGTTTAGTTAGGAAAAAAAAAGTTTATCAGTGTAGGGATCAGATAATGATGGTAGCAGTGTCTATAACACCAGTTCAGGATGGAATTCTGCCTTGAATAATAAAAGTAATTAAACACATTTGCCTTTATTTCCATATGTCATCATGTTCAGTTTTTATTTCTCCAACTTTATTGTATCCAACACAAACCATTTTCTCCTTATTGTCAAAATAAAGAATTGTTTTGTATAAAGTAATAAATATTCACTGTGCATTACTCATGAATTTTCATGACCCTTCCCCATTATAGCCTATAGCAACAGCAGAGCTTCTTGGAAGGGAATGTGCTGTCCTGATACATAAGGAAAACTGCCTTCTCCTATTTCTTTATCGTCCTGGAAAGTTTATTTCTGTGTGAATCATCACAAATTGGTCCAGAGTTTCTCCGTGGAAAGCAGTTCTGATTTTGATCACTATAGCTTGCAAAATTTCTAACTGGATTGGTTTAACAGGGAGATCTCAAAGGTCTGAGGTTAAATATCTTGCTGATACACTGGTGATTGCAGCTTTTATCAGCAGCTTCACCCTCTATTTTTATATGTTAAGAACTCCTGGGGTCCTCTGGGGATTTCTGAGACCTGAAAGGAAAAATCAGAGAATTATAGTGATGGCTAAAGATTTTTTACAAGCTTCTAAATTAAAAATGGAGAATATTCTGTGTCCTGGGGCAGATTATATTTTGGGAACTTGAATGTTTTTCCCTTAGCCATCTCCCTTTGTGTCTTGTACAACTGGGAGTGTCATTATTAGAAAGTGATGAAGAGTGGGATGAGTGCTCATTGGGAGCACACAACTATAAATCAAGCTTCTTTTGGAAATTTCCTACCCTAACTACTGGACTCTTTGTGCACTCCTCTTACAGAAGTAGGTATGTATGCCAGGCAGGAGCATGAGTAGATCTAGATTGGAGCATCTGAGAAATTGCATCTCTGAACAGCAATGTTCCTTCTTGGTGAATGAACCTTTCTGTGGGGCTGTCATTTGACTCCAGAAAAGCAGCAGAGGGGAAGGATACTGACCCAGCACCTCTGGGAGCTTATGGGCAGCTGAGAGATAAGAGTCCCCTGTCGGCTGCACCTTTCAAAAGACAGTGCAGTGGTTCTTTGATACTCAAATGGCCTGGAACTGAAGAAATCATCCTAATTGGTGGCAGATCCAGTAATTTCAAGATCAGCAAGGATTTCCCGACTCTCATCCTCTTCTTTCCTAGAAGAAGCTTTTCCATACTTAGCAGAAAAACATGAGGGCCTGAACAGAGGGGGATACCTAAGAAAGGAATGATGTTTTAGAATGTAAAATTTTTACATAAACTAGTATTTAATTTTGTTCTTTTTGAGAGGAGTGATGAAAAATTATCTGAACTGTATACCATGTATATATTATTTATAGTTTAAAAGCAGTTACTAATCTGTCTCTAGTTTTCTTTTAACTGAAGTGTTTTTCTTTTACCTTTTCCCTTAAGTCAGGCAGCTGCACAAGGTGATCCTGAAACACGGATTGATAGTCTCTGTGTTTTCCTGCTTTTTAAGCTAATTATACAATGTTGAATTGAAACAGCCTTGAAAGAGAAGTGCTTGGCTGGATGGTTTTAGTTTCAAAACATTTTGGATATGTACGTATTCTCCCCTTGTGATATAATAGTACTGATAATGGTATATTCCTGTAGTCTGATCTCAGAGCTTTGTGGTTGAATGTCTGTAGGAAGAGGGGTGTGTGTCTGCAGCATGGGTGAGTCAGGCAGCTCTGAGAACAGTGCTCTAGCCTGGCTTCAGAAGACACTGAGAGTGAGGATGGACCCTGGGGGTGGGGCTGGGAGGGCAGCTCAGAAATCTGCCACAGTGATGTTTTCTTGGGTTGCTAAAGACACCAGCTCAAATCTCACACATTTCCCTTAATGTTACAGCTTCAATACAGGATAAATGACTTGAAGGCTGCTCATAATCCACTACCAACTTCTTACTGCCTTCGTTTGCCGCAACTATTCAATGTGGAACCTCTTTTCCATCCATTCATGTAACTTTTTTTTTCCCTCCTGAGTATCTGTGCTGCTTTATGCTTCCATGCACTTCCTTGAACTATTGCCTGACCTGTGATGCCCTTTTCCATCTTGGCACCATTCTCATGTGGTTCTTAGCAATTTTTCCTCATTTTTTTACTTCTCTTCTACTGTCCTATTCCATCTATGCTTACTTAGCTCTAGCATATGGCTTGTCACCTTACATTGTATTTCATTATTTGTCTGTGTGTCTGTCTCCTCACTCTCACTTTTCTGCTCTTGTCTCTGCACTCTGGCTCCAAGGTGAGTGTGTGGCTTAACCCACCTGTGGGTCCAAAAGCAGGAAGTCCCAGGTGATTAGTAATCTTGAAATCAACCATTATAAAAGATTGTGAAATACTGTGATGTAATATATGCTGTCGTGTTAAATGGAAAACCGAAATTCTTGTCCAGGAAATATTCTCTATATAAGTAGATAAAAAAAAATACTGTTTTAATTAGCTGGGGACATCACCTGACTCAGTCAGGTCCTCAAAGTTAATATGAAGCTGACATGGCATATAGATGTGGTCAGCGCTTTGGGGACCTGAGGGCCCCCAGAGGAACGACACCCCATTGGGACAGTTGCATAGCTAGCATCTCAGTGTGTATGTAGATATGCATGTGTGTGCACTTCAGTGTATTTCCTTCCCAGTTTAAAGGCATTTTTATTCAAATCCTTTTCGCTCATGCGTGCTTTTTCTGACTAGAGTTTTCATCAGCAACCGTTTGTGCTGACACAAATTCAGGGCTTTTCCTAAACTGATGTTAGGCTAATAAACATTGTACATTGACATCCATATTCTGACCATTCATTTTATTAATATCCATCCCCCTGCCTTACCCTTCATGGTTCCTAATTTGTTCTTTGAAGTTCCCTTCCTGCACACATGTATGCATTTAAAAAAAAACTGAAGTATAGTTGATTTACAGTTTTCAGGTATCATGTATGTGTTTATTTTCCACTTAATTTTTTTTTTAACTACTTTGTTTGCAACATAAATTTTCCAACTTTCTCTACTTTTGACTTACAGTATATTCATTGCTTTTGTACTTACTGTGCACATAATCCCCTTGGTGAAGTGATAAGGCTAATGTTGTTTCTAAAGCAACTGTAAAGGACAAAGCTCACAGATACCAGGAGAGCTTATGAATGTGGCCGTGGCAGATGCAGTAATCTCCATGTCTGTTGGTGGTGATTTGGGTTGACATACTCATGCTGTCTATGGAGATTCTGCTGAAGATTTAGAAAGTTAAGTTGAAAAGTTTATAAGAAAATATACAAGATTGTTATTAGTGATTTTAGTTCTCTTTTGTATGCTGATAACTTTTCAAGCTTTTATAGTAAACTGATTTATATTTGGGCAAAAATATATTTTAAAGAGACAGAATATGAACGTGATGAACTGGATTACCAGATAATTCACCAGTTATATAACACTCAGAAATAATTGATAAATTCGGCCATCTACCTCTATACTTGAACAGAGAGGCAAAATCACATGAAGGGTTGTATTTCTCCATGTC
The DNA here is from genome assembly GCF_002263795.3 of Bos taurus. Classification (NCBI taxonomy): domain Eukaryota; kingdom Metazoa; phylum Chordata; class Mammalia; order Artiodactyla; family Bovidae; genus Bos; species Bos taurus. Next base: position 37,917,137 of record NC_037335.1, on the reverse strand, counting down.
TGTGATCATAGTCAACCGACTCTAGTGTTGGGTTAGCTGTGTGACCGTCCATGCTTCGGGACCTGTGCTTACAAGTAGGGATTACAATGGCACCTCCCACATGGAGCTCTTGGGACGGTTAAAAAAACATGGGTAAGGCGCTCATGTGTTTGGCACATGATGGATGTTTGTTGTCCTCATTGTAATATGATTAGGAGGAGAAGGAGGAGGGTGATGTCTGAGCTTTCAAGAAAAGATAGAAGTCCGGAGGGGATTCAGGGTGAAAGGTCATTCTGATGGGTAGGAGAGAGTGAATGTTGCACTCTTTGGGTGGCAGTATGCCAGGACTAGATTGGAGGCTGGGAAGTCAGAGCTAAGACCTCATAGGATCCCCCAGACACATAAAACTGGACTCTTAAAAGCCTAAGCCCTTAGTGAAGGGTGTACTAGGGAAAAACTAAAAACTAAAACTCACCATGGCCCCAGGCAGAGGACAAAAGATCCTGCTGCCTGGGTCTTGGCTTGGGTGGGGAAAGAGGATAGGATAACAGAAAGGTACCCTCACACTTCTTAACATAAGACTGCTGTCATATTTATGCCTCTTAGGCCAATCAGAATGGTAACCCACTCCAGTACTCTTGCCTGGAAAATTCCACAGACAGAGGAGCCTTGTAGGCTATAGTCCATGGGGTCGCAAAGAGTTGGACACGACTGAGCGACTTCACTTCTTCTATGCCTCTAGAGCATCAAAAGCAGAAACAATTACAAAATCTTTTGAACTCACTCTGAAAAGGAGTTTAGCTGACTAAAAGACAGTAGATGCTGACTGGAGCCCTGGCTTTGTCCCTTAGAAGTTTTTTAACTTCTGTCAAGTCTTCTCTCTGGCCTCAGTTTCCTTTTGTGTAAAATATGAGCCTTGGCTTTGAGTAATTAGGGCTTTTAACCTACAGGTACATGGATGGATTTTTGACATTTCAAATATCCTGAAGTAACATGGTGATATGTTGAGCTCATCACCCCTGGATTGAATTTTTATTTGTAACTCTTCAACTGTAATTTTATACAGAAAGATTGAAAGATGCAGATACTCATCTATACTGTGTTTACCCAGTGCAGAGGTGACCCCACCTACACATTTGAATACTGACAAGATTCAGATTAAAACCCTGGTTGTGGCTGTGAATTTCTCTAATCTGAACTGTCTGGATGACTCTGCCTAAATCATCACTTCAGCAAGTGCAGTACTGTAAGGATCTTTTTGAAATTAAAGACAGCTTAGACCCTGATCCCTATCTCTGTATTGTCTGCATGCCTTGAGGGTTAGATTAAAAGTGTATTTCAGGCAGTGTTAACAGCAATTTATTTTTTCGGACAATCTATGTTAATATTATAATTCATTTAGTAATGGATTAAATATTTAAATATAGAGTTGGAAGAGGTGGAAACTGCTGCATTAAATAGAGATTATTCTTGATGTTTGACCATAAAGTAACACATTTAAGCTAGATTTTCAGGTATTGTGAAGAGTAAAATGTGTACGTTTAAGTAAGGAAAATCTCAGGAACTCGCATCTAACAAAATCTGATTACTTCCTCAAATGTTTTTTGGTTTCACACTCATTTTATGAAAACACTTGTGTTTATAATGCAATTGAATGATAAATTGCTCCTCAGCATGTTTTCTCAAGAACGTGTTTTCACTTTATTAGAGATTTTTATCTTTTTCTGGGGTATCCTGATATTTCCTGGATATTTTATGAACTTCACACTGTCATACAGTAACTGTTAGTACTGTTGGTGCAAAAGGTAGCTTTTGGGTACTTTGCAATTATCTGTCAAATAAGGAACATTATTTAGAATTGGCTGTTATGCTTTATCTTTGGCAGACAGATATTTTGGAAGATTATGCCATTCTGCCCCGGCATGCTGTAACTCCCTGCTTTCTAAGAGCATTAGTATAGGTTTGGTGGTGGTTTAGTTACTAAGTTGTGTCTGACTCTTGGGACCCCATGGACTGTAGCCCACCAGGCTCCTTTGTTTGTGGGATTTCCTAGGCAAGAATACTGGAGTGGGTTGCCATTTCCTCTTCCAGAGAATCTTGCTGACCCAGGGATTGAACCTGCATCTCTTGCATTGCAGGCAGTATCCTGCATTGCAGGCAGATTCTTTGCTGACTGTGCCACAGGGAAACCCCCAGTACAAGTTTGCCAATCTTCATTTTGTTAAAAAAATTTTATTTCAAAGATTTAAGTGGATATATTGACCAAATAAAATGATGTTTTTTATTGATTCACATTTTAAAAATGTTATTTAAAGTATCAGATTAAATTAAAATTATTTTTAATACCAAAAATGTTAATTTGTTTGCTTTGGCAGATAATACCTGACTTTGTTTATGGTTAGCAATCTGAGATCTGCTTTCTAGTCTTTCTGGCTATTAATGACTGTATGACCATGGAGAACTAAGTCATGTAACCTAAGGCTCATCATATGTTTACTCTTATATGTATATGATGAAATCGTTGGATTAGTGATCCCAGAGTTTAATTCAAACTCTAAAGTTCTTTAATTCTATCAAAATATAATAGGAAGAAACCAACGTAATATTTTAAGTCAACTATAAGGTCCAGCATTCTAACATATATATATATATATATATATATATAATATATAAAATATGGGGAGGATACTGTGTAGTCCCCTTGTTTCATGCTGTGCTTTCATGGAAAAGCAAAATAGTGCAGTATAAGAGTATTCCTTACCAACAGTGTTTCCGCTCTGTAAAAAGAAATCTTTTCCTCTGCCAGTTTTGAAAAACAAATGCTGCTGTATGATTGTTGCATGTCATGCTCCAAATGTTATTAATTTGTACATAATGATCTCTTCTTTGTTCCATCAGTTCTTATTAGCTTGAGGTAATGCTATACTTTCATAATAAGCATAGTTATATTTCTGTCTGTTTAAGCAATAAAACAGCAACTTCAGCAGATTTTTAAGCAGGTTGTCTTGGGATGTTTGTTGCTAGGTCACAGCCAGTGTTTTCTGCATTATGTGGACATAAAACAGTAGATATTGTTGGCACTCAGATTTAATGGATATTTTATCTAGCACTCAGCTGTATAATATATGGGCATTCTCTGTATTACTTGATTTCTCTGTTAGTGAATTCCACTGGAGTCCCAAGGGCCCTGACCTTTTCTGCAGTATAGGGAATAAAAGTAAAAAACACCTTGCCCTTATTATGCTAGTGGCTTGGTAAGGGTTTGATTGAATTAAACAAAACCATGCTGGCTTTTTAACTTCTGTTACATGGTTGCTTTCTGTACTTCTCGGAGTCAATCTTGAAACTAATGGTTGTTATTGAAGTCTTATGATCAGGTGTCTGTAAGTGCTGACAGCATTAGTACTGTAAAATGATAGTCAAGGCTAATTTATTGGAATTCATGTATGCCTTGTTACTCTTAAAGTCTTGTAGAAAATATCTGAGGAACAGCCTTTGATAGTATAATTGTGTGGTTCATTCCCTTCTTTAGAAAAATGAGTTATTGTATTAGGTTGAAATGTATGAAGTTGCTGATATTTGATTTTCATGTATCTTCATATATAACTTTATGTTTCCTTAAACTTGTACACAACCCCCTTTCCTTGGAGACAATAATGTCTTAATGATAAAGGCCATTGAATTACCCTGTATTTTGTTCTACATTTTCTGCATTTTTAGTTTCATCTTTAGTTTGGTTATGAAACAATGAATACTGAGAATAAGCATGACGTTTACAAAATTAATGTAGCTTTAAAAATTTAATTTTGTAATTATGATTTTCATTTGCTTTGTTTTGTCTCTATTAAAAACTTAGTTCTGGGCTGTCAGTTCTGCAGGCTGACATTTGGAGACCATTGTCATGGATTTTAGAAAAAAGAGTTTTCACTGCTGAGAGGGTTGTTAAGTAATATGTGTAAGGCTCCCAATGAGTTGTTAGAAAGTGGCTCGCTTTATCATCATTTAAATTCTATATGGCATTGTTTTATTCATTTTCTTTTTTCTGGTTCTGTGTTTCCAGCTTTAGGGAAATGATGAGGTGGCTTTTTTCTAAGTACATATCATGGGCCTCTTAATTCTACACTGATGTTCCATTGTTTTACTATTGATGTTTGGTTTGGTTTTGTTATGGGTAAACATTCTCAAGATTGAAAAGTGTAGGGTTTTTTGTTTTGCTGATAGAAAAGTAGAAACCAAAGGCAAAAAGGTTTGTGATGATATGTGAACATTTTGAGTATTACTCAACTGTTTCTATAGTTCTTAAGGTCTTTTCTTGAGGAAGCATACTTTATAATGCCTTTAAGTGAGTTAACCAAGGATCTGGGGTGAGAATCTTCTTGGGAGAGAACAGTGAGTACAAAGACCCCGAGGAAGGCAGTTAGTGTGGCATATTTGAGGAACAGCAAGAAGAACCAAAAGCTGACGGCTTTGGACATTGAACTGCAGAGTGAACGCTTGCTACCTGGTCCTCGTCTTGTTTCCAAACATCCTCTTGTGTATACCACGCCCTGTTTCTCTAGTTTCTGACATTGTGGCTGCTCTGCACAGTTCTCTGTCTCCTTAGCAACTGTTTTGTGTGATCTGCCAGGTGATACCCTATTAGTTCTTGGGTTAAAATGTCCAAGGATTCTGCTGTGCTTAATATAGATGACCGATGTTGGCTTTTAGCTAAGAGAAACTTTCTAATTTTTAAATTTTCTTTATGTATTGGCAGGTAAACTACAACATATGCTAGTTGTTCTTTGCTTAGTGATTTTTGTTTTGGCCATTTTTAAAGTTTCTAATACAGATGTTGTTAATGAAATAGTTTAAGAAACCGGAGCTTTCACCCTTGGGAAGATTTGAACTCCTTGAAGGCAAGGGACTGTTTATTTTTGTTTTTTATCTCTACCATCTGTCGTATTGCCCAGTACACAGTGAGTTTCACATGCTGTCTTTCACCTATCTTTAATTTGATGCTCGGAATAAATTCCTTTTGGTGCCATGTAGGCTGCTAGTTTTACAAAGATATGCGAGCTTTCTTAAAAGGAGTTTTCAAAATATCAATAACCTCAGATATGCAGATGGCACCACCCTTATGGCAGAAAGCAAAGAGAAACTAAAGAGCCTCTTGATGAGGTTGTGAAAGAGGAGAGTTGAAAAAGCTGGCTTAAAACTCAGCATTCAAAAAACTAAGATCATGGCATCCAGTCCCGTCACCTCATGGCAAATAGATGAGGAAACAGGAAACTGTGAGAGACTTTATTTTCTTGGGCTCCAAAATCACTGCAGATGGTGACTGCAGCCATGAAATTAAAAGACGCTTGCTCCTTGGAAGAAAAGCTGTGACACACCTGGACAGCATATTAGAAAGCAGAGACATTACTTTGTCAACAAATGTCCATATAGTCAAAGCTATGGTTTTTCCAGTAGTCATGAATGGATGTGAGAGTTGGGCCATAAAGAAGGCTGAGCGCCAAAGAATTGATGCTTTTGAACTGTGGTGTTGGAGAAGATTCTTAAGAGTCCCTTGGACTGCAAGGAGATCCAACCAGTCCATTCTGAAGGAGATCAGCCCTGGGATTTCTTTGGAAGGAATGATGCTAAAGCTGAAACTCCAGTACTTTGGCCACCTCATGGGAAGAGTTGACTCATTGGAAAAGACTGATGCTGGGAGGGATTGGGGGCAGGAGGAGAAGGGGACCACAGAGGATGAGATGGCTGGATGGCATCACTGACTTGATGGACGTGAGTCTGAGTGAACTCCGGGAGTTGGTGATGGACAGGGAGGCCTGGCGTGCTGCGATTCATGGGGTCGCAAAGAGTCAGACACGACTAAGCGACTGATCTGATCTGATTGAATGGGTTGGGATGTATCCTTTTAAATGATTTTGACATCTTAGTTATTGTAAGGACATGCACAAAGAGTAAAACTGTGTCTCCTCATTTAAGTGCTTTAGGCCTTAAACAGTGGAATTCTCTGTTATCCAGTATTACATTAGCATTTTTCGGGTACCGTAATACAGAATTAAATTTCCCATAATGTCATCTCTTCCCAGTAGAATTAGACCTAAAAGACTTGTAATTTTTTTTCTAATTTGTACTTTTGAACACAACTTCAGAAACCTTTGAAGTTTAGCAATTCATAAAATCATCAAATATGGTTTGCACTCAAATTTTACAATAGTTTGTATGGGAACAATAGTTTCCAACTTTGAATTTCTTGGCTCATTCATGCCTGGTTCCTCTCCTCTCACCCTTTTCTCCCTCAATTTCCTCCAGGACATCTGAAACCGTATATAATGCCTCCCAGGACTGAAATTTTGCTCAAGTACCTGAAAGATAACAGATGCTGTCATGCTCTTCATAGCAGAGAATAGTGCTATATGAGCCAAAACACATCACTGGAGCAAAACCCCAGTAGCAGAATCATTGTGGGGACTCATAGAGGGAAATTTGCTGGAGCAGTGTCAATGGCTTTTCCCGTCTGCTGGGTCCTGTCAGCAAGTCCTGGCCTTTCCACAGTGGCCCAAGTGTTTTTTTGCTGAGAACTCCACTTGCATTTACTAAGCAAAAGTTGTTCAGGAAGACTGTACTGTGGAGAGAGTAAATCCAACATATGTCTGCTTTTAAACTAAAGTTTCTCCTGGTTCGTAGGGCCTAATATTTTTTGACTGCAGTATTTTTTCAGCTTTAAAAACTGCATATTTTTATAACTGTAAAAACTTGACTTCCTTTTCCTTTATTCCAGATGTTTAAACATGTTTCTTACAGAACTGACATCATCCCCAATATTCAATTCTGTGTGCTGAGTTTTCATCTGTTAATGTAATATTTATATCACTTAATATTATATGTTATAGTGTATACATTCACATTATATCATATCCATTAATATTCTTCAAAAGCACCTTTTCAATGCTGGCATAATATGGTCATGCCATAATTTTATTTACATATTTTTAAATGAGCACTTTCTTTTAAATACTTTTGTAAAAGGCATTAATCTTTTTTATTATCATAAATATACTCAGTGATGTTTTTGATAGAATGGGAGAATAAAGACTTTTTTTTTCTCCTGAAAGGATAAATCTTGAAATGTTTTTATATAAAAGATAACTGGATGTGTCTAGATTGGCTCTTTCTGTTCTAATCTGGCTTGTCATGTTAAAAGTTTTTATGCATACATTTTAAGTAATTTACTGCATGATCTTTGCAGAAATTTTCTGGAGACCTAGAAGAAAAGGAACTATAATCTATGGAAGCCCTAGGTCTCGCTTACTGATGAGCAGCTGCTGTACTGCTGGTAGCTCATATATTGCAGATGAAGAAATTGAGGTTTAGACTTATAACCAAACATTAAGACCACGTAGATTACATGAGTTAAACACTGTGTTAATTTATTTTAATTTTTTGGATCAGACAGCTACTCTTGTAGCCAGGCTTAACTGAGAATAGTTGAATATCAACTGTTGTAGGCCACAAAGTCAGAGCCTTTATTACATTTCTTTTCTAATTTATTACTTTGTTTAACTGTACAATATTTGCAACAGATTTAATTTTGTGATCACTTAAACTAATATCTTAAAATATTTTATAGTTTCAATCTTAAATATAAGCTTTTAAAAAACTTACATATGCTTTTATATGATAAGCTGTATAAAGTGCTTTATATAGAAAGTAAAAGAAATAAACACTTAATCATTAAACTTTAAAGTGTACATCTATAATAATCCCTGAGGTCACTTCTTAGTCGGGCCCTCACTGCCCTTAGGGCCATTTTATTAATTGAAGGAGAAAGTTGCTATCTAAACAATGGGATATGCCTTCAGATTAGTGTAAGTAGCAATCTTAAGAAGATTCTCTGAACATTTTAAGATCCAGCAAGCCTGACTTTCAGAACCAGTTTTTTTTTTTTTGGCTGCACTGGGGCTTCCTTGTGGTGTGTGCAGGTTTCCTCTCGTTGCTGAGACTGTGCTGGCTTCTCTTTTGATGGAACACAGGCTCTAGAGTGTACGGGCTTAGTAGTTGTGGAGCATGGGCTTCCTTGCCTAGCGGCGTGTGGGATCTTAGTTCCCCAACCAAAGATCAAACTCATGTCCTCTACATTGGAAGGTGGATTTTAAACCGCTGGACCACCAGGAACGTCCCGCCAGAAAGTTTTCGGAAATTCCCTGAGCTCCCAGCTTTCTGGGAACCTCCTCCTCCTCCTCTTCATATGCTCTGCAGTATTGAATTTTTCCCCTGTAGTAGCTTTGTTGGGCTTCTCAGGTGGTACTAGTGGTAAAGAACCCACCTGCCAATGCAGGAGATGTAAGAGATGCAGCTTCAATCCCTGGGTCGGGAAGATCCCTAGAAGAAGAGCATGGCAGCCTGCTCTAGTATTCTTGCCTGGAGAATCCCAGAGGATTCTGCACAGAGGAGCCTGGCAGGCTGCAATCCATCAGGTCACACAGAGTCAGACAAGACTGAAGCAACTTAGCACACATGTACCTTTGTTACTGCTGTGAAGTCTCTGGGTCAGCATGGGAGGTACTACTGACTTTTAGACTTCATAGTTACAAATGGACAAGAAATTTTTAGTTATCCCTTGAGACTGATTGATCTTTAGAAAAATAGAAGTTTCATGGTCTTGAGGAGAGGGTGGATCCTGCAAGTGAGAATACTTCTGACAGCAAAGATGTGGCTTACTTTTCCCAAACCAGGCAATTCACTAGCTATCAGGTGGATGTCCTACAATTTAATTTAATTTCTTTCTGACACTAATGACTAGAGTTAGCAGATTCAGAGTTACCTCACAGATTAAGGATTCAGTCCAGTCTCATAGGTTGTCCCCACTTCAGATGCCAATTGCAAGTCCTTGCTGCTGCTGCTGCTGCTACTGCTGCTGCTAAGTCACTTCAGTCGTGTCCGACTCTGTGCAACCTCACGGACGGCAGCCCACCAGGCTCCCCCGTCCCTGGGATTCTCCAGGCAAGAACACTGGAGTGGGTTGCCATTTCCTTCTCCAATGCATGAAAGTGAAAAGTAAAAGGGAAGTCGCTCAGTCGTGTCCAACTCCTAGCGACCGCATGGACTGCAGCCCACCAGGCTCCTCCATCCATGGGATTTTCCAGGCAAGAGTACTGGAGTGGGGTGCCATTGCCTTCTCTGATGCAAGTCCTTCCACCTGACCAATAGGCTATAAAGTCTGGGGGCTTCCTACAACTCCCTCCTCAGGTTTGATAATTCGCTAGAGTGGTTCACAGGAGTCAGGAAAACAGCCAAAAAGAAGGGATGAACAGGGCAAGGTAGAAAGTGGGTAGGTGTCTGCAGAACTTGTGTTCCCTCTGCAGGTACATTGACCCTGGACTCTGTCTAAACCCTGTTGTTTTAGGGTTTTTGTGGATGCCTCATTATGTTTACATGATTGATTCCATCAAGGTCTATTGGTGATTCAGTCTCCAGTCCCTCCCTTGATGTGGGGCTAAAGCACTAACACTGTAGTCATGAATTGAATCTGTAGTCATGCATTGGTCTTTCTGGTGACAAGCCTTCATCCTGAAACTATCCAGGTGTCTCCTGTTATCTCATTAGCAGATAGAAGACATTTTTCAGTTCTGAGTTTCCAAAGGTCTTAGAAGCTCTTGTTTCAGGAACTAGGGATTAAGACCAGGTATTTTAACCAGTGATGTTCCTCTTACCCATATCATTCAGAATATTCCAAAGGTTTTAGAAGCTGTATGCCAGAAACCAGGACAAAGACTGAATATATGTTTCTTTTTATATCACAGTATCACAATGAGTATGATCTAAATAGTAAGCAGGGAGAGGATCATTTTGGAGAAGTATTTAAAACACATTGGAAGATTGAGGGAAGCTGTAAGCAGGCTGCTGTGAGGGGCTCCTTACTGTGATTTATCTGCAAGTAACTATAGAGGCACAAGTTGTGCTTGACCTCTCAGTACCCAGCTGTCACGTGTATAGATCAGATACCGTGGTTTAACTTTTATTTCTTCTTGAGCTCTCTTGTTGGTTTCTATATGTATATCTATTCCCACCGCCCTTTTCCAAGAGCTTTTTTACTTCAGAAAAATTCAAAGTTGGAGGCAAAGCTTGGTTTCCTAGGAATAAGCATATTTTTAATACTACTAAAAAATAGCAGGTTTGGGATATTCTGTGTATGTTCCAGGAGTTTGGTGTTTGGTCTGTAGGCAGGCAAGTTCTATAGAATAAAACAACTGATTGTTTTTTTGGTGATGTAGTGATTGAAAACTTTCAAAGCAACTACTGAAGGTGCAGCTTGTAGGATAGCAGTGTTTTCAGCTTATGTTTCTGTATTCAGCACATTCCTGACAACATGATGTCTGGAGCTGTATTGTAACCTGCTTCTGTAAGCTAATGTAGATTTTAGGAGCTGCTCTGTGTTTAGGGGCATGATTTTCTTAACTCTACTGTACTTGTTACAGAGTAATGGGCATGCTTCTGTAAACAAAGTAGTCTAAGAATCTAGATTTCTGCTGTTAGCTAAGAGGCTCATCAAGAAAAAAGATAACCAAGCATTGTTGGCGTAGAATTTTTTTCCCTCCTGTAGCTGGCAAACCTTGCAGACCTTAATGAAAGAAAAGGGAGAAACGAGTTTTAGTGTTACTCGTTAGTTGAAGAAAGTAGTTTATGACATTCTTGCTCGACTGTGAGAACAAAGTCTACACCAGCTTTATTAGTGCTGTATTGCTCAACAATGACTGTGATACTAGTACTTTTGGGTGAAAATGCACATATATTCTTCAGTGATTCTTAGTCTTTTTCTCAAGACAACTTATGCTTACAAACATTTTGAGGACGCCAAAAAGGTTTCAGCTCCTTTCCTTTCTGTAATGTCCTCTCCTCCCTTCCCCTTCCCTTCTCTTCCAACCCCAGCCCCTTTCCCTCCCTATAGGTTTGTCTTAATGGTACTTATTTGCTGAAAGTTAAAATAGGGGAAAATTTAAAGTAGCAATAAGTGCATAAGCATTTGTTTTCATAAAAAATAACACTTTTCCCAAACCATAAAAATAAAGAAAAAAATGGCATTGTTTTACATTTTTTGTAGAGCTCTTTAACATTGAGTTTAATGAAAATTGGATTCTCATGTCTACTTTTGCATTCAGTCTATTGGGCCTCGTTGTTCTGGTTAAAGTATATTGAAAAAAGTCCAACTTCCCAGAGATACATGGTTGGAAGGAGTGCAGTATTTTAGTACCATTTAAAAATTTTTTTAATTTATTCTTGCCTCCTTTGTCAAAGATAAGGTGTCCATAGGTGCATGGATTTATCTCTGGGCTTTCTGTTTTGTTCCAATGATCTATATTTCTGTCTTTGTGCCAGTACCATACTGTCTGGATGACTGTTGCTTTGTAGTATAGCCTGAAGTCAGGCAGGTTAATTCCTCCAGTTCCATTTTTCTTTCTCAAGATTGCTTTGGCTATTTGAGGTTTTTTGTATTTCCATACAAATTGTGAAATTATTTGTTCTAGATCTGTGAAAAATACTGTTGGTAGCTTGATAGGGATTGCATTGAATTTATAGATTGCTTTGGGTAGTATACTCATTTTCACTATATTTATTCTTCTGATCCATGAACATGGTATATTTCTCCATCTATTTGTGTCATCTTTGATTTCTTTCACCAGTGTTTTATAGTTTTCTACATATAGGTCTTTTGTTTCTTTAGGTAGATATGTTCCTAAGTATCTTATTCTTTTCATTGCAATGGTGAATGGAATTGTTTCCTTAATTTCTCTTTCTGTTTTCTCATTGTTATTGTATAGGAATGCAAGGGATTTCTGTGTGTTGATTTTATATCCTGCAACTTTACTATATTCATTGATTAACTCTAGTAATTTTCTGGTAGAGTCTTTAGGGTTTTTTATGTAGAGGATCATGTCATCTGCAAACAGTGAGAGTTTTACTTCTTCTTTTCCAATCTGGATTCCTTTTATTTCTTTTTCTTCTCTGATTGCTGTGGCTAAAACTTCCAAAACTATGTTGAATAGTAGTGGTGAGAGTGGGCACCTTTGTCTTGTTCCTGACCTTAGGGGAAATGCTTTGAATTTTTCACCATTGAGGATAATGTTTACGGTGGGTTTATCATACATGGCTTTTATTATGTTGAGGTATGTTCCTTCTATGTCTTTCTATGTCTGCTTTCTGTTTTTTTTTTTTAATCATAAATGGATATTGAATTTTGTCAAAGGCTTTCTCTGCATCTATTGAGATAATCATATGGTTTTTATTTTTCAATTTGTTAATGTGGTGTATCACATTGATTGATTGGTGGATATTGAAGAATCCTTGCATCCCTGGGATAAAGCCCACTTGGTCATGATGTATGATCTTTTTAATGTATTGTTGGATTCTGGATGCTAGAATTTTGTTAAGGATTTTTGCGTCTATGTTCATCAGTGATATTGGCCTGTGCTGGGGTCCAGCCCCAGCTGATCCAGGGTATTGGAAGCGGGGACGGCGTCGGCGAGGGTCAGGATACAATAGCTTCAATTAGATATTAATTAAAGACATAAAGAGTAATAGAATAAGGATAGCTCAGTAGGAAAATTCAGTGGAGAAAAGAAGCTGAGTGGCTTGGTTTACACGGGAGACCAATAAAACTTCAAGACAAGAAGTTTGCACCACTTACGTAGGCCACAGGCGTCCTTCCGTTATCCCGAAGGAGAGGAGACACTGAGGCCTCCCCGGTCGGATCTTAGAAGCCCAGGCATAATTAGTAAGCATGGTGGGTTCCGCGCTCTAGATGGAGACTCAGCCAGAGTGAAAGAGAGAGAGACATGGGGAGACCAGTATTTCGAGAAACTGATCCCAGTTCTTTATTTTCCATGGTCTACTTTTAGACACTGAGATGTTATGCAAAAGTCACGCGGGGTCAGCAGTCCTGACTTTCATCAAAGTCAGGTGCTTCATACAAATGCATACAGAGGTCTTAGGGATGTTACATCATCTTCTGGCCAGGGGGGCCTGCTGACAATTTATGACCCTCTCCTTGTGACAACGGTCAGTCAACCAGGACACTTATTTCTCCAGGGGTGATTATTCTTAAAACAGACACCACCCAAATAAAGTTACATTCCTATAGGGTGACGGTGTAATGGGTTTTAGTTAAGGAAAGAATTTACTTAGCCTAAGGTCTAACGTGATTAATATCAAAGGTTAATACTTATTTCTTCTATATATTCATTAATGTGTGTAAGGGCAGGGGATGTGGAGACTTAGCAACAAACATTGGCTCAACAAATGAAAAACCCTTCACCAATACAATTTCTAATCAGCCCATTATACTTATACTAATAGTTTTCTAACTTTTCTAAGGAACCTGTTTTTAGAAGGTTTAAAGCATCTCGTGCCTCTCACGGTTGGGAGGCTGTGAGCAATCACATGTGGCCGGACAAGCGTGTCAGGCAGGCTAGAGAACCTTCAGAGGAGTTTGTAGGTTAAAACACTCTTATCATGCCCAGGAATTATTATTAACTGGAGCTCTAAGTTAACTCCTTCTCCGAAAGAGGTGGTGGGGGACAGCCCCCCATAAAGTCAGAGGTGTAGGTGAGCACAAAGTAGTAAAGTAGGCAGGCTCTGGTTATGGGGGTAGATGCTTGAGGATTTCCAGGGGGACTCCTGAGGCTCGATCCCGCCTTTGCGTATGTCGAGCCTCCTTCCTCATGACCTTTCCCATGGGCGGAGTACCTCACTCTGGCCCCCAACAGGCCTGTAATTTTCTTTTTTTGTGGCATCTTTGTCAGGTTTTGGTATTAGGGTGATGATGACCTCATAGAATGAGTTTGGATGTTTACCTTCCTCTGCAATTTTCTGGAAGAGTTTGAATAGGATAGCTGTTAGTTCTTTAAGTTTTTGGTGGAATTCACTTGTGAAGCCATCTGGTCCTGGGCTTTTGTTTGTTGGAAGATTTCTGATTACAGTTTCTATTTCTGTGCTTGTGATGGGTCTGTTAAGTTTTTCTATTTCTTCCTGGTTCAGTTTTGAAAAGTTATACTTTTCTAAGAATTTGTCCATTTCTTCCAAGTTGTCCATTTTATTGACATATAGTTTCTGATAGTAGTCTCTTATGATCCTTTGTATTTCTGTGTTGTTTGTTGTGATTTCTCCATTTTAATTTCTAATTTTGTTAATTTGAGTCTTCTCTCCCCCCGCCCTTTTTTTTTGATGACTCTGGCTAATGGTTTGTCAATTTTATTTATCTTCTCAAAGAACCAGCTTTTAACTTTGTTGATTTTGGCTATGATCTTCTTTGTTTCTTTTGCATTTATTTCTGCCCTAATTTTTATGATTTCTTTCCTTCTACTAACCCTGGGGTTCTTCATTTCTTCTTTTTCTAGTTGCTTTAGATGTAGAGTTAGGTTATTTATTTGATTTCTCTCCTGTTTCTTGAGGTAGGCCTGTATTGCTATGAAACTTCCCCTTAGCACTGCTTTTACTGAGTCCCATAGGTTTTGGGTAGTTGTGTTTTCATTTTCATTCGTTTCTATGCATAGTTTGATTTCTTTTTTGATTTCTTCTGTGATTTGTTGTTTAATCAGAAGTGTGTTGTTTAGCCTCCATATGTTTGTATTTTTAATAGTTTTTTTCCTGTAGTTGACATCTTACTGCATTGTGATCAGAAAAACATGCTTGAGATGACTTCAATTTTTTTGAATTTACCAAGGTTAGATTTATGGCCCAGGATGTGATCTATCCTGGAGAAGGTTCCATGTGCACTTGAGAAAAAGGTGAAATTCATTGTTTTAGGGTGAAATGTCCAATAGATATCAATTAGGTCTAACTGGTCCATTATATCATTTAAAGTGTGTGTTTCTTTGCTAATTTTCTGTTTAGTTGATCTATCCATAGGTGTGAGTGGGGTATTAAAGTCTCCCACTATTATTGTGTTATTGTTAATTTCCCCTTTCATACTTGTTAGCATTTGCCTTACATATTGCAGTGCTCCTATGTTGGGTGCATATATATTTGTAATTGTTATGTTTTCTTCTTGGTTTGATCCTTTGATCATTATGTAGTGTCCTTGTCTCTTTTCACGGCCTTTCCTTCAAAGTCTATTTTATCTGATATGACTATTGCTACTCCTGCTTTCTTTTGGTCTCCATTTGCATGAAATATCTTTTTCCAGCCCTTCACTTTCAGTCTGTATGTGTCCCTTGTTTTGAGGTGGGTTTCTTGTAGACAGCATATATAGGGGTCTTGTTTTTGTATCCATTCAGCCAGTCTTTGTCTTTTGGTTGGGGCATTCAACCCATTTACATTTAAGGTAATTATTGATAAGTATGATCCCGTTGCCATTTACTTTGTTGTTTTGGGTTCGAGTTTATAAACCTTTTCTGTGTTGTCTGTCTAGAGAAAATCCTTTAGCATTTGTTTAAGAGCTGGTTTGGTGGTGCTGAATTCTCTGAGCTTTTGCTTATTTGTAAAGCTTTTGATTTCTCCTTCATATTTGAATGAGATCCTTGCTGTGTACAGTAATCTCAGTTGTAGGTTTTTCTCTTTCATCACTTTAAGTATGTCCTGCCATTCCCTTCTGACTTGAAGAGATTCCATTGAAAGGTCAGCTGTTATTTTCATGAGGATCCCCTTGTGAGTTATTGTTTTTCCCTTGCTGCTTTTAATATTTGTTCTTTGTGTTTGATTTTTGTTAATTTGATTAATATGTGTCTTGGGGTGTTTTACCTTGGGTTTATCCTGTTTGGGACTCTCTGGGTTTCTTGGACTTGGATGGCTATTTCCTTTCCCATTTTAGGGAGGTTTTCAGCTATTATCTCCTCAAGTATTTTCTCATGGCCTTTCTTTTTGTCATCTTCTTCTGGGACTCCTATGATTTGAATGTTTGGGTGTTTAACATTGTTCCAGAGATCTCTGAGGTTGTCCTCATTTCTTTTGATTCTTTTTTCCTCTCTGGTCCATTCATTTCTACCATTCTTTCTTCCACCTCACTTATCCTATCTTCTGCCTCACGTATTCTACTGTTGGTTCCCTCCAGAGTGCTTTTGATCTCAGTTATTGCATTATTCATTATCGATTGACTCTTTTTTTATTTCTTCTAGGTCCTTGTTAAACTTTTTTTGCATCTTCTCAATTCTTGTCTCCAGACTATTTATCTGAAATTCCATTTTGTTTTCAAGATTTTGGAACATTTTTACTATCATTATTCTGAATTCCTTTTCAGGTTAACTCCTTATCTCCCCCTGTTGTTTGGTTTGGTGGGCTTTTATCATGTTCCTTTACCTGGTGAATATTTCTCTGCCTTTTCATCTTGTTTAGGTTGCTGTGTTTGGGGTGGCCTTTCTGTATGCTGGAAGTTTGTGGTTCCTCTTTATTATGGAGGTTCCTCCCTGTGGGTGGGGTTGGACGAGTGACTTGTCAAGGTTTCCTGGTTAGGGAAGCTTGCATCAGTGTTCTGCTGGGTGGAGCTGGATCTCTTCTCTCTGGAGTGCAATAAAGTGTTCAGTAAAAAGTTTTGAGGTGTCTGTGGGTTTGGTGTGACTTTTGGCTGCCTGTGTTTTTGTGCTCAGGGTTATGTTCCTGCATTGTTGGGGAATTAGCTTGGTATGTCTTGCTCTGAAACTTTTTGACTGTTGGGTGGAGCTTGGTTTCAGTGTAGGTATGGAGGCTTTTGGATGAGCTCTTGTTGATTAATGTTCCCTGGAGTCAGGAGTTTTCTGGTATTCTCAAGTTTTGGATTTAAGCCTCCTGCCTCTGGCTTTCAGTCTTATTCTTAAAGTAGCCTCAAGACTTCTCCATCCATATAGCTCCAATGATAAAACATCTAGGTTAATGGTGAAAAGATTCTCCACAGTGGGGGACACCCAGAGAGGTTCACAGAGTTACATGGAGAAGAGAAGAGGGAGGAGGGTGATAGAGGTGGCCAGGAGGAGAATAGGGAGAATCAAAAGGGGAGAGAGCAATCTAGCCAGTAATCAATTCCCTATTTGCTCTCCACAGTCTGGAACATTCAGAGTGGTTCACGGAGTTCCATAGAGAAAAGAAGAGGGAGGAAGGAGACAGAGGTGACCCGAAGGAGAGGAGTGGGAGTCAAAAGAAGCGAGACTAATCTAGCCTGTGATCAGTTCTCTAAGTGTTCTCCACAGCCGGGAACACCCAAGGAGATTCACAGAGTTAAGTAGAGAAGGGGGAGGGAGGAGATAGAGGTGACCTGTGGGAGAAAATGGAGAGTCAAAAGGGGAGAGAACAATCAAGCCAGTAATCACAGTCCTAAGTAAAAATGGGTACTGAAGATTGGATTCTTAAAGGTACAGAATAGATAACAAATACCACAATGTAAAGATTAAAAATCTAGAGTAGAGGTTAGACTCTCAAGAATACAGTATTAAAAAAAAAAAATTTTCAAAAGTTATTAAAAATATATATATATGAAATTTGCTTTAAAAATAGGGTCTTTTTTTTTGCAAGGTAATAGGTTTTAAAAATGAAAATTAAAGGAGTAATGAACTTAAAAATAAAAAAAATTTAAATTAAAAAATGATAATAGTAAAATACATCTTGGAATTTCTCTGGGTCTGTTGAGGGCAGTGTGGGGTCAGTTCAGTTTTAGATAGTTCCTTGTTCCAGCTTATACTTATTCTCAAGGTCTATAGGTCCCTTCCAGTGTAGCCTATGCTAACTACAGGGTTTTAATCTGTTGGACCTGTCACTTCCAAAACGATCCCTTCTTCTTTATTTCAGCTTCCTCTGTTTGGAAGTCTCTTCAGTATCTAACTTCCACCCTGACACAAGGGGGCGAAGGTGGTCATTTATTTAGGCTCACTTGTTCAATTGTGCTGCAGGGAAGGAGGAACACTGCAATATCACTGGCGTGTGTGGGGACTGCTCGCAGTGTCTGGCCCACACTGGGTTTGCTCCAGCTCAAGGCGTGTGTGCTTTCTTGGTCTACACTGCTCAAGCTCCAGGTTGCTCTGCAGGGGAACTGTCTAAGGCAGGCCCTGGGTTGTGTGCACTTCCCATTTCTAAGCCGCTCAGGTTCAGTTTCTCAGGTACTCCACAAAGGTACAGACTCGGTTGGGCCTGTGTTTTGTGCCCTTACGAGGTCTGACCAGCTCGGGTGATCAGGTGCTTGGGGAGCGCTCTCCCCAGGTGGGGCGGTGCGTCTTATCACCTCCCAGTCCCAGTCGCTTGATTTCCTGGGTGCGCAGCAGGAGTGCTGTCTCAGGTGTGCCGTGTGTCTCCTCTGGGGAGTTGATCTCTGGATGCAACCCTCCTGGTGGATGTCAACCATCCAGGATCCCAGGAAGACTTGGTTAGCAACTGGGAACTTGCTTGCAGTTTGGTAGAGGATGCCCCTTGCCTTCCGGCTCTGGCTGTTGCCTGCCTGCCTCCCTGCCTCTGGCGGGAGATGAGCCAGTCTGCTGCCGGCTAGCTCTCCTCTAGTATTTGCACAGTCCTTTGTTCTTTGAACAGGCCTGGCAGTGCCTTAGGTTAGAGCTTTTTGTGTGAAAGTTCTCTCTCTATACTTCCTCTTTTTTTTTCTTTCTCTCTCTGGCAGTCCCATGGTTTGGGTTGCTATCTCAGGTTAGCGCCTTCAGATTGCCCTCAGGGCATTTAGGCCCTGTCCTTACCCTGAGCAGTGCAGCCTGCACCTTCCTGTTCAGTCCCTGCTTGCTGGTGGCGGATGCGAGTGTCTGGGCTACTTCTCCGCTGGGAGTTGCAGTTAAGTGTGTAATCTGTGGGTTTTATTTATTTATTTTTTCCTCCCAGTTATGTTGCCCTCTGAGATTTCCAAAACTCCCCACAGACCCACCAGTGAGAGGGTTTCCTGGTGTTTGGAAACTTCTCCTCTTTTAGGACTCCTTCTCCGGGAAGGGTCTCCATCCCTAACTCTTTTGTCTCTCTTTTTATCTTTTATATTTTGTCCTACCTCCTTTCGAAGACAATGGGCTGCCTTTCTGGGTGCCTGGTGTCCTCCGCCAGCGTTCAGAAGTTGTTCTATGGTATTTGCTCAGTGTTCAAATGGTCTTTCGATGAATTTGTGGGGGAGAAAGTGGTCTTCTTGTCCTATTCCTCTGCCATTTTAATATGTATATTCTTTGACACTACACGAAATTTGACACAAGGTGGTTTTTTAAAGACTAGTTGCAACATGCAATCTGAATCCCATCAGTGATCCTTTTGTTCTCTTTTAAACTGAAAATTTATTGATCTGTCTTGCACTTCGGCTGTTCTACACATGTGTGGTTTTGTAACGTCATATATTGGTAAACAAAGATATGTGTCATATAGGTATTTTTATACTATAAAAAAAGTATATTTGTTATTATCACCATCAATTCCATTAGAAATAGCTTTAATTATTGGGAAGTTGTCTAGCTCACATAAGTGGATACACATTTTTGGAAGTTGTAATTTTGACTTAGAAGCTTTAATTTCACCACTGTCAAAAAATATTATCAGTAGTTTTTTTTTTTTTTTTCAAATTAAAATGACATCTTTCTTTGTTCACTTTCATGAAAATTCCTTCCAGATACCCAAATCTGAATTACCATAGATTGTCTGTTAATCATTTGTTCAAGTAAAAATGGTATTCCATGAAAAAGGCAGGTCATTTAGCGTGTGATTCAATTATTTGTCCATTACCTTTTCCCATGATAACCATTGAACTACAGTATACAGCCAAAGTACTGTATGCATACATCCCATTTTATCACAAATTTAATAAAATTGATAGATGTATTTTTTCTTCATCAAGACATTGATGAGAACTTCCTCACCCTCAACTGCAAATTTGAGATAATCGAGTATATCATGACTGCATTGGAGCCCCTGCATTAACTCAAGCTAAGGCACCAACAGTTTTACCCTTCATTGCTCTTATGTCACCATTAAAAATATCAACAGGGTGACACAGGCAAATAACATGTTCTGTTATTGTGCAAGTATTTTTGACTGTACAGACCACATGAAATTGTGCCATGTATCTCCTAGACCTTGCTCTGAGAGACTTGTGCTGTGAGAACTGCCGTTACTCTGTTAGCTCTTCTTTTGTTCTTGTTGAGAATACAGTTGGGAAAGAAAGGAGTCTTATGCTGGTAACATTTTCACAGATTTCACAAACTTTGATGCATTTGCACCAAGGGATCTTTCCTTTGCACCACTCTCTTTGTTTCTACAGCAAACTGTGGCTTTCAACATGAGACTCAGAGCTTCTGAATGTTGCTATGCTGGTATATATGCATATGTTAAAAAAGAGGTAATTATGGTGATAAAAAACATTGGATTCATTAAATGTGTATAGTGTCCGAGTCCTTGTATGTTTAATATCTGCCCTGTCCTCCTCTTTTGTGAAGGTGTTGTGAGAAGTAATTTGATATTTTAAAAATCTAAAAATCTGTGGAACTGTATGGTCTATTTTCATTGCCTGACATCTTATAGTGCATCATATAGTGAGGTAAATATTAATATATACAAGTGAGATCACAGTGTAACTTTAGAGGTTCATTAGTTAATTATAGTTGAAGATGAGGAGGAGGAAAGGAAATTCCTAGGCGCACGATGCCAAATGATCAGAATATTTAAAAACTACAATGGAAAAAACATTCTCCCACTTCTGTATATTGGAAGATAAGAAGTATCTTTTTTAAAAAGCAAGTGGATGAAGGTGCACTAAAAAGAGACCAGAAATAGGAGTGGTGTTTAGAGACTGAAAGGGAAGTTTTTCTTTGGGAATTGTGTGATGATGAGAGTATTTAAATATCCTAAAGTACTTTTCCCCCCAGAATATTTAGGACTTTTCTCCCCAGAATATTTATGAATATCATGAGTCTGGGAAAGGCAAGAATCAAGGTTAGTCTGTGCTTGAACAATGCCTTGGTTCAAAGGTAGGCGAGAATTCTTGGATATAGAAGAGGGATGAATAATTTGATGAGGTAATTTCAGGAAGAAAAAATACTTACCTTCAAAAATGTGCCAATGTGTTTGACTTTTAAAACTAAGTTAAAATTTGTATAGTCATCATCATGTACTTACGATTAAGTGTAGTCTCTTTTTTCCCCCCTCTCATAAAATATTGAAGGATAGAGTTGACAAACAGATCATATGAAAAATAAGATGACTGGATGGATTATACATAATATATGTATTATATATCATTGTAGAGTTTATAAAGAATTTTAATACTTTGGAGCTTAAAAAGAAATTTTACCTTCTCTATTTCATTTCAATATTAAAAAGAAAAAAAAAAAAAACCTGAAGTAGGTGAGAAAGCCGTGATCACCATGAAAATCTACTTTACAGAAAGCCACAGCCCTTCTGAATCAGAGTTTGAATTTCAAGTTAGGTCTCTGAGGAGTTCCCTGGTGGTCCAGTGGTTAGGACTTGGTGATTTCACTGCTGGGTTCCTGGGTCCTTGGGTCCAATCCCTGGTTGATGAACTAAGATCCCTCAAGCCTTAAACAAACAAACAAACAAAAACGAAGTCTCTGAACTGACAGTTCCTGTATTGGGGGCTGCATAGCGTCATTGCCAGGCAGCTCTTAATTCGCAGGATTCCATAGTTATGGTGTTCTCTGCAACTGTGGCCCAGAGAGCATCCAAACAGAAGACAGATGCTCTTTGGGCTAGAGTATGACCTCATTTGGGAGATGGACAGCTGTGGAGCAGGGTCTTCCACCAGGTCAGTTTGAGTGTGTCAAGGTGTGTCAGGCTGCCCTAGATCAAGTCTTGCCAGAGGCCTGTTCTCTGGCTCCATTGTTGAGAATTGTTCTCCTACTTCTTGTTCATTTTCCCAAGGCTTTTAGGAATTAAATAGTATTTTCTTCATCCCTAAAACTATTTTGAGAACGCATCATATCAACCAAGTCGAAATGAATGAATAAGAGCATCATTCATCTTGTTAATTTCGGTCTTTTATAATAAAACAAGTGATGTGATAAATTTATTGTGAACCAGTAAGTGGAATCCAAGTTATTCAAGCCCAAGGATTTTGCTTGCTTGTTTAGCTCTCATGTTTAGTGTATATTGGTCATTAAATGCAATGTTATTTCAAGTTCCTAGTTAACTTTTACTCACATCTTTGATTTGTCAAAGTTTACTCTTCACAGTAAATCTGCTGTTATATATTATAAGGAAACAGAGGTGGAAACATTTAGCATCAAATTACTTTTATTTCAAATGTAGGCAGAGGTTCTTAGTTTTGTTTCAAACATTGTCCCTGACTGAACGTTAAGCATTTCTATTGTGTATAATAGTAATAATAAGGATAATACCACCACCACCACGGAAACAGGAACAGGATTGTTCCGTTTTGCTTCAGTTGGCATTTGATGTTTTTAGAGTTATTTTCAGCCTCATTTAGCCCTTCCTACTTTTCCACTTCAGCAAATCCACTTTGACTTTTTTTTTTAACACAGGTGAGTCACCAGGGCAAGGGCAGGAGCTCTTTAGATCATGGGAATACCCCTTCTGGGACTTGAAGACATTGCTTTACAGTATTTATTAGCAGCACTGAGACAGCTACTGCAGAGGAAGTTTAGAGTGTGTCACAGCTGTGAACATTAAGTACTAGATGTAGCTGTGATTGCTGCCATTGTTTTGATACACTGTCCTCTGCTATAAGCGTGAGGAATTTCTTCTCATAATCTATTATATCTTTTTGTATTTTTCTGGCCTTCTGTAAAATTTTGTAAAATGATATTTTTGTGGAATGGATCTCTGCCCTTTTCATGTTAACAGATACACATACTTAAAGAGATTTGACCCTCTGGGGAATCATATTGAACAAATGAGATTTGGCTTAGGTATTGTCTTTTATATCCATGTAATAGTACTATATTGCTTGGCACACAATAGTCAGTCTGTAAATGGTATTTGTCATGAATTTTGAATAAAAGTTAATTAAGTGAAATAAAATTAATAATTTTAAATTAAATCATCTGCTGTATTAGGCCAGGGAACTAAAAATATTGGTAAGGCAGATAGTGGCTAGTGAATTCCTGTGCTAGCTGAAAGATAATCTTGCACATATTAAAACTCTTACCCTGGGAGGTATCAGGGTAGCACAAGAAACAAGAAGTTGTGGAGCTGAGAGGAGGGGTGAGGATAGGGAAGGTGTGGAAAGTGGGTTGGTTTGTCTGGCTCTCAAATCAGAGGTAGTGCTCGATGATGAGGAGGATGCCAATTTCATTTCTGGTTTCCACTCCGACATTAATATCACAGGTACTTTGGAATGTGTGCGTCTTTTATGATCAACGTAGTTGTTTTTCCCTGAGTACCCTGCTCACAGTTCATGTATTGCTGAAGCCTGGCTTGGAGAATTTTGAGCATTACTTTACTAGCGTGTGAGATGAGTTCAATTATGTGGTAGTGTGAACATTCTCTGGCATTGCTTTTCTTTGGGACTGGAATGAAAACTGACCTTTTCCAGTCGTGCGGCCACTGATGAGTTTTCCAAATTTGCTGACATATTGAATGTAGCACTTTCACAGCATCATCTTTTAGGATTTGAAATAGCTCCACTGGCATTCCATCACTTCCACTAGCTTTGTTCATAATGATGCTTCCTAAGGCACACTTGACTTCACAAGTCAAATTGCCAACATCTGCTGGATCATCAAAAAAGCAAGAGAGTTCCAGAAAAATGTCTATTTCTGCTTTATTGACTATGCCAAAGCCTTTAACTGTGGATCACAATAAACTGTGGAAAATTATGAAGGAGATGGGAATACCAGACCACCTGACCTGCCTCTTGAAAAACCTGTATGCAGGTCAGGAAGCAACAGTTAGAACTGCACATGGAACAACAGACTGGTTCCAAATAGGAAAAGGAGTTCGTCAAGGCTGTATATTGTCACCCTGCTTATTTAACTTATATGCAGAGTACATCATGAGAAACACTGGGCTGGAAGAAGCACAAGCTGGAATCAAGATTGCTGGGAGAAATATCAATCACCTCAGATATGCAGATGACACCACCCTTATGGCAGAAAGTGAAGAAGAACTAAAGAGCCTCTTGATGAAAGTGAAAGTGGAGAGTGAAAAAGTTGGCTTAAAGCTCAACATTCAGAAAACTAAGATCATGGCATCCGGTCCCATTCATGGCAAATAGATGGGGAAACAGTGGAAACAGCAGCTGACTTTATTTTTTGGGGCTCTAAAATCACTGCAGATGTTGATTGTAGCCATGAAATTAAAAGACACTTACTCCTTGGAAGGAAAGTTATGACCAACCTAGACAGCATATTCAAAAGCAGAGACATTACTTTGTCAACAAAGTCTATCTAGTCAAGGCTATGGTTTTTCCAGTAGTCATGTATGCATGTGAGAGTTGGACTATAAAGAAAGCTGAGTGCCGAAGAATTGATGCTTTTGAACTGTGGTGTTGGAGAAGACTCTTAAGAGTCCCCTGGACTGCAAGGAGATCCAACCAGTCCATCCTCAAGGAGATCAGTCCTGGGTATTCATTGGAAAGACTAATGTTGAAGCTGAAATGCAATACTTTGGCCACCTGATGCGAAGAGCTGACTCATTGGAATAGACCCTGATGCTGGGAAAGATTGCTGGCAGGAGGAGAAGGGGACGACAGAGGATGAGATGGTTGGATGGCATCGCTGACTCAATGGACATGGGTTTGGGTAGACTCTGGGAGTTTGTGATGGACAGGGAGGCCTGGTGTGCTGTGGTTCATGGGGTCGCAAAAGAGTCGGACACGACTGAGCAACTGAACCGAACTGAACTGACCCTGCTCACTTTGTTTTCATGCCCTTTCTCTTCAGATTTGCCTGAGGTTCCATCGATTGAGGAAGAAGTGGAAGAAACCGAGTCTTGGGCAAAGCCTCTGGTTCACCTTTGGCAGACGAAGTCCCCAAACTTTGTGGCCGAGCAAGAGTATAACACAGCCATGGGCAGAATGGAGCCACACTGCGCCATTTGTGCTCTGCTCATGCCCTACTACAAGGTAGCTGGCGGGAGGGGCCCCTGCCCACGTTTCTTTTCACTGTAGCACTTTCTGTGTGGCTGTAAAAACACAGGTGAATCATTGTAGTTAGTATGCACACAGTGAAGAAAACATTAGTTCTTCTGTAGCTAATGACCATCATAGACATCAAACAGAATTCCTGCGTGCCACTTGAGAGACTTTTCTTTAACAGTGGTTTATTATTTTTGAATGTCTTAATTTATTTCAGTCAACGGTTAATTCCAACCTTTCTTTCTACCCACTTGACCAAGAAACACAGACCTTAAAGTTTCAAAATAGTAGAAGCTTGCAGAGAGAGAACTTAGACCTAGTCTCTGCTTTATGTTTGAAAATATTACTCTCAATCATATAAATGTCAGCTCTGGGCTCACATTTGAAATACCTCTCTTCATCTTTCCATGTAGAACATGCAAAAGACACAGCAGGACTCAGTGCAAACCAAATTGTCCAGTTTATCCCCATCAGCCAGCTATTCTTGGTATTATTTTCAGATGTCATGTCATATATGTTATGCCAAAAGCGTCTTAGATCACAGAGGGCCACATTCTTCAGCACTAACACAAACAAAATGATCTTTAGGAATCTGGTAAGGGTAGAACTCGGAGAAGGCAATGGCACCCCACTCCAGTACTCTTGCCTGGAAAATCCCATGGATGGAGGAGCCTTGGTGGGCTGCAGTCCATGGGGTCGCTAAGAGTCAGACATGACAGCGACTTCACTTTTACTTTTTACTTTCATGCATTGGAGAAGGAAATGGCAACCCACTCCAGTGTTCTTGCCTGGAGAATCCCAGGGATGGCGGAGCCTGGTGGGCCGCCGTCTGTGGGGTCACACAGAGTCGGACACGACTGAAGCGACTTAGCAGCAGCAGCAGCAAGGGTAGAACTACTAGGTCCATTTTAATATACAATATTATAAAGTGTATTGTTGTGAATATTGTGTTCTGGATTATATTTTCACTAATAGAATCAGAAATATTCTATTCAAGATCACATTGTTCTTAAAGTTCCACATGAAGTAATTCTGTCCAGACATTTCAGAGCATAAAAATGCATAATGTGCCATATTCTCAGAACTTTGTAAATAGAGGAAGTAGTTCATTCATTCATCTGAATGAGACATTAGGGAGTGATTAACTTTATTTTTATTTCCCATTGTTAAATTTCTATGTTTTCTTGAAAAATTTACCTTTGTTTTGATTCTTATTTCTGTATCATAATCTGCCTGCATATTTCCCTAATGATTAAAAAAATTCCAACTAAAATTATAAGATTTGGGGAAATTTATTAACATAAGGTTTCTGGGATAAGATAGTTCATTAATTATATTCAAATAAACAATGAATATCTTATATTTTGGTCAGAGATGACAATTTTGTTTGCATATTATGCCTTGTTATCTGATGTCATTTGCTAGATGTTTCTGTCTTGCTGTTTTAAAACTTTGTGATGAGACAAAAACCTTCAAAAACTCTCTAAATACTGTCATAGAAATTAAAACTGAGGTCTTTGAAGATTCTCCTTCAGGTGTAACCAGGTAAGATTCTTCAGTAAATGAAATCAGATCTATTAACCTAGTGCAAATACAGAAGCAAAAAAAGTTCATCGGAAGGATCATTGCTTCTCATGAACTTTGTCTATAAGAACATAATTTTAGTAGCCCATCTCTTTCTGTAATAGTGGACATATAGAATCTCCTTTTGTTCCTACAGCTTAGCTTCTGGATGGGAACCTGGGGAGCAGAGGTGATAGTTGGAGGACAAGGACAAGAAGAAACAATACAGAAGTGAAAAATTAGTAAATGAAATAGCTTTTCTTGGATCTATCCAAAGCAAGTGATTTGAGCTCCTTTCTGTATTTTTTGCTCATTTGCAAATATTGTGTTTTTCAGCCAGATAGCAGCAATGAAGAAAATGATTCTAGATGGGAGACAAAATTAGATGAAGTGGTGACTTCAGGAGGAAAGACTAAGCCCCTCATTCCAGAGATGTGTTTTATTTATAGTGAAGAAAATATAGAATATTCTCCACCTAATGCCTTCCTGGAAGAGGATGGAACAAGCCTTCTGATTTCCTGTGCAGAGTGTCGCGTGCGGGTTCATGCAAGTAAATGAGTCTATCAGTCATTAATCACTGGCTTTTTTAGTGCTTCACATAGTCTTTATTTCTCACCCCTCTGCAGCCTGTCAAATCTATCACAGTGAACTATTGGCATCATTAATGATTAGATCATTCTTTCTCATATTTCTTCTAATGAAAGTATGAAAGGTATAATTGTCCTTTCTTGTATTTTATGTGGTATCAGTGGAGAACAGGTCTGATGGTTTGTTTTATTGGGGTCCCCATGTGGAGTCACCACGGGACTCCTTTCACATGCTTGAATTTTACTTAAGATATAGTTTATAAAACCTTAATTTTAGTCTCTTATGTTGATTCATCACTATTTTCCTTTGTAAGTTTTAAAAAGAATGAGTATTCTTTTGGTGATTTGGGGAATTGTTGTTAAATTTAATTCCTGAGTTAAAATTTTATTCTTTGTAAGAGTAGGGAGATCTTCATTTTGGGGAAAACAGTCCTTCGAGTTTTCCCCCAGGACTGAGATCGTTAGGCTCTATACCTGTCTCAATTTGCTATTTTTACATAATTGCGTTAATGGCAAATACATTTTTATAGGTTAATCTGTCATCTAAACCCTCTAAAATGTATAAATCTAAAATGGATCAGTTATACATTGCAATTGTATTTTAAAGCATTTTAGTATTCAAGCTCTTACCAAGTCACATGTTTTATTAACCTTCTTAGGTGTGGTGTGAGTCTGTCAATGTGGTTTGAATGATTTATGATATATGTATTACATTCTGTATTTACCCCACAGTAATACCAGTCTTATATTAAGGTTCAAATTGCCTGGCTATCAAGCATTTATTTATTAGATACTTTCAGCTTCCCCACGGGATTTGAACATGTGTTTGAAATATAATTATATTAAACTTCTTATTTACTTCATCAGTCTGTAAGACACTCAGTACACACACACACACACATACACACACACACACACACACACACACACTCTCACTCACTTACTCACTCACTCACTCTACACGGTTATATGTATATGAGAGGCATAGCATCATTTTACAAACAAGTTAGGATTTAATCTTGACTCCAGAATGCACTACCTGTGCAACTTAGCCATAATATTTTATGAACATGTGCTTGAACTAAACATTTTATGATCTTGGTTAACTATTATAGGCTTTTCTTTGGGTAATTACATTTCTGTTATTTTCCCTTCCCAAGTCAAATTTTATAGAAATTTGATATTAAAAAT